>NC_091440.1:62633498-62943498 GCF_964237555.1 Oryctolagus cuniculus | reverse complement strand
TAGTTGAATAACAGGTGGAGGCAGATGGTGATTATGACGCACCCTCCTGTCCCAGAGAAGACCCCCAGGGACACTGGGCAGGCAGCTGATACTTGAGCATGCGAATGCAAAGTCGTCTCTGTAGAAGTGCGGAGTTTCCCAGTGATGGGCAGTGACGCGGTTTCTCCGGCGGAATGAAAAGTGCTCAGAGTTTACTCCATTTATCTGGAGTCATTTCAGAGTGTGCAGAAAGATGCCAAGTCCACTGGGTGATGTAGGACAGTGAGGGTCTTTTCCTTATAAGTCTATGTACTTTCCATAAGATTTTGTACAAAGTAGAGGTAGTTTCCTTCTTACCAAAAGCACCTGTCCAAAAACCTGCGGGAGCTTAGTTTTGAGGCACTTTGCTTTTCCCTGCCTCAGCCTCTCCGCATCTGAGAGGAACATTAGTGTCTTGTGTGCAAGTCAGCTCTGGAAGCGTGGAGGGCGGAAAGACCCTGTGGCTCCGTGCAACTCACGAAGGACCTTGGAGGTGTTAGCTTCCTTGTCAAAGTGTTAATAATTCCACTTGCCTTTTTGTATAGCTCAGAAATATGGAGAGAATGGTGAGATAACAGTGCAAATATTTGTGCTCCTTGTAGGGAAATATTCTATAAAACCATAATCATAATTGACATAATGCTTACTTCCAGGAAGGTGGGATTTGTTTGTTTTTCCCACATTAATGCTCCGGAATATTTGTGACCCTAGAAGTAAAGTCAAGGAGAATCCAAGAAACTGTGGCCCCCTGATATATTGTGCTCAGATCCTTTGCATTTGAACTTTGTTTTTGTTTGTTGGATTTTTTTTTTTTTTTTGGCGGGGGAGGGCAAAGGATCTCTTTATTTTAAATTTATGTTTGTTGTATGGATTCCCTAGCAAATTTTAATTTTTGCTCCAAGTTACAGAATCCAGGAAGGAGAATAACTATCTGGAGAGAGTAGGCTGGAGAGGGGGATGAGGGCAGAAGCAGGCCGTGTGGACGAATGCCAGCAGAGTTCACAGGCCCTAGAGCAAACAGCGTGCATGGCTGTACCAGTGGAGCTGAGTGTTGGGAGAAACGTGCTGGTGCCTCTAGGCATAGGCCTGGGCTGAGAAGTAGTGGTGAGGAGGCCACAGACAGGTGGTAGAGAGTGTAGGATGTTAAGAATTCTGCTCCTGCACAAGAGGTCTTCAAAAGTGTGTATTATGTGCACATTGATTTTTAAATAAGGTTTTCAAGTGTGTTTATTAATTTGAAAGGCAGAGTGATAGAGTGATGGGCAGAACAGGTAGGGGAGAGGGAGAGAGAGAAAGAGAGAGAGGGAAAGATGTTCAGTTTGCTACTTCACTTGTTAAATGCCTGCCACAGCGTGTTGCAGGCCAGGACAAAACCAGGAGCTTAAACTCTGTGTGGATCTCCCTTGAAGGTTGCAGGAACCCGAGCATTTGGACCCTCATTGTCTGCCTTCCCAAAACTGAGTCAGAAATGAAGCCAGGGCTTGATCCCAGGAACTCTGGTATCGGCTGTGGGCCTCCCAACGGTGGCTTAACCTGCTGTGCCACAGCGCCTGCCTCAGAGTGCATTTTTTTTCACCAGAATAACCTTGTCTTTATTTCCATTTCCATGAACTTTTTGAAGTGTCCTTGTACATATCTCGGGAAAGATCAACGTGTTCTGGGACTGAAAGCATGTACTAACATTCACAATGACAGTAGTGAGTGTTGTGGCACAGCAGATGAACCCCTGCCTGCAATGCCTGCGTCCCACATCGAAGAGCCTGGCTTGAGTCCTGGCTGCTCTGGTTCTAATCAGGCTTCCTGCTTAATGTACCTGGGAAGCAGCAGATGATGGTCCATATACTTGTGTCCCTGCCACCCACTTGGGAGACCCAGATGGAGTTCCTGGCTCCTGGCCATGGCCTGGACCAGCCCTGGCTGTTGAAAACATTTGGGGAGTGAACCAGCAGATGGAAGATTTCTCTGTCTCTGTCTCTCTCCCTAAGTCATTCTGCCTTTCAAATAAATAAGTACATTTTTTAGGAAAGAAAAAAAAGTATAAGTTAAACCATTTATATATTTTAATGATGCAAAGCAACATATAATATGCTGCATTTTAGGATTTTGTCTTTTAGAAGTTTTAAGTAAAATTTCAGCACAAGGTGAAACATTCCAGTTTTCTAGAAAGTACACATAACCAGACTAGGATACTTAATAGCAGATAAAGTGTTCATTTTCATTATCTCAATGAAAAACAAATTAGAGGCCGGCGCCGCGGCTCAATAGGCTAATCCTCCGCCTAGCGGCGCCGGCACACCGGGTTCTAGTCCCGGTCGGGGCGCCGGATTCTGTCCCGGTTGCCCCTCTTCCAGGCCAGCCCTCTGCTGTGGCCCGGGAGTGCAGTGGAGGATGGCCCAGGTGCTTGGGCCCTGCACCCCATGGGAGACCAGGAAAAGCACCTGGCTCCTGGCTCCTGCCATCGGATCAGCGCGGTGCGCCGGCCGCAGCGCGCCGGCCGCGGCGGCCATTGGAGGGTGAACCAACGGCAAAGGAAGACCTTTCTCTCTGTCTCTCTCTCTCACTAACCACTCTGCCTGTCAAAAAAAAAAAAAAAAAAAAAAAAAAAAAATTAGAGCTAAATGTTCCTGTTGCATAGTTTTAGGGAAGAGGGTAATACTGTCAGTGATAGTCTCTCAAATCAGTAGCTGCTTCTGCATCCTCTGAGCTACTCCCTTAAGGCCCTCTGGACTCTCCAGCATTGTACAATTTGTGACAGTTAAGCCATTATTTGAATGTAAGTTTTGAAGGCTGACTGTGTCTCTGTAGCTTACGCTGACAGCCCCAACTGTAACAAACATGGTTCCTGACAACTAGAAGATGATCAGTAATTAGGTAATGGATGGACAGATGGATGTACTTAAATATGGTGTCCTCGGTTATCCTTCCCTGCGAGGTATTTAAACACCTTCTGGGGCTGGCGCTGTGGCGTAGCGGGTTAAGGCCCTGGCCTGAAGCCCGGCATCCCATATGGGCGCCGGTTCTAGTCACAGCTGCTCCTCTTCCCATCCAGCTCTCTGCTATGGCCTGGGAAGGCAGTAGAAAATGGCCCAAGTCCTTGGGCCCTTGCACCCATGTGGGAGTCCCAGAGGAAGCTCCTGGCTCCTGGCTTCGGATTGGCGCAGCTCTGGCCGTTGCAGCCAATTGGGGAGTGAACCAGCGGATGGAAGACCCCCCTCTCTCTCCCTCTCTCTGCCTCTTCTCTCTCTGTGTAACTCTGACTTTCAAATAAATATTTAAAAAATATATACCCTCCAAGAAATAAAATCATAAAGCATTGCCTGTATCTCCACCCTGAAGAGAGCTCACTATATCATTCCAAGGAGGTGGTTAAAAAAAATCACACAAGAGGAAACCCTACACCCTTTATTTTTAAAACACTTACCAGATGATTCTGCTAAGTGGCTTGGAATGTGGGCCTGTGATTTAAATGGTTACCTCTTACTCTGCAAGGGAGTAGCTTCTCCTCCCCTGGAAGTTTAAAAAAAAAAAGATAACGTCCTTTTCAGGCTTTGTGGAAAGGATTCCAGCACAACATGAGGGGCTGAGAACGCTCAGTGGGGCCAAGTTCAGATTTAACCCCAAGGTCCTGTGATTTCTGGGATATGCAGTTAATGATTTCTCTTTGGGCATATTGTGGATACTGGTCCATTCCTAGCTCAAGTTTCAATGAACGTGAAGGCTTGTGTCTTCTCTGCTTCCTTCTATAGCTTCGTAACTGGAGCTGCTCCCCCAGTTCTCTAGTCCTTGAGCACACAGGGACTCCTTGGCCTCGGGTCCATTCTGTAGCCTGCACCTTGACAAAAACTGCTATTGTCTGCTGTGCTGTTATGTCTCCAAAATCTGGCTGTTCTTTAAGCACACTTTAAAAAATGTGTCAATTTATGACTGTGCATTTATTATTTATTACTATTACTAATTTGTCAAGAGCATCACTTACTGAATACTGATTATGCTCTAGGAATGTTGGAAACATCATTTCATTTAATTATCTGGGGTAAACCCCATTAAGTACAAACTTAACCTCAATTTACGGATAAGGAAACCAGGGCTCACAGAGGTTCAGTGGCATGCTCAAAGCCACTCAGGAGGTTGGTTTTAAAGTCATTTTGAGATAATAGAATTGTAAGTAGTTGTGAGCCTTAATTCTGGGACTTGAACTGGCACCCATATGGGATGCCAGCGCTTCAGGCCAGGGCTTTAACCCGCTGCAGCACAGCGCTGGCTCCTCACAAGACCTTTTGAGATCTAGTTTTGGAACCAACATACCTTCACTGTCCCTATACACTGTGACTGAAAGCATGTCACCCAACCAATCCAGGTTCAGAGGATGTAGAAGCAGACTGTGCTGGTAGAGAGGTTACAAAGTCACATATGAAAAGGTATGCAGGGCCGGCGCCGCGGCTCACTAGGCTAATCCTCCGCCTAGCGGCGCCGGCACACCGGGTTCTAGTCCCGGTCGGGGCGCCGGATTCTGTCCCGGTTGCCCCTCTTCCAGGCCAGCCCTCTGCTGTGGCCAGGGAGTGCAGTGGAGGATGGCCCAGGTGCTTGGGCCCTGCACCCCATGGGAGACCAGGAAAAGCACCTGGCTCCTGGCTCCTGCCATCGGATCAGCGCGGTGCGCCGGCCGCAGCGCACCGGCCGCGGCGGCCATTGGAGGGTGAACCAACGGCAAAGGAAGACCTTTCTCTCTGTCTCTCTCTCTCACTGTCCACTCTGCCTGTCAAAAAAAAAAAAAAAAGGTATGCATACAGACAGGAAGAGAGGACTAGGGGCCATCTTGCAATTAATCTGCCTATCAGGTATCTATGTAATTATCTTCCACCCAATTTTCTCCTTCAAAACACACAATCTCACAAAAACAGTGTCTTAGGGAAAAAACATTCATCTGGGAGTTAGAAAATCAATTGTGTATGTGTGTTAAGAAGGTTGATTAAGGATGTCTGGAGCTCTAAAATTATTCAGCTTATTTATGAACATTTACCTGTAACGTATACAGATGGCACTGCCTAAATCACAATGGGACAGTTATAATTAGAGAAGATTGTTTATCTTGTCTTTTTTTTTTTTTTTTTTGTAATGGGTTATACAGGCTGGTTTCTGCCTGTTCTATTCCAGCTCTGCTGCTTCTGGGCCATCCTCTAACTTGAACAAATGTTTACTAAGTGCTGGGCACTGGAGATCAAACAGAGGAACGAGAGCTGCTGAGGCTTCCTAGTCCAATGAGAGACTTGGTTGGATGCACATAAAAGTGGCGTGTGGCATCCTACGTCTTCCTCTTATGCCCATGTTTCTTCATGCCTGTGGTTTTCCCTGGCCTCGGGGACGTCTTCTGCTCTATGCCAGGAGCAGCCCGGCTTCAGCACTTTTGTGTTGACCACATGTGTTTATGGGCTGTCCAGACTGGCTGTGGGCCGGGCTGTCTCGCACGACCCGGATGCGTGGCAGTGTTCCAAGGATGTTTTTCTAATTGGTAAAAGACTGCTCCATGTGTTAGTTACTTCTGCTTGTGTTAGTAATCAGCCGTGGCCTGGCTGGAAGCAGTTGTGCCCTCACGCCATCATTATTTGACAACTTCCATGGCAGGCCTGACTCTCACTGTAATGTTTTACCTATTTTGCTGAAATTTCACCCCAAGATAATCAACACATCTTCCTGCCGCTTTACCTGCTGGACAAGTCAGAAGGCAGTTGTGGATAAACTTTATATTTTCCTTTTGCTGAAGATGGTGTAGCAGAGGGTAGAATATGGGTGGGAAAATACGTGCCAGATGTTAGAAGTGATCTTTCCTGAGGGACACATGTGGAGAGGGTTTTAGTTTCCTTATTTTGGCTTCATTAAGTTTTCTGGTCTTACACTGTGAAAATATTTTATTGTAAAAAAAATTAACCGTTGATATATGAAGGAAATTTAGCACCCACTGGCAGTAACCAGAGAGCGAGAGAGAAAGAAAGAGAGAAAGAGAGAAAGAGAGAAAGAGAGAGAGAGAGAAAGAGAGCGAGAGAGAGCGCACAAGAGAGGCGCTGGCAGTATGCAGGTGCATGGGGTGGTGATTACAGTGGTGTCAGGGTCTCCTGAGTGACTGTTATGTCACAGGGAGATGGGAAGCAGGCTGAGGGAATTTTGGCCAGGTTTCTCTTTTTGATGTTAATTCTGTGCGTTTCCTCCCAGTATCTGTTTCACTGAGCCCTTCCTACAGCCTGCCCTTCCCCTGCTCCTGACAGTGGTGGTCATCTGGAGATACGGATGGAGCTGGAAACGTCCACGTTCAACCCAAATCCTTTCAATTAGGAACCCGCTTTGAGGTTTTCTGTGCAGTGGGGAACAAAGGAGCGGGTTGTGTGCTGGGGTTTGCAACAACAGTGTCCTTTCTCTCATGTCCTGAGCAGATAGAGTGCTGGTGATGTGGCGGATAGAGACCATGTGACCTCTGAGTTTTCTATTGTGGAGAAACAATGCGGCCAAGGGGCTGTGCTGCGTGGTTAAGCAGGCTTCCTGCTTGCAGATGCAGGGCCATCAAGAACATGGCAGCTTCAGTGACACGGGCAGTGGAGTCAGGAACCCGGGACGAATCCCTCGCAATCCTCCGAGAGGCAGGGAGGAAGCACTCCAGCTCAGGTCCCGGTCCTGAATGGAAGGTGTGGCTTCCGGCAAGGAGACCTGGTCAGAACAGGATGAGGAAAAGCAGCAGAGAGCAGCCTCCGATAACCAAGACCAGGAGGAAGTTTCCACAGTCGCTCCAGTGGTGGGGAATGACACTGTTTAGCATTTCAGAATGTTAAGGACTCTATACATCAAGTCTGGGAATTTGTCCCGAGTCACTTGGCTGTCAAGGGCTCCCTCCAACTCTCAAAGGCACAGACACGAATGCTGAAGCTCTATCTTTACTTCTCCAGTCTCCCTTAGCCAGTGTGTCGCCGCAGCATGTCTTTTCCTAGGAGTAGTTGTGATCAGCCTCTTTGTCCCTATAGATCTCAAGATGTTCACCTTCATTCTTGATTCCAGTGCTTTCTGGCCCAGTTCTAGGACACTCGGTCATTATGTAGGGGATGCTGTTGTGACACAGCAGGTTAAGATGCTGCTTGCGATGCCGGCATCCCACATTCGCGTGCCGTTTCGTGTGCTGGATGCGGTTTCTGATCCAACTCCCTGCTTATGTGCCTAGGAAGGTAATGGATGGAAGCCCAGGTGCTTGGGCCCCTCCGTCCACATGCCAGACCCTTGTGGAGTTCCTGGCCTCTGGCTTCAACCTGGCTCAGTCTTGGCTATTGGGGACCATGTAGGGGAGTGAACCAATGAATGAAAGCTCTATCCCTCTCTGCCCCCTTCTCTACCCTCCCTCTCTCCTTCCCTCTCTATCTCTGACACTCTACCTTTCAAATAAATAAGTAAATAGCTTTAAAACTCAATTGTATTACTATACGCTAACATTGAACAGTTGGAAGCTGAAATAAAAATGTCATTTATTATACTGTCAGAATTGCAAAATAAGAATAAATCTGAAAAAAGGTGTATAAATCCTATCCACTTGAAACCATAGAATGCAAGATGAAGGGTTAGAGAACAGATAAACAAATCGGGGGCTATATCTTGTGCATGGTCAGAAGTCCCAATATTGTTATGATAACAGTTTTCTGCAGACCAATCTGCAGATTGGTCTATAGATTCAGCATAACTCCAGTCAAAATACAAGCAGGCTTTGAAACTGAAAAGATGAACCTGAAAAGTCATTTAGGAATGCAGGGAATCTAGAACAGCCCAAAACAACTTTGAAAAGGAGAATAAGGCACGAGTGCTGTGGTGTAGTAGGTGAAGCCTCTGCCTGTGATGCCAGCATCCCATATAGGTACCAGTATGAGTTCCAAATGCTCAACTTCTGATCCAGCTCCCTGCTAATGGCCTTGGAAAACAGTGGAAGATGGCCCAAGTCCTTGGGCTCCTGTACTCACATGGGAGACCCAGAAGAAGCTCCTGGCTCCTGGCTTCTGCCTGGCTCAGCTTGGGTTGTCAAAGGTATTTGGGGAGTGAACCAGCAGATGGAATATCTCTCTCTCCCTCTGCTTATCTGTAATTCTGCCTTTCAAACAAATAAAGAAATCTTTTTTAAAGATTTACTTATTTACTTGAAAGGCAGAGTTACACATAGAAGGAGAGGCAGAGAGAGAGGTCTTCCATCCACTGGTTCACTCCCCTGATGGCTGCAATGGCTGGAGCTGCGCTGATCTGAAGCCAGGAGCCAGGAACAACTTCTGGGTCTCCCATGCAGGTACAGGGGCCCAAGGACTTGGGCCATCTTCCACTGCTTTCCCAGGCCACAGCAGAGAGCTGGATCAGAAGTGGAGCAGCTGGGACTTGAACCGGCGCCCATATGGGATGCAGGCACTGCAGGTGATGGCTTTACTCGCTATGCCACGGTGCTGGCCCCAATAAATAAATCTTAAAAAAAAAAAAATAGGATTGAAAGACTAAGCCCAGTTTCAAGACTTAGAAAGCTATAGTAATCAAGAATGTGATACTAGTGTCACACTAGACAAGTAAGTCAGCAGAATAGATGAGAGCCAGAGATAGATCCACACATGTATAGACCGCTGACTTAGAGACAGACATGCAAAGGCAGCTTGGTAGAGAAAAGATCCAGTTTCTGGTTGTTCATTGCTAACATACAAACACAATTGCAAATACAGTACTATCGTGCTAATAGAATTGATTTTTATATTCTGTCGCGGTGTGCCGTAACCTTGCTGGGAGACACTAGAACTCTAAATGAAGATGAACATCTCAGTTGCCATGGAGGCAGAGGACACTGGTCATGACTACTAGCAAGGAAACACATCTGCTAAGGATCTCAAGTCAACCAGTGGTGCTGAAACAATAGAATATCCACAAGCAAAGAACTTGAACCATACCATCTCGTATATACCAGAGCAATACAAAATAGATCACAGACATGTATATAACACCTAAAACTATAAATCTTCTAGAAGAAAACATAAGAAAAAATATTGGTGACATTGGGTTGGACAAAGATTTTTTAGATATGATACCAAAAGCATATCCCATAAAAGAGCAAATTGATAAATTGGGCATCATTAAAAATAAACATTTCTTCTCTTTAAAAGTTAGTGGTAAAATAATACAAAGATAAACCACAGATTGGGAGAAAATATTTTCAAGTCATGTATCTGATTTGCAATTCAATGTATATAAATTATTCTCAACACTTAGTAATAAGAACATAATCCACTAAAAAACAGGCAAATGATTTGAACACACATTTTACTTAAGAAGAAATATGGTGGCAAATAAGTACATGAAAAGATGCATCACATAATTAATTATTAGGGACATACAAATTAAAATCCCAGTGAGATAATACAATACACGTATTAGAATGGCTATAGTTAACAAGACAGAGGCAGGCATTTAGCTTAGTTCTTTCTTTTATTTTTATTTTAAAGATTTCTTTATTTTCTTTATTTGAAAGGCAGAGTTACACACAGAGAGATAGAGAGGTAAAGAGATCTTGCATCCTCTAATTCAATCCCCAGATGGCCACAATGGCCGGGGCTGGGCCAGGCCGAAGCCAGGAGCCAGGAGCCAGGATCTTTTTCCAGGTCTCTCACCTGGGAGCAGGGGCCCAAGGACTCAGGCCATCTTCTGCTGCTTTCCCAGGTACATTAGCAGGGAGCTGGATCAGAAGTGGAGCAGCCAGGACAGGAACTGGTGCCCATATGAGATGCCAGTGCTGCAGGCAGCAGCTTTACCTGCTGTGCCACAGCGCCAGCCCTGGCTTAGTTCTTGAGACACTCGCATCGCGTATTGGAGTGCCTGGGTTCACTACCCAGCTCCTGAGTCCAGCTTCCTACTAATGCAGACGCTGGGAGACCAGTGATTGCTAAAGTGATTGGGTTCCTGCCATCCATGAGAATTCTGCCTTGGCTTAGGGCCAAGCTGTGTGAACATTTGTGTCTGAGCTAGCAAACGTGAGTTCTCTTCCTTGATCTTTTTCTGTTGTCAATCAATCAATAGGCTTAAAAAACCTGAAGATATGGGGGGACTGGAACTTAATACACAGTTCATGGGAATTAAAATGGCATAAGCAACTTTGGAAAAGAGTTTGTCAGTTTCTTAAAAGTTAAGCATACATCTACAACACGATCTGTCCACCACCCCTCCCACCTCCACAAGGTGTTCATCTAAGAGGACAGAACACATTGTCTATGAAGACTTATATGAGTATTTGTAGCAGTGATCTTCATAATAGCCAAAACTCACCACAGCCCAAATGTGCATTTGCAGGTGAAGATGTTATGGGGGAGGCTAAGCCAAAATTAATATTTTGGGCTCCTTGCCATTTATTTAGATCAGAATTCTAAATACCGGCTCAAGTGAAGTAGACAACATGGTAAGGCTTGAGATTTATTTAGAGAGTGAGAGAAATACACAGGAATGGGAGGGCTTTGTTAAGGGAGAATGGGTCAGAAAGATGAAACGGGACGCCCCATACCAAAATCTCAGGGGGCGGACTGGGGGCCACGTGCGGGAGTCTGCAGGCCAGAGGCTGTGCTGGCAGGAAAAGGGCATGGAGTGGTGGCAAAAACGGGTGGTCTCAGAGTGCTCCAGACCTCTTATTCACTTCCATAGTCTCATTGGCAGGTGGGTGGATACAGGTGATACCAGGTTGGGGCAAGAGGGGGCATGGTGTCCAGCTCATGAATCTAATCCTATCTCCTTGATTAATATATCTAAGGGGCAAAGGTTTTGCAACTACCCATATCCACATTGAGCTTACTCAGCCATCACATATAATGAACTGTTGATTCACACGAAAACATAGCTAAATCTCAGTATAATCATGCTGTGTAAAAGATCAAGACAAAAAAAAAGACTACATAATATGTGATTCAATATACTTAAAGCTCTAGAAAATGCCAGTTTACCCCTGGTGTCAGAAAGCAAGTCAGTGGTTGCCTAGGGGTAGGAAGATCTTGATTGCAGTGATGGTTTCACAGGCATACACACAGGTGCTTCAACAAGTTCAGAGGAAATGTAATTAAAAGAGAAGTTTATTTTGCTACAGAAATTTTGAAATCCAAATGAATGAGAGAATCTTCAAAAAGTTCATGAAAAATGTACATTATGAAAAACTATGCATGGATTTTCAAAACATTTTGCACCAAACTTAATTCCATTTTGCCTGACTTTTTGAAATGTCCTTGAATATGTTAAAACTTATCACATTGTGCACTTCAAAAGGAGCTGTTTATTGTATTTGAATGATTCCTCTTTAAAGTTACTAAAAACCATTGCTGCAGCAGCCAGGAGCTCAGGAGTGGCTGCTCCTGCTCAGGGGGGGAGTAGATAAAGCTTTCCAGGCAGGGGGGCGGCAGCTGAGCGGGGATAGATGTGCAAAGCATTTGTTGAACCTGCTGCACAGACAGAACATTCTAGGTGCAGAAAGAGTACAAGGACTGAGAACCAGGAAGGAAGGTGGCAAAAATTTTGAGGACTCAGGAGGAAAGCCTCTTCTGGCCCCCGTGGGAATCAGCGAAGCCAGGGAAGTAGCTGAGGGCCAGGCCACAGAGGTTTTGTGGGTCACCCTGAACTATTGGGGTTTACCCTCTAGGAACAGGGGAGCC
Source organism: Oryctolagus cuniculus (assembly GCF_964237555.1). NCBI lineage: Eukaryota > Metazoa > Chordata > Mammalia > Lagomorpha > Leporidae > Oryctolagus > Oryctolagus cuniculus. The sequence continues at coordinate 62,931,805 of NC_091440.1, read as the reverse complement.
ACTGAAGGTGTTTACTTAGTGGAGTGACAGGCCGTGTTTACGCTTAAGGAAGGTTATTCTCACACTGATGATTAAAGACAGGTAGTATTTTAATCAAATGAGCCGAGAATGTTCTAATGGTGGAGGTTCCATTTGAACACTTCCTGGTGAGAGTATTTTATTTGAGTGGACCAGAAAGAAATTTGACTACACAAAAGATTATGCAACACATACCTGCTGTGTAGCTGCCTACACATGGGTATACACGCCTGGGTTTCTCACTAGTCTTCTCCTTGGGCCACCTGTTGACCTAGAGGCCACATTTGTTAATCTTATTCCAAGGCTCTGTTGACAAAAAGTTCCAAAGCAGAGGTCTTGCCTTGAGCTGAATTGTAGAAGTGCTTCATAGCAGAGTCCCATCAGAGTAGAGTAGAGGATCAGGCCTCACAGCCTTGACATTTGGAAGACCCTTGGCATAGTTGGGATCCTGCCGGGCCCACCCCTCCCTGGGGAGCTTTGAAAAGCCCCTTGCTGTGTTGAAAGCCAGCATTGCTAGGACGGTTGTTAATTTCTCAGCTGGGATGTTTTACTTTTGGTGCCATTAAGGGATGTTGAAAATAATAATATTGGCAAGAGTCGAGCTTTGAAGAATGGAGCCCTGTAATTATCACAACTGCTCTGATTCCACTGTAAACGTGTGTATCTCTGCTACCTGACAGCCTTTGGTCACTAGAGTGTACGAACTTTTATTTTTCCACTAGGGAACAAAGCTTGCTGTTTTTCTTCCTCCTGGGAGTGGGCCTTTAGCTATATGTATTGGAAAACTGAATCTCCAGAGGATACCTGTGTGTATGTGGGAAAACCCCACATTTTATTGCCTCTGACTTTTTCACACTGGTGGTCCAGTAACCTGTTACAATTTTTAACAAAATCAGATCCAGTATTTAGAATTTTGGGGAGTAGTAGTGATAATGATAAACATCAATTTTAGAGTTTAATAGAATTTTTGTTGTATGCCTCATAATTTGATCTTAATATTGATTATCATGTTGGGGAGGTTAATATTACTCAGAGATGCAGAAAAGAATCCCGAATTCTTAGAGCTCTTAAAAAAGCCATGAAGTAAGAGGATAGTGAGAATAACTTCCCTTTTTTCAGAGTTTTGCTGTGATGACTGATTGCTGGGGTACTAATTACTTTCCACCTCAAAAGATGGAGAGAAGTGAAATGCTGCTTCTTATTATGGTTTTTACTGTTCCGTTCATTTTGGCAAATAGCGTCAGTCACATTCTCAGAGAGCAGTACCTTCTGTAGGCTTTAAATTAAGTCAGACCCAACTAATTGCTGGCTGAGAAGCAAGGCTGGGCCCCCGCTGGGAAACAGGTGCCTCTCTGCTCCCATGATGCTGACGTCCTGGCTGTTGTCGCCAAGCCCAGCATTTCCATGGCTCCTTTCTCCAAGGTGAGCTCCATCCTGGGCCTCAGAGGCCACTCTCTGCACCTGTTTCAAGATACAAAAGCAAAGTTATGTTCATCCTTATAATACAGAATTCTGTTTCCGTGAACGGAGCATTTCAACCTATAGAGAATTTTGCTTGCGCAGGCTTTGCCTTGGTTACAAAGCCAGGTAAGTGGGGACTTTTCTAGTCTCTCCTTAGCAATAATTATAGCTGAATCTACTCCTTTTCTGTTCTCATTAACATAAAATATGTTCATGTAACGAGTTTATTTAAATGAGGTTGGGACACTTCATTTATAATAAATCTTCACTAAAATTCAGATTAAAGGAGGAAGAAGGGGTTCTAGCTTGGTGACAAACTGCTATATACTATCCACCTACTGGTGATAGTAATAACAGCTTATAATTTCAAAATGCTGTGTGCCTAGCACTTTTAAAAAATGTTTCTTCATTTATTCATTTCTATTTATTTGAAAGGCAAAGCGACAGAGAAAGAGAAATCTTCTATCTGCTGATTCACTCCCCAAATGCCTGTAACAGCCAGGCCTTTGGGCCAGACCAAAACCAGGAGCTAGGAACTCCCTTGGGGATATAAATGATGATTTACATGGCATTAATAATTAAAATTAGGCCATACTATTCCTATAAGTTATTGCATACTTACTGTGTCAAGTACTGTGCTAAGTATTCTGCATTGTATTATTTAGTGTTCTGTTGATATTCTTTTTTAAAATATTTATTTGAAAGGAAGAATTGCAGAGAGAGAGAGAGAGAGATACCATCTGCCAGTTCATTCTCCAAATGGCCACAGCAGCTAGAGATAGGCCGGGCAGGAGCTTTTTCCAGGTCCCCCACATGGGTGCAGTGGCACAGGCACTTGGGACATCTTCCGCTGCCTTCCCAGGCACATCAGCAGGGTGCTGGATCAGAAGTGGAGCAGCTGGGTCTCAAACCAGCAACCATATGGGAGGCCAGCATCACAGGTAGGGGCTTTACCCACTATGCCACAGTGCAAGTCCTGCTGGGGGTATTCTTTAATCAGCTTGATGCACTGAGGTGGATATTTGGCTTAGTGGTTAGGCTGCCAGCTAGGATGCCCATGCCTCACATCAGAGTGCCTACGCTGCAATCCTCCATCTGTTCCTGATTCTAGCTTCATGCTCATGGCTCCCTACCACCCATTTAGGAGAGCTGGTTTGAATTCTGGGCCCAGCCTTGGTTGTAGCAGGCATTTGGGGGAGTGAACCAGCAAATAGGAGTACTCTCTTTCTCAAATAAATAAATATGTTTTGTAATATTTTAAAAAACTACCTCTTAGGTTACCTGTGTGGAATAGCAGTGCATCAACTCGTTATTCTGAAAATTGGTAAATAAAAAGGAAGTATTTTTTTAAAAAACCATGCCCTGAGAGAGGTATTATCACTGAAATGCTTTAGATGAGAAAATTGATGCTTACAGAGGTTTACCGACGTGCCAAGGCCGGATAGTCAGTTTGAGACAGGATTCAAAGCCAAGTTCTTGAGGCAAATGCTTGTGTGTTAGCCCCAGGCTGAACAGTAATAATAACAAGGGATCAAGTCATTCTGTTGCATACATAGGCTGCTGTGGCATGTAAATCATCTGCTAGTTTTGAACTTTGTAATCAAGATAAATGACTCCTACATATCCATGTAGTTTAAGATAGTCTAAAATGTGTTGATCTGCATATTTAAAAAGGTTTCAAGCACTGGTCTTGTACCTGCAAGGTGCTAGGGCAGGGATTTGGAACTTTGGTGGTGTTACAGGCATCTTTGTTAGTCTACTGGAGTCCATAGACCGCGTCTTGGAGTAAAGCAGGTAAATGGATAAAAGAAACTACATAGAGGCAGCGCTGCGGCTCAGTGTGGTAAAGCCTCAGCCTGTAGCTCCTGCATCCTGTGTGGGCACCACACACTCCACTTCTGATCCAGCTTCTGGCTAATTGCCTGGGAAAGCAGTAGAAGATGGCCCAACTCCTCCGGTCCCTGCATCCCTGTGGGAGTCCCAGAAGAAGCTCCTGGCTCCTGGCTTTGGATTGGCTCAGCTCCGGCTTTTATGGCCATTTGGGGAGTGAACCAATGCATGGAAAACCTCTCTCTCTTTCTCTCTCTCTCTCTCTCTCTCTGGCTCTACCTCTTTCTGTGACTGTCTTTCAAATAAATAAAATTAGTCTTTTAAAAAACATAAATAAGGAAGCAATTGTATTTAAATACTTATTAAATTATTAAAACATTTATATTATAGTAATATACTTCTTCAATAGCATGTTATATTAGATTTAGCAGTGGTTACAAGGACCACTGTAATTTCAGAGTGTTGATGAACATAGACAATATCTTAATATTTTCTTAAACTCTTTTTTATTCATTCATTCATTCATTCATTTTGCAAACCCTTGTGTTAAGGGCTGACTTTCAGTAGATCACAGTGAGGGAGCTGATCTGCTACGTACAAAATCCCGACCCAGAAGCAGGTCTTCTACCAATGGTTTAGTGCCAGGACCCCCACAAGCGTGCATTGCATGACAGGGAGCACAGATCATATTTTGAGATATAAGCAACAGCTGTAATAAGAAATGAAAACATCTGCGATTTCTGTTGGTGACAAGTGTATAAGTGCCACTAATGCTACCATAATTTGTTGCCTAAATTCAGAATTTAGGCAAATTATAAATTTCAGTCGGATGTTGGTGACAGTAAAGATCTATTTTTCCCATTTAAGCCCCTTCCTGAGTCTTAACCAGCTGCTGTCAAGGAGGCAGGGTTCGGTATCCTGTGTTTTCCGTGGAAGGCATGCAGATGCTGGTCGCATCTGGATGCTCTGAGCTCTTCTGCCTTAGCAGTACCAGCGGCGACACCTTCGTTGCCACTGCCTCCTGGGGCTGCGGAGGGCATTGTTTCATGGCTCTTTGCTTGCCCATGAACTAGGAAGACAGAGTTGTCTCCATCTTGGTTCTGAAGAGAGAAGGGAAAAGCAACAGAAATAAGCTTTCATATTAAGATTAAGGATGGGATTGAAGGTGCCTGGGACACTTGCTTATAAAGGGCAGTGGCTGTGGCAGAAGCAACAGTTGGGAGACTTTGATGATGAAAGGAGGTTGCTTGACTTTACCGCTGTGATAGGATTCACCGGAATATTACAATGCTTACACCTTCTTTTCATGCACCGGGATTGAACCAAATGGCGTGTAACACATGGTTTCATTTGTTCACTCAGAAATGTTCTCCGAGTGTCTGCTGTGTCCCAGGCACTGAGCTATCATTTGTCTGTCATTTGAATTTCACAGTTCTTTGCAATAATACCTATTTTCCAGACTGGGAAGCTGAAGCCTGCAGTGGCTGTGGTGTGATTACAAAGGGCAGAGCCAGTCAGCTTATATTTTGTGCTGAGGGTATCACCCTTGCCACCACTCCCAGCCTGCTAAGCTGAGGAGAGGACCCAGTAAATGATCAGCTTGGCTGCTCAGGTTCCTGGAAGCGGCAAAGACGTGGTGACTCATGGTGTGTAGGAAGGGCGGCTTTCAACTGAAATTGGCTGAACTTGTTAAGGGCAGACAAACTGCAGAAGTTCAGATTGCTATTTGGAAGGAGGGAAGTGGATTTCCGGTTAATGGATTCGGAGCCAAATTGCTTTGTGCTTGACTGGCTTTTGGTAAATCCGCCATGTGTCGTGAGTCTCCTCATCAATTCTCTGTATTCTCCTCCTGTCTGTCTTTCGTACTACTTTATTCACTGTTTCCCATTCATGCTCTGCTTCCTTTTTCCTTTTTTTGTGGGGAGGAGGGGGCCACCTCCTTTCTTGCATCTTTCAGAAATTCCCTGTGGCTTCATCTCAGAATTCTGCGGATGGGTAGTGACCTTTGGCCCCCTAGGAGGTACCTCCTCCGTTTATGTGTGATAGTTCTCTCACCCTGGCTGCCCTTCAGCGTCGGGTCCCAGGTTAATGACTGCCTGGGCTGGAGTGCAGCTCAACCGTGTATTTTCATTTCCCTGGTTATACTGCCTGCCTGTCCTCCGCTCCGCTTCAGAGCCCCATGCAGTCTTTAGCCCTCGTTACTCTAAGATAAACTTCCAAAAAGTTTGTCCCAGTCAACCGGCTGTTTAACTCAGTTTTTATTCCTTAGTTTAAAAATTCCCTTTTCCCCCAATAACATATGTACTATGTTACAGTCGTTAGAGAAACTCAGACGTTACAGAAATACATTCATGTGTAAAATGAAAACTTCCCATCCCATGATTACCCCTCTGTTTAGTATCTGCTACTTCAAACCATTTTTACCGTGTATAGAGCACCATATATTATTGTAATTGTTTATATCCATATAGACATGGATACTATTTTTCTCAGCTTGCTTTTTTTCAAATTTTTGCTTACCCTATCTCACAGACATAACTTCAAATTAATACAAGCAGATATGCCATCTTTAAAGTAATATGGGAGGTCATTTCATGTGTATGTAAAAAATTACTTTGTGCCAGATAGATAGATAAATAGATATTTGAGTTGATTTCTTGTTTTGTTATCACAGAGTTGCTGTGAGTATTCACATATGAGAGGTCTTCAAAAAGTTCATGGAAAATACGTAGTATAAAAAGCCTATAAAATTGCCTTCTAATTAAATTTACATGAACTTCTGGAAATACAAACATGTGCTCTAATTGTCTTAAAAATATACTGTGTTTGCATGCATATTTATGATCGGATTAAAGGAGATTTCAAAAGAAAACTGTCATGGCCTCAATTCTTCCACTTTCATCTAATAGTTTTGATTTCTCCATATTTCCTTCCAGATCTTGACCTTTTGTTTCATTACATTTTTATTTATTTACTTTGCATCTTATTTGAAAGGCAGAGAGGTGGAGAAGCAGAGGTCGGTCTTCCATCTGCTGGTTCACTCCCTAAATGGCAGTAGCAAAGGCTGGGCCATGCCGAAGCCAGGAGCTCAGAATTCCATCTAGTTCTCCCATGTGGGTAGCAGGTAAAAGCCAGGAGCTCAGAACTCCATCTAGTTCTCCCACGTGCGTAGCAGGGACCCAAGTCCATCAGCTTCTGCTACCCACAATGTGCACTGGCAGGAAGCAGGAGTCCCTCCCAGGGCTTGAAGCAGACATTCGATATTAGATGTGGGTGTGCCATGCAATGGCTTAACCACTGTGTCAAACACCCACACCTTCCTCTCAGCCTTCTGTATACATGATTTTATATCTTTATCATTTGCATTTGCTTGTTTCATTATTATTTTGCAAGCACTACTGAGCAATTTTCTTGGTGGCTCTAATGGAAATGTCATTTCCTGTTGATAGTCTGTTGGGCATTTCTGCCTTCTCTGTCTTCTTAGTCTTGTCCAGGGATGCTTCACGTATTCAAGCTATTTGGAAGGAGGAAAGTGGATTTCCAGTTAATGGAAATTTGCTGCAGCTTCTCTCTTCCTGTGTTTTCTCTCTTAAGCAGCAGCTCCTCTCACACTCTGGTCATTCTGTGTGGCCAGGGCCTGCCCTGGTCTTGCTGCCCACTCTCTGACCCCAAGGCCCACACACTCTCAGTGCTCCAAATGCAGTCAGTCTTCATTTGTGAGTGAGTGTTTCCCAGTAATAACCTCCCTAAGAATTTTATTCACATTGCAAGTGCCTCTCCAAACATTGCCTTCTGGAAAAAACTGTTGGTGATCCATAATGTTAAGATGCATTGTAGATGTAATTTATATTCTCAGCCATTTATGCTGTGTATTATTTAGGCAGTTCAGCACCAAGGAGAGTGACTATTTGCTTTTGCTGGGGTTCAAGGTCACTGGAGGATTTGCTGTGTTTAGGCCTCTGTAGTGCTGTTGGCAAGATGTAATTTTTCCATAATAGATGAAAAGCCAAACCCTGTATAAACATACTTTAATAATTGTGAGAGCACTAGCAGAGCTGTACACTGAGGAAATATTAAAGTTCGTATTCCTGTAGCTTGGACTTAATTGAAGCAAATAGTCTTTGTATTTACATTTGGGTTGTTTGTTTTAATATCAGTTCTTGGAGTGGTTTCATCAGATGTCTTCCATCCCTCTGCACTGCACATAAGTGCTTGACTGTCCATTCCTGGAAGCCGTTTGGTCTCTGTCTTGTCTCCAGGCCCTAGGAGGACCGACTTGCATCTTCCTTTGTGTGCCTTGGAAACCCTCAGCACAGCAGCCCACCCTCCTTTCCTTGGAGCATCTCCAGAGCCGGGAGGCATAGCTTCCTCCGCGTTAGCTGTGGGTGCACACACATCTACACACTGACTTCAGGCTCTTGGTACGGTCTTGAACTACACTCTTTCTGCCTGCATAACAGTTTCCTAGAGCCAGTTCAGGGCTACCCAGAACCTATTTCAGAGATGCCCCCAAACCTTGTGCTTTTCACTAAAAAGAACCTTAGCTAGAGCCACTCCTTGTGCATTATGGACTTGGTAGATTTTCACTAAAATGGAAACCTTCTCACCTGCCTCTGCTGTGGTCAGGTGGGGAGAGTTGAGGCTCTTGAGGGGACAGGAGCGCTGTGGTGGCTTGTTCCCCAGTGCAGTGGCATGAGCTATTCGAGCTGTGTCTTGTCCACCTTCCCAAGGGGCTTTTCTAGAACCGGGGGATTTACCCCTGACAACCCCTGGCCTGGACCTCTTAGGAAAGGCATTTGAAAGAGTTTCTGAGTTATCAGGAAACAGGGTGCTGCGCTCTCCCCGTGTAAATGCTGTGGAGGACTGATTGGAGGGGTCCATCCGCTCTGTAATACCTTCTCCACTGCCTGCGGGAAGTTACGGGGCTCACACTTGGTCCTCTGTTGGAGGTTAGGCTCGCTGTCTCTAAGAGGCACTGATGGCGTTTCAGATGCGTTTCAGATGAGGGATTACCAAGGTAGCATTCTGACCCGATTCCAGGCTGCCATCCCACCCTCCAGCTGATTTTCATATGGTAGCTCCAGCAAGCACGTCACTCTTCCCCAAACCAAAATCGTGCTTTGTGTGGCTTCAAGACCAAAAATAGCAGCTTGTGTTTGTCACAGCTGATGAGATGCTGCTTGGAACACTCACAACCCACACTGAGTGTCCAAGTTTGAGACCCTGCCCTGTTAATTCTCACCCTAGGAGGCAGCAGGATGGCTCAAGTGGTCGCATCTCTGCCGCCCATGTGGGAGATTGAGTTTCAAACTCCTGGGTTTTTGGAGCGTGAACCAGCAGATGGGGGTACTCACAGGCTCACTGTGTGTGTGTCTCTCCTCCATCTCTGTCTCTCTGCCTCTCCAATAGATAAACTTAAAAAAAATACATAGTTTTAAAGTGGAAAATAAGAACAAATATACTAGAATCAATGTTTAATCCCTGCTTTCTGTCATATACTCACATTCAGTTTCTCGTAGATCTGATCAGCTCAGCTTTCTTTTTTGTCTTAAAAGTTCATTTCACTTATTTGAAAGGCAGAGTTAGAGTTAGAATTAGAGAATTAGAGAATTAGAGTTAGAGAGAGAGAGAGAGAGAGAGAGGCAGAGAGCTTCCATCTGGAGTTTTCCTCCCCAAATGGCCACAATGGCCAGGGCTAGGCCAGACCAAAGCCATGAGCTTCTTCTGGATCCCTCACCTGGATGCACGGACCTAAGCACTTGGCCCATCGTCCAGTATTTTTCCCAGACCATTAGCAGCGTTCCTACATGGGATGCTGTCAACGTAACCTGCTGAGCTGTAACACTGGTCTTGCTCACAGTTTCCTGGAAATGACACAAAAGCCCAAGCAACAACAGCAACAAAAATAGGTAAGTTGGCCTTCATTGGAATTGACAATTTGGTATTTTTACATGCATTATAAACATGTGAAAAGATAACCCACAAAATGGGAGAAAACAGGTGCAAATCATGTGTTTGATAAAGGGACTTATATCTAGGATATGTGAACTTTTACAACTCAATAATAAAAAGGCATTTAACACAATTTTAAAATAAGCAAAAGTTCTGAATAGGATTTCCTCCAAAGAAGATATACAAATGATTAATAAATGTGAAAAGATGATCAATACCATTATCCATATCCGCATATCAAACCACAGATACCACGTCATAACAACTTAGATGACTGTATTAAAAAGACTGATAGTAACAAATGTTGTTGAGGATGTGGAACACTCACACTGCTAAGAGAAATTAGAAAGTTCAGAAAATAATAAAATAAATGATAAAACTGTACAAAATACTTTGGCAATTCTTCAAAAAGTTAAACATGGATGTGATATTTGGCTTAGTGGTTAAGGCACCACATGGGATGCCCACATCCTGTATCAGAGTGTCTGGGTTTGTGCAGTCCTTGTTAAGGAATCACAGCTGAGAACAGTGCCCCATACTCTAGAGAGGAACCAGGTACAAAAAGAATTCCGTTAAGAGATGGCCCCCAGAACTAACTGGGGCCCCTAACCCATCATCTACTTGCAAAGATTAAGGCTTTAGAGGGGGAAGTTAATGAGGACTTATTTAAAAAAGTTTTTAGAAGTTATTCACTTATTTATTTATTTGAGAGACAGAGAGCTTCTGTCTGCTGCTGCATTTCCCAAATGCTCATAACAGCAGGGGCTGGGCTATGCCAAAGGCAGGAGCCAGGAACTCTATCCGGGTCTCCTGTATGGGTGGCGGGGACACAAACACTAGGGCCATCATCTGCTACCTTGCAAGGCACATTAGCAGGAAGCTGGATTGGAGGCAGAGTAGCTGGAACTAGATCTGGCATTTCGATAGGGCATGCAGGCATCCAAAGTGGTAGCCTAATTCATCAGGTTCCAATACCCACCCCTGATTTCTCTTTTTATTAGGAGTTGAAGGAAAGTCCTTGCAATGGTTCCTCCTGTCTCTGTGACTTGGATGCCCACTAAGCTTCATTTACCCCACTCTGGGAACATTGGGCTCATTTTTGTTCCTTAAAATGTTGATTTGATAGCTAGGGACTTATGAATCTGCTGTTCCCTCTTTGGGAACCCATTCCCCATGTGTATCAACGGCTTCCTCCTCCACCTTCTAGTCCTTATCCAACTGTTACCTTTCCTTACCATCTTACTTAAAGTGAAAACTGTCATAACAACTCTACTCTTTTTTTTAAAGATTTATTTATTTATTTGAAAGGCAGAGTTACATAGGGGGTGGGGGAGGGAGAGAGAGAGAGAGGTCTTCCATCCACTGGTTCACTCCCCAAATAGCTGCAAGGGCCAGATCTGGGCTGATTTGAAGCCTGGAGCCTCTTCCAGGTCTCCCATGTGGGTAAAAGGGCCCAAAGACTTGGCCATCTTCTACTGCTTTCCCAGGCCATAGCAGAGAGCTGGATTGGAAGTGGAGCAGCTGGGACTTGAACCAGCACCCATATGGGATGCAGCTTTACCCACTACACTACAGCAGTGGCCCCAAACAGCTCTACTCTCATGTAATTTTTTTTCCATTGGTATTAGAGCCATCTACTAGAAAATACATGCACTTATAAACATAGTCTAATAAATAAATTTATTATTGACTAATTTATTATGTTGGCCTCCCATAAAGATAAGAATTTTGATTTTATATCATTCACGAGTATATTCCCAGTGCCTAGAAGAATGCTGACTGGCACATAGTAGGTGTGCAATGGATGTTTGTTGAGTGAATGATTTAGTATAAGATAATTAGTGAACAACTGGTATGAATTGGACTGTATAGTTGGAATCTAGGAAATGGTGAGTCATAGAAAAAATGGGAGATAGGATAGGTTTTCCTACAGTGTGGCTTTGCAGATTGGTCAAAGTTGTAGTGGTAAGTGCAACCAAGAAAAGGGATCACTCAGCCTTGAATATGGGGAATGAGGGGGTCCTGACTGTTGGCAGAGAAGAATGTTGAGAGAGGAAATGGAAGAGCCAGCAAAGCAGAAATTGGTGGCAGTGAGGGCCATTCTTCTTTCGTGGCAGTTTTAATTGAGCCTTCTCAAGAACTGAGTTACTGACTGGCAAAATGACTATGAAAAGACAAAATGGTTTCAGTTTTTGAGACAAAAAAAATCATCCATATATGCTTTTTAGAGTTAGATATAATAAAAACATAACCCAAGAAGAACTAATTGCCATTTGCCTGGTCTATTGTACATTAACTTGCTTTATTTTTCTCAAAATATCTCTATTGATATGCAAGTAAAGGATTATTGTTTAGAAGGCATTTCTCTTTGAAAAGTAGTGGCAAACTAAACAGAGTCCACAAAGATGAACACGTTTACTTGGGAATAGCATTGTAGTAGGAATATGTGTGGTATAAGAAACTGTATTAAAAGAGGATAAGGCAAGGGAAAGTTTCTAAAGATTTGTTTGTTTACTTGAAAATCAGAGTTACAGAGAGAGGGAGACACACACAGGGAGGAAGAGAGAGAGAGAGAGAGGAAGAGAGGAAGAGAGGAAGAGAGGTTTCACTGGCTGGTTCACTCCCCATGTGGATGCAATGGGTGAAACTGGGCCAGGCCAGAGACAGAAGCCAAGAGCTTCTTCCAGATTCCCACTTGGACGGCAGGGGCCCGAGCACTTGGGCCATTGTCCACTGCTTTTCCCAGGCCATTAGCAGGGAGCTAGATCTGAAGTAGAGCAGCTGGGACTCGAACCGGTGCCCATAAGGGATGCTGCACCTCAGGCGGTGGCTTCACACACTATGCCACAACACCAGCCCCAAGGGAAAGTTTTTAAAGGCAAAATGAGGAAGATTATAGAAGTTGTTTTGATATAGGAAACCTGGGCTACAAAGATTAATGACAAGTGTGTTCAAGGATCAATAGTTATATGTTTTTATGTTAAAGACTGATTAAATATGCTACATTTAAAATGATGTGACACAATTAATAAAATTATTTTCTTCTAGATGGTATTATATACTGTGTACTCTGAGCTTGGGGACAAGGGCTTTTGAAATAATTTATAATGTAAAATAAAGAATATGGTATTTTCTAATGTTTAACATAGAAAATACCTCTTACCATAACATTTTCCTATGCATTTCACTTGAAATATTAAAATTTCAAGGAAAATACTAGTGATGAATCTAGGTCTAAATTAACATAAGAATTCTTCAGAAGGACCAGAAAAGTGGCTTAAAAATTATAGCCCCAATTTTTCTACCAGAATTGATTTAGGTGAGGCTGATCCCATGATCTGCTGTGTGGGATGTGGAACAGAAAGGGAATTAGACCCTACATTATTAAGTAGGTTTGCTGTGCAAGGGCCCATTATGTGTTCAGGGAGACTGGCAGATTAGCTTTATGTGCATTTTTGATGATAAAAGTCAGGGTGCATTCAGGTTGGTCAGGAGTTATGACTTGGTTGGTGACATTTTTATTGATGGCTACCAGATGTTTAATCAGGTGGTCCCTTCTAGAAGGTCAGCCCTGGCCTCTCTCCTTGTATGTTGTATCTTACTTTTCCTTCATGGTACCAAAATGTAAAATATGCATTGTGAGTAATGTATATAAATTGTGCACATGGATGGTGTCCTTGGACAGTGAGATTGGTTCTTGGGAGGGGTTTCTATCCACCTGGAATAGTCCAAGGAAGGCCTGGACTAAATGGGAGGAGCGTTTTGTGCACTCAGGAACAGTGAAGCTTGGAAGAGAGTAGAACCTGAGAAACTATTCAAGTATTCATTGTCACTGCTGAGCAGTGTTCAGATTTCCCAGATCCTGGGAGCTTGGGGAGATCAGCGTCAGCATGAGTGCAACACCCAGACTGCCTGCTACCAGCTCTTAGTGCTCAAGATAGCTAGCTTCATGGAAAGCCAAGACATTGGCAAAAATAAAAATGACCTAAATGAAAGATCTCTGTAAGTGAGATCCCAGTGGAAAGAAACAGGCCATCAAAGAAGGAGGCACCTTCCTCTGAAGGGAGGAGAGAATTTCCACTTTGACTATGACCTTGTCTAAATAAGATCAGAGTTGGTGAACTCAAGAGGCTTCCATAGCCTTGGCAGCTCATGACAAGAGCTTCGGGTGATTTCTGATGTCATAAATAAGAGTGTCAACTGTTAAATCAACATCGGGAGTCACTGTGCACTTACTCCTCATGTAGGATCTCTGTCCTTAATGTGTTGTACTATGTGAATTAACGGTATAACTACTACTCAAACAGTACTCTATACGTTGTGTGTCTGTGTGGCTGCAGTCTGTTGAAATCTTTACTTAGTATATACTAAGTTGATCCTTTGTATATAAAGATAATTGAAAATGAATCTTGATGAAGAATGGGAAGGGAGAGGGAGTGGGAGATGGAATGGTTGTGGGTGGGAGGGAGGTTATGGGGGGAAAAAAGCTGCTATAATCCATAAGTTGTACTTTGGAAATTTAAATTGATTAAATAAAAGTTAAAAAAAATATAGCTAGCCTCTCAGTATTCAGGACCATTCATTCTGGAAGTGGCAAATCTTCCCAGTATTGTTTAGGAATGAGAAGACCTCAACAACTCTGGACTACAGCAATACAAATTGGAGTTATTCTGGGGGGCTGGCACTGTGGCACCGTGGGTGAGGCCACTGTTTGTGATGCTGGCGTCTGATGTCACAGTGCCAGTTTGACTCCTAGCTGCTCCATTTCTGATCCAGCTTCCTGCTCATGCATCTGAGGAGGCAGTGGGTGATGGCCCAGGTGCTTGGGCCCTCCCACTTACGTGGCCGACCAGGATGGAGTTCTTGGCTCCTGGTTTTGACCTGGTGTACACCTGAGTGTTGCTGCAAAGTGGGGGAGTGAACCAGCAGATGGAAGATTCCCATATTCTGTTGCTAATAAATAATTCTTTAAAAATTATTATTACAAATATTATCTATGAATCTGAGGTATTTTTTGGTAGAGGTTGTACTTAATGTTGCATTCATCATTGCCTTGATATTGGGAAGTACAAGAAGCCATGGCACATTTAGTTGCTGGTCAATATTAAAAAATAAATTCTAGGGTGGTACCGCAGCTCACTTGGCTAATCCTCTGCCTGTGGCGCCGGCACCCCGGTTTCTAGTCCCGGTTGCTCCTCTTCCAGTCCAGCTCTCTGCTGTGGCCCGGGAGTGCAGTGGAGGATGGCCCAAGTGCTTGGGCCCTGCACCCGCATGGGAGACCAGGAGAAGCACCTGGCTCCTGGCTTTGGATCTGTGCAGAGTGCTGGCCGTAGTGTCCATTTGAGGGGCGAACCAACGGAAAAGGAAGACCTTTCTCTCTGTCTCGCTCTCTCTCACTGTCTAACTCTGCCTGTCAAAAAAAAATAATAATAATAAATTCTAAGAGTAAAGCCAGTTTCCACTAGAGATCATCTGTGGCAGAATAAAATTAAGCCTTCCTTAAGGCTGTATCTTCACTTGATTCATCCAAGTTTAAGTTGTCTATTTAAGGTGGTATTTGGGGTGGGGAGCTGTTGGAGGACTTTGGGTAGGAAGAGATGACAACAAACGACTCATCTCTTTTCCACCTTGAACCTGGTGGGGTCTTTGCTGCCTCCCGTGTCTGCAGTAACGACTCAGTCCCATCCCTCCCATGTGTCTTTCTGGGAGGCTCCAGAACCCTCCTTTCGTTACACTTTGTGGCTGCTGCAGGTTTTCCCACCCGGACAGTCCTCTTCACGTTACTTGTTAACCCAGCTATGGGTGAAAACGAGTCTTTTCCTGGGATGGAGAGCCATGGTATAGAGACAAAGTTTTAAAAATTAACGCTAAGTGGGATAAAGCAAG
Organism: Oryctolagus cuniculus; assembly: GCF_964237555.1. Taxonomy (NCBI): domain Eukaryota; kingdom Metazoa; phylum Chordata; class Mammalia; order Lagomorpha; family Leporidae; genus Oryctolagus; species Oryctolagus cuniculus. The sequence continues at coordinate 62,916,658 of NC_091440.1, read as the reverse complement.
TCACCAGACAATCCGGGCCACTTGACGCGTTGTCTGGATCTGTGCGCCCCGGATGTTCACCTTGTGGCGATTTGGCCAGAACGCTTGCTCACCTGGTGCGGCCCTGTGTAATCAGCATCCATAGAGCCACTGTGGAGGGGTGTATCTGCGTTCCATTCCCAGGGTCAGATAAGGGCATGCCGGTCATAATACTTCTGGAAACTTCTATAAACACTTTCATCCGATTAATTGTTTAGGCTTTAGAAAAAATTCTTATTGACAGCACATGTGAAACATAACTTGTTGACCAGCCTCTTCAAAGGGAAGAAGCGAACTACTCCATTTGCTGACAGCTTTTGTTAATTTTCTTGCCATAATTTAGAAAAATAAAAAAAATACAGTAAAGCTCTCTGGGTTTTGTGCCCTGTGTTAATAATGGAAAGATCGATAGATGCACTGTGGCAGAAGTTTCTACACAGTTATAAATGTGTATGATTGGATCAATACAGTGCATTAAAGGATGTTCCCCACAACCAAGCCGACTGAGAGAGTGCAAAGTGGGCTTAAGAAAATCAATGGAAGAAGGGAAATTGAAGGAGTTAGTCCTGCAGATGGGGTTTGATCATCATTCTCGCTTGCTCACTTTACCTTCTGTAATGTTGCACTTTTACGGGAACCAGGGATTCCCACCATGGTGTGTGTGGTCCCGCAATACTGAATGAAAGGCCTAGGTTGTAACATTGTAAGCGTTACCTTTGAATGACCTTCTGGTGTGGCTCTGTATATATGCTGCGTGAGTCGCTTGTCTCATGACCTTTTATCTCTCACGTTTCATTTTTGCTCCAAATTTGCCTTTTCCTTTTCCACTTCCTGATTCTACAACTGCTGGTGTTATTTAAGATGAGTGGTAGTAAATTTTATTGTTTGTTCCAGTTTGGTAAATACCGTACTGTGTTTTATCGATTATATCATTGTTTTGTTATATAGAATGATAGTGGGATTTTTCATGTTTGTTCAGAAAAGCCAGGTTGTTCTTGTGGTCTTTAAAGGCCCCATTGCTAGCTGCTTACCTTAAATGTCATGCTTTCTGATACATTTAGAGGATTTTGATTAATATTTCATGGCATAGGAATATGTTCCCCATTTTCTACTTTAAAATGGTTGGCTGGCTGGCTGCTTATCCCTCTCCCTCCCCCTCTCCTTCTCCCTCTGCCTCTCCCTCTGTCTCTCCTCTTCCCTCTTCCTCTCTGGTCTCAAACAAAATTGGTTTTAGCTGGGATATCTGTGGCATATTGTAAACCGCTATTATCATCATGCTTTGTAGATGGAGAAAAACATACGGATTACAGTCTGGTAGGAAGCTTGCCTAGGCCAGGATGGGCGATGGTGTCTTAAAAATGTACCTTGAGTGTGATTTTTCTCATCTGTAAAATTATGGTATGGAATCTCTAAAAATATAACTAACAATAAGTGCTGTAATTCTGTGCTCTATCCTTGTGAATATATGCCATATATCTGAGTTCCATATAGAACAAATTAGACTATTACATCGCATTTTATTATAGCATCTTCAACAGGAATGTACGGTTTTCCCAGTCGCTGGTGGTACATGCTGTGATTTCAGTAAACGACATAGAAGTGCCATCATCCTTGTGCTCATGCCTGCGGAGGTTACAGCATCAAGTATCTGAAGATTGTTTAGATGCGGGTGTTCGGAGACACGCAGGGCACGGGTCAGAAGTTGCTGGCTGGGATCCGGGCCCGCCTCCTTGCCGCCTCCAGGATGCCTCCCTGGGGACCGGCAGGCAGGGTGACCACTGCAGCCTCCAGCAGTGCCTTCAGGTGTAAAGGTGGTAGATTGTGATGACGCTTTGTGTCTCCTTTCGATTCTGGATAGGAATTCCTGATGTGGGGAAGTTGTTATCCAAGGGACCATTTACAGAAAGACTGGATGGCTAGTTTCCTAGGGATGCTGTGACAGTCCCACACACTAAGCGGCCTACAATGATGGCAAACCGTAGTCTCATAGAGCCAGAGGATAGGAGGGAAATATCTGGAATCCAGGAGTTAGCAGGGTCACGCTCCCGCGGACACTCGTAGGGGCGAAGCCTGTCTTGATTCTTAGGGCTCCCGGGGGTTTGCTGGGAGTCCGCGGCTGCCCTTGCCTTCCACTGCAGCACTTCCGGCTCTGCCTCCTGTAAGAACACTGCTGGTTTTGGATTAGGGCCCACTCTAATTGACTTCACCTTAGCCTAATTACTTCTCGAAAAACCCTGTTGCCAAGTGGAGCCAGATTCACAGGCACTGGACATTCCAACTTCAACACACCTTTTTTGGGGGGTGCAAGGGGGAGGCACAATTCATCCGATAATATCCCTGAAGGTTTTTTCCACATTGAAGATGCTGAGAGCCTTTCGGTGCAGGGTTGAACCCGAAGATCTGCAACCTGAACAGTGTGCAGTACTCGGAAAACAATTACGTGGTGCAGGGGAAGATGAGCAAGCTTTTTGAAAGGACAGTGCTTTGGGTGTATTGAAAAACTAGGTCTCTGTTTTTCTTGGGAGCATTCAGTCAAAGTCAGGGATAAATCACCACGACGGATGTGGCTTACTCTAATGCCATTTGATGCTCCTGACATGTTTGCAAAGCCAGAGATTCGTTTGGGCCTAGAGGTTATTATGTTGCGGTTCTTTGTGTGGAAGTAACTGAGCTGACGGTGTTTATTGGTAGCACAGTTACTGTCACCTTCCACAGAGCAGTTGCTGTCTGGTCTTTGCTTTTGCTCTGGAAGCTGTTTTATACACTATTTGTTGTCATCTTCTTGTTGTTATTCCCCTATGTGGGTAGAATAAAATTATTTAGGATGCATGAAATCCTCATGGTTTTGCTTTTGCAACCCTGTAATATTCTCCCTTTTTGTGGGGGTGGAGTCTGGTTATCCTAGTATGGAGGGAGGCTTACATTTCTTTCTTTTTTTCTTTTTTCTTTTTTTTTTTTTGACAGGCAGAGTGGACAGTGAGAGAGAGAAACAGAGAGAAAGGTCTTCCTTTGCCGTTGGTTCACCCTCCAATGGCCGCCGTGGCCAGCGCGCTGCGGCTGGCACACTGCACTGATTCGAAGTCAGGAGCTTCTCCTGGTCTCCCATGGGGTGCAGGGCCCAAGCACCTGGGCCATCCTCCACTGCACTCCCTGGCCACAGCAGAGAGCTGGCCTGGAAGAGGGGCAACCAGGACAGAATCCAGTGCCCCAACCGGGACTAGAACCCGGTGTGCCAGCGCCGCAAGGCGGAGGATTAGCCTAGTGAGCCACAGCGCCTGCCTATAGTGAGGCTTACATTTCAAAACTCAGGAGCCAGGCAGGGTTCCGGGAAGAGACTGGTTGATAGGGGGAACCGATCTTGCAACTGGCCCAGCCAGTTAGGTGTGGCTGTCTTTTACTCAGCACGGGTGCCCCTGAGCAATTAGATGTCACTTGTGTCACTGCTGTGAGCTGTCACTGAGTGCAGCCTGGCCACTGCCTGTGTCCCCCTGTTCAGAGCAGCCTGACGGGCAGGTGGAGAACTCGTTCTGTCTGGTGTTCCTGGGGCAAATGGAAAGGCCTGAGAGAACGCAGTGAGCATGGAAGAGCAGTGAACCACAAACGTCAGTCAGCCACACTGTCAGAACCCGTGAATGTTGTGAATCTACCAACTGAATTCTTGTGGAGATTCTCACTTAAGAAAATCATGGAGCAACATTTGAGGAGGAATATATTTTAGTTTTCTTTCACCTAATATTCTGTTTTCTTAAAGTACTGCTTTTTTGTATTGGTCCTTTAGCATTGAGCACTAAGAAGCTGGTTCATTTTTAAGTTAAAAAAAAAAAAAAAACAATAGCAGCCGCTGGCTAATTGGGTACTTATAATGACTTGGTACATGTTTTTCAGTGACTTGGTAGAAAATGCAATCAGTTGTGTGACAGTGAAGTGCATTTTAGAGGCTTAAATTGTTTATGCATCCGGTTCCCAATTAATAGTCTTTGGTAATAAGGACTTGAGGGTGCATGCTTGTGAACACACACAGTGTTGAAAGATACAGGTTGGATGGAGTTTTTGCCATTGCGTGCTTAGTCACAGGGAGTGTGAGAAGACAAAACACTATGAGGAAATCATTCTCATAAAGCAGGAAGGAGTCCCTGGAGTCTGTCTTATGCACTTTGTGTCTTCAGATGGTTCTGCACAGAATCCACCCTGCTGGTACCCCGTGTGGAAGTTAGTCAAGATGCTGTAGGAGGAAGGGAGGAAAAGGCAGGCTGGGGGTGTTGCAGGCATCTCGCATTATGTTCACATTACAGATGACTCCTATAAGGTCTGAAGTGAATTCTGATGCTGTTAATATTGATTTTAATTTTCTTTCCCCTTTTCTTCGCTGCTTGGGATAAAATGTTAATTAACTCTCACCTGTGAAACTTGTGTGACTCCTATTGCTTGTTTAATTTAGATTACAAGCCCATGGGGCACGCTCCTTTCTTTTCTCCACAGTACTAAGGACTCCAAATGGCAGAAATGTTTATTATTATTGTGTATTATAATAATCGTGATGTTCTGCTAGAATATTATGCTGATTGCCTTTACTCAGAAGTGATAGCTTTAGTCCTTTTTTTAACTTGAAAATATATTATTTTGCTTTAAGCTAGTTAGTGATTTTGTTAGGAAGACTAAGCTAGATACTAAATTGAAATGTGGTTTGAATGCATTTTTGAATTATGGTGATTTTTTTCTGAGCCAAAAGCAGTTACACCTTCAATGTAAAGTATGTTTAATCATTTTCAATCTCCTCTCACTCCAAAATTGCTAAGTGGATTTTTTTTTCTCAAATTATTCCGAAAGAAGAAAAAAAAATAGGACTGGGGCCAAGTTGAAAATGTTTGGCTAAGGAAAGGAGTTATGATTGAGTGAAAGCAGGTGGCTATAATATTCTGCTTAGAAATATCTGCAACATGAATTTTTTAAAAATTATACATTCTGTCAATTACTATAGAAGGCTCCATCCATGGAAAGTGACAGAGAACTGAGGCATGTATCAGAAGAATTCAATCCAAAAAGCCCTGTATGTGAAATTTCTCAACGGAGAAAACCTCACTAATTAACACTGACTTGGAAAGGCCAATGAAATTAATGAAGTTTAAATTAGGGTAATCTCGAGTGTATGGCAAATTGATGTGATTACCCAGGGCCACCACCTAGAACTTGGCAGAGGTTCTCAGGAGTGGTGGGAAACTCAGAGAGAGAAGGTGGGCTCAGTGGGTCCGGGCTTGTCATCGCTCCTTTCCCATTTCACGCACTGGGTGGACATTCACTGGGCACCCCTGTGTAAGAGGCACTGAGCTCGGGACTGGGCATACGGAGCTGGGTACCACAGAACCTCTGCTCTCAGCTGAGACACACGTAAAGGGTTAGCAAGCATGCGGAAGAGCAGCGGCAGCAGTAGGGTACCATGGAAGCCCAGAAGTTAGGGGAACGCTTCTTGGAGGAGGTGATACCTGCGCAGAATCCTACAGAACGAAGCTGAGGGTGATGGAGCCCCCGGAGCTAAAGCTCTCAAGTCCAAGCTCGCAGAAAAGCATCCGTAGCTCCTGGACCACATAGGTGAGTGAGGCGGGGTAGGGAGCACAGACGAGGTTGGGACCTCAGTGGAGTTTGAATCTTGAGATGTGGGTGATATGGTCCTACTGCAAGGTGTAAGCACGGGTGTGTTTGGGCCTGCTTTGTGTTTGACAGCTGTCTGGGCATTGGTTTCTTGGATAGAGGGTGGCTCTGAGGGTGGAACATGATCAGCCATGTGCAGACCACTTTGGAAACATTTTGAGTCATCCAGGCAAAAATGGAGAATTAAAATCTTGTTGGTGGACACAGCAGACCTCAGAGGTTAATTGGTTGCAGATCTGAGGGCAATTGAGGAAAACAGGATGACTTCCCAGAGACCTTATTTTGACACCTGCTGGATTGCTGGTGCCAACAACTTAGACTGATAACAGAAGTGGAGGATCAGGTTTATGGGCGGAGAGGAAGACAGGCTTAACTTGTCAGGCTTGTGGGGTACAAAGAATACTGTGGTGCAAGGCCACCCCCTAGATACTACCTTCTTCCTCTTCCTTCACTTTTCTTCTCTTTGCCGCTTCAGGGCAGCATTTAAAGTGACCAGCCAGAATCATGGATTTGGGAGTCATTAACACATGCCCCCTGTGCGTGTGGAGGGACCCTCTGCCTCCCCAGGAGATCTCTGAGGCTGCATTGGTATCCCGCAGAGATGGGAGAAAAGATCCCACCCAAGCAGGTGGATGAATCCCATGGCAGGAGCATCAGGACTCCCCCAAGGAGTGCCTCAGTAAGGGACCTGCGTAGGGAAGGAACTGGTTTCCTGGATTTCTTTCCCAAGTTCACTTTCTGTCAGTGAAGACAGAGGTTAACTCACTCCTTCCATAGGATAGATGGTATTGTTTTCAAGCTACTTTTTTTTGTCATTTGCTTTCTTTTATAGTTGCCTTTAATGTATTAAATGGTTACACTTGATTTCACTTTGACCAAACATTGGCTATTGGAAGGTGATAGGGAGAGATACTACACAGAATATAGAATCATAACCTAAGGTTGATCTTATTAATAATATTTTAATGTCAATACTCTTTCAAGATATGAACAGCAATACAATGTTTCAAATTGCTTTAATAATGAAAAAGATGAAAAAGTGGGAGTTTGGGCTGCATTACTGTTTGCATCCTGGGAAATCATCTTTTGTCTGTCACATGGCTTGTTTACTCTGCTAATCATGTTTACATTGGACATGCTCCTCTATCATAAATAATGCAAGGGAAATGTTTACCTAGACCTAGATGAATTATCCTAAATGCCAGGTTTGAAGAATAGGAATTAATAAGTTCACTATAATTTACTCAGAAGGTTGGTACTTTAATGTGAGTTAAATAGATACTTGCTTGGATTTTGTACTTTATCTTAGCATATATAATTATACCCCGTGAACATATTGAGTATGTGAGATATCGTGGAATATTGGATTTTCTGCTCTGTTCTGCCACTTTCTCACTGAATTACCTCAGGCAAGGCAGACTGCTTCTTTGGGGCTTGGTTTTCTGTGGTGTAGAACAAAGGGTCTGAACTCACTTAGTGACTTTGTTGTTATTATTTTAAAAATTTATTCCAGAGAGAGAGAGAGAGAATCTTCTGCCTGTTGGTTCCCTCCCCAGATGGCTGCAATAGCCAGGTCTGGGCCAAGCCAGTGCCCAGGAACTTCATCCCATTCAGTTCTCCCACATAGATGTCAGGAGCCCAAGTACTTGGGCCATCATCTGCTGCCTTCTCAGGCACCTTAGCAGGAAGCTGGATCACAAGCAGAGCAACCAGGACTCACCCTGGCACTTCAGTATGGAATGCTGGTGTTGCAAGAGGTGGTTAAACCTATTGCACCCCAATGCCTGCCCCATTATTGTTGATTAGATGAATGAAACCAGTAACATTAGGGACTTAGCTGGCTAAACAAAGTGTAGTGGGCTGGTGCTGTAGAGTAGTAGGCTAAGCCTCCACCTGTGGCACTGGAATCCCATTTGGGCACTGGTTTGAGACCCAGCTGTTCCTCTTCCAATCCAGCTCTCTGCTACAGCCTGGGAAAGCATTGGAAGATGGCCCAAGTGCTTGGGCCCCTGCACCTGTGTGGGAGACCTGGAAGAAGCTCCTGGCTGATGGCTTCAGTCTGGCTCAACTCCAGCCATTACAGCCTTTTAGGGAGTAAACCAGTGGATGGAAGACCTCTCTCTGTCTCTCCCTTTCTCTGCCGTAGCTCTATCTCTCAAATAAATAAATAAAATCTTAAAAAAAAGTGTAGAAATTTTCCCTTTCCCTTCCTGAGTCATTCAGATTCTTAATTGTACTCCATACACCTCCATTTGCCATTTGAAACAATTTAGACAGAACACCTCACAAACATGCATGATTCGGTTGTAAATTTGTGGTCCAGTTTTTTTTCCCCAGCTTGTGTCATACAGGACAAAGGTTAATGACATATAAGCCCAAAGGAGTTAATGGTCAGATAAGTCTGAGGAAATTTTACTAACCACACCCCCTCTTAGAAATTTTCTGATGCATTTTAGTGTCCCTAAGAAGTTCTGCTGTTAACAACTGTGCTTTAAGACACACACACACACACACACACACACACACACACACGCAGCCGTTCCCAAATGAATTGTGAGATTCCTGTTATACTCGAACTGTTTCCAGCCCAAGAGCCCTTGGTCTCAGTGTACATAATGGAGAACAGTGATCTGTTTACTCAAGCTCGGCAGATATTCACAGAGCAGATAGGATGTCAGATGCCCGAGAGAGGAGTAGCACGGTGGGCTCAGGGCACATCACCACTGCACACATTTTTAGAATTAATAAAGGCTTGGAAAACAGATATGAAAAGAGGCAAACTTTTTTTCTACCTCAAAGACTTGAAATTGACAAGTGTTGCTGTTTTATTCATATTGCATTTAATTCCACATTAAACAAGAGCATTGAAATAAAATGTGAATGTGAGGTTTTGCCCTGATTTGTGAAAATCCAACCTGGTGTGGCTTATAGGCCATTTATTCTACCACTCCCTACCCGATCTTGTCCCTTCACCCCGCTCCTGGGAAGAAGACAAAAGGATATGAAAAGGAAAGAGCAAAGGAAAATAAGAGGAGGGGAAATTGGATTTATAAAAGCCCAGGGGGTATTAAATTCTGGCAACTGGTGCCATGGCCTTTATTACGTTAGACTGTTGTACATTTCCTATAGCAGAAAAATATGTCGAAGGAGCTTTTGTTTTAAATGTAAAAAAATTTCTTGTTATGCGTTGGTGATATTAGGGTTTATACCAGATATGCTACTGTGGTTACTTTGGATCTCCAAAAAACCCTTTAAAAAACTGGTTTCTTTAAAAGTAAAATAATCAATAAGCAAAGTATAATATTAGTGATAATTATAGTGTCCACTATCATTTCTTAAAAACTCTTCAAAGTTGATAATATTTTTCAAATGGTTTGATACATTTATTTAGGGGTGGGGCAGTCGAGAGGGACTGGTAGAAGGGAGAATAGAGAGAAGATACCTATACCTCTCTTCCCTTGGCCATCTATCCCGAGATTGCGTTGAGACACCTCCTCCTCCACACTTCTGCCTACCGTTCCTCCTGCTGCCTCCACAGCTGCCACACATGGATGTCAGCACCATCTTTTGCCATCTCTGTTCTCCTCATGGTGAACCCACTGATCTCAGCAAAGCCCACATCTAAAAAGACTTGTCAGGGCCAGTGCTGTGGCATAGTGAGTAAAGTAAAGGCTCTGCCTATAGTGCCAGCATCCCATATGGGCACCGGTTTGAGTACCGGCTGCTCCATTTATTTATTTATTTGACAGGTAGAGTTATAGACAGTGAGAGAGACAGAGAAAGGTCTTCCCCAAATGGCCGCCATGGCCTGCACTGCGCTGATCTGAAGCCAGGAGCCAGGTGCTTCTTTCTGGTCTCCTGTGCTTCTTCCTGGTCTCCCAAGCACTTGGGCCATCCTATGCTGTCCTCCTGGGCCACAGCAGAGAGCTGGACTGGAAGAGGAACAACCAGTACTAGAACCCTGCGCCCATATGGGATGCTGGCACCTCAGGTGGAGGATTAGCCAAGTGAGCCACAGTGCTGGCGCATGCTCCACTTCTGATCCAGCTCTCTGGTATGGCCTGAGAAAGCAGTAGAAGTTGGCCCAACCTCTACTGTTGGCCACTGCACCCACATAGGGGACCCGGAAGAAGCTCCTGGCTCCTGGCTTTGGATCGGCACAGCTCCGGCCATTGAGGCCAACTGGGGAGTGAACCTGCAGATGGAAGACCTCTCCCTCTCGCTCTCACTCTTGCTCTCGCTCTCGCTCTCGCTCTCCCTCTAACTCTCCCTCTCCCTCTCCCTCTCCCTCTCCCTCCCCCTCTCTCTCCTTGTAACTCTGACTTTCAAGTAAATAAAGAAATCTTTAAAAAATAAAGAAAACACTTAAAAGATAAATAAATAAATAGACTTATCAGAGCAACCTTGTTCTCATCCCTGATGGCCTGATTATGTTTCTTGTTAGCCAAGTAGGAAAGAACATACATTGCATTCCTTTGTATCTCCATCTACATTGTCTGCTGAGGTAGGCTTGCAAATCAGGGTGTTGCTGAGTGTGAAAGGGATGAAAATAACCCATTTTTGCTGGACTAGAAGTGTTGTTCTCTTGTTCCCATATGATTTAACACGTGTGTGATGAAGAGTTAGTTCTAGAATGATCATAAATAAAAGATGTACCTTGAGCCTGTTAAAATGGTTTGGTGGGGAGCTGCCTTGCTCTGGGGTCTGGTGGTGGTATATGCTCTGAGAAAGAGCTGGACCGTTGGCACCAAAACCTGTGAAGGGGGAAGCAAACTCTTATATGTGCAGAGTATTCTTTGATGTAAGACTTTGGCCTTGAGGCGAAAGTCAAATGCTTCTGCCTAAAAGAAACAGCTCAGTTATTGTTTTCTTTCTTTGGAGCAAATTCTAATCCCAGGAGGATTTCTTCTTTCCCCGCCAAGACCAATTCTTCTCCTTGAGTATGACTGTTTCAGCTTGGATGCATTTGTTGGGTGATCCAGGTATTCTCCAGCAATTCGTTTTTTTTTTTTTTTTTTTTTAAAAAAACTCACACAGATATAGTGTGGACATAGAATCATGTTGAAAAATTAAAATTACACAGCAAAAGTCAAGGTTAAAAACCTTAAGGTTTTCTTGGTTTCTTTATGTGTGCTTTTTTGGATGTATATATTTCTTTTTTTTTTTTTTTCAAAAAGGATTTATTTATTTATTTCAAAGGTAGTGTTACAGAGAGGTAGAGAGAGAGTACGCACGCAAGATCTTCCATCTGCTGGTTCATTTCCCATATGGCCGCAATGGCTAGAGCTGGAGCCAGGTGCTTCTTTTGGGTCTCCCATATGGGTGCAGAGGCCCAAGCACTTGGGCCATCTTCTACTGCTTTCCTAGGTCATAGCAGAGAGCTGGATCAGAAGTGGAGCAGTTGGGTCTCAGATTGGTGCCCATATGGGATGCCAGATTGCAGATGGTGGCTTTACCCACTATGTCACAACCCTGGCCCCTGGATTTATGTGTTTTCAATTGAATGATGATAACCATATTTTGTTTCATTTGTTTGTTGTCCAATTGTGTGCTTTGCTAAAAGCAATGCAAAACAAAACAGTATTATCCAACCCAAGAGTTCAAGATCCATTATTTCTGGTTCCCAAAATAGTGAGGGCATCAACACTGTCTTTATGTGGCTCATAGTTGGTCTGGAGCAGCAACTGGGGGTAGGAATGACTGCAGAGAGAAGGGCAGTCTCTTTTCTTCTAGGATTTTCTTGTGGAAGATACAGGAGACAAAAGCTATGCTCTCCTTTTTGAAATTCTTTCTGCCCAATCCTTGCCCTTGGTTGCGGTATTGGAGCATGGTATTGGCTGACCCTGTTAGCTCTTCTCAGCCTTCTGTTTGGAACCCCTCCCAGTAAGAGAGAAACATTGCTACGTGGTGAGCACTGAGGGCTGTGTTCTGAAGATTGGTGATGGTTATGAAGGAGCAGTTTGCCATGCACTGATCCCTTCTCAAGCATTTTCGGGATCCCAGGTCTTTAACTGTCATCATGTCTGGCTCAGTGTGATTGGCTGATGATTGATTAATTAGTAGGCATGGAGACTGTAATTTGGCTTCCTCATAAGAGCAGGCTTCAAAAACGCAGAGCCTCTCACGTTCCTTCTACATACCAGTCAGAGAAAGCTTGGCTTTTCTTTTCCTGTCAAGGTCAAATGCTCTAGAGTTACAACTTAATAATCCAAGGAGCTACGACACGTCCAGTGAATAATGCCTGAATTCCAGATGTGCCTGCGAACTTTACCTTTGCTTTATGGTGAAGGGTGGGGCATGCCATGGAGGTGGCCACGCCCTCTCCTCCCCTTGTCCTGGTGGATCTGCACTTTCATGCTGAGAATGATTTTCTTTTGTAGGAATTTCATCTATTCTGCGTTGCTAGAAAAATGAAGCGGCTATTAATGACTAAATAATATAAATGTACATTTAGTGATTCTGATTCATTGGTTTAAATAGAAGCAGAGAGAGAGAGAGAGAAGCACACACTAGGGAATGGGAAGGACTGAGAAGGGTGGTCAGGAAGGAAAAAATCTTCTTTTGAGGACAGGTACATTGGATAAATAGTAATTGTGCAAAAATCCAGACTCTTTGTAAGTTCACGTTAGTTTTCAGTTGAATTTCGCCGAAACCTATTACCAGGGTTGTAATACAAAGACAGATTTGACTGGGTTTGGTTCAATCTGTATGTATGCTTTTGGTATTTAGTGAGTTAGAGCAGATACACAAATGAGTAGAATAGTCCTTGTGCTCAAGCACCGGCGGATACTCGTAGATGGTTTCATTACTGGGGCGTATTTCTGTCACCCAGGAGGGAGGGCTGTGGGGGTTGCCGCCTCTGCCCTTCCTGTGCACCTGTTGGAGTTACTGATGAGACAGGTGTCAAAAGGTGGACACAGGACAGGCGAGACGTCCGGTCCGTAAGGACGAGAGCACATCTAGGGCGGGTCAGGCCTGCTGAAACTCAGCATTCTGGTTGCTGGGGAGCACAGATCCATCACTCCTATTTCTGCAGAAGCGTGTTACCTTGCACACATGAAAGTCTTCCGTAGGCATTTGATTAATTTAAATGAAAGCTGGTGGAGAGGCAAAGCAGAAACTTTCATTCGGTCAGTAGCAAAAGGAACATGAAAAACGGACCCCTAGAATCTTTTCCTGGTGTTCACATTATTAAAAGACTTAATGTGATGTCATGTATGATTTATGCTCTGTAGGTGTGTTTCACGGTGTATGAAGCAGAAAGGTATTAGAGTGTAATATATTGTGTAGCTTCACATAAAGAAAGCGTTCTCGTGATGTGAGGAGATAAGGTGACAAACTCAGATCAGATAGCTCAGAATGGCTGTTTTTAGTGACAAAGCATATATCTGCACATTTTTTGTCCTAATGAAACATTTAGAAGTCTCATTTCCTTTTTTTCCTGTGTAGCTTCAGAATTTGCTTCAATTCTTTCTTCCTTTACACACACACACACACACACACACACATACACAGATATCTAGACAGATGCTAAAAACGCCATTGCCGATGTGAAGGCAAGCAACACTTGGACAGAAAGAGTCTTGGGTCCCCTTTATTTGCTGTGATACCAACTCACTTCTAATTTTGAGTACCTTGAGTGACTCTGACGGTACCTTGGCTTTCTCTTTGCAGAAATGTGTTAAAAATTCATCTGTTTGGCCAGCGCCGAAGCTCACTAGGCTAATCCTCCGCCTGAGGTGCTGGCACCCCAGGTTCTAGTCCCGGTCGGGGCACTGGATTCTGTCCCAGTTGCTCCTCTTCCAGGCCAGCTCTCTGCTGTGGCCCGGGAGTGTAGTGAAGGATGGCCCAGGTCCTTGGGCCCTGCACCCGCATGGGAGACCAGGAGAAGCACCTGGCTCCTGGCTTTGGATCAGCGCAGTGTGCTGGCTGTAGCGGCCATTTGGGGGATGAACCAACGGAAAAGGAAGACCTTTCTGTCTCTCTCCCTCACTGTCTAACTCTGCCTGGCAAAAAAAAAAAAAAAAAAAAAAAAAAAAAAAAAAAAAAAAAAAAATCTGTTCTCATTGAGAATTTTGATGCCTGCTTGAAATTTTTTTTAAAAAAGATTAAGACCAGTTCTTAATTTTCATGGGACATTTTTGGTGATGTCATTTCAAGACAATTCTAACAGCACATAAAGTCCTTACAAATTTTCTGAGTAATTTGTTTAAAGAATAGAAACATTTAAAATATAAGAGGTGTCAGAGAGGCCGACATACAGGCATAAATATAGAGATGCAGAGGGGTCTCTTCTGGTTCACTCCCCTGATGCTTGCAAAGGCCTAAAGAGGAGCGAAGAACTCAACTCACTTGGGTTGCAGAGACCCAGCCGAGCCATCACCTGCTGTCTCCTAGAGTGTGCGTTAGGAAAAAAAAAAAGCTGAATAAATAAAAAAAAAAAAAAAAAAGAAAGAAAGAAAGAAAGAAAGAAAAAGGAAAAAGCTGGAGTCAGGAGTGGAGCCAGGTATTGAACCCAGTGATGTGGGACATGAGTTCCTTCCCTGGCGTCTTAACTCTAGGTCAAATGCTAGCACTGAGACTAGAACATTTAAATGAGCATTGCAGCTTTGCTTTGAGAGATCTTGGTTTCAATCCTGTTCTGGACTTTAGTTGTAGGGAAGTGAACAGTGTCCCGCCAAGAGGTAATTTCATACTTGTTATACTTCTGACTATCCAGATATGGCTTTCCTAGAGTGCTTTCCAAGTTGTTTAAGTATGAAGATCTCTACAGTACATCTTCAAATGGGATGAAGGTGCTGCCTGGGCAGTCCCGGGCTCCCACCTGCCCTGTGTGCAGGGACCTGTGCAGAGCAGGGCTCTGGAGCTTTGCATGCTGCATTGGGTGGAGGCTGAAACACAGCAACTGCATTGATGATTCAGGAATAAAAACCTTTTGGCTTCTTGACCTAATTTTCTTGAACAAGTTCCGTGGCTCTTTCAGGTTTCCTCCTAACTCAGGTGCCTCTTCCCATGCTTGTGTGACATTGAGGAGTTTTTCACATTCAGGCAGGAGGTTTGTCATCGTTCCTTTCTTTTTCTTTTTCTTTTTCTTTTTCTTTTTTCTTTTTCTTTTTTTTTTTTTTTTGACAGGCAGAGTGGACAGTGAGAGAGAGAGACAGAGAGAGAAAGGTCTTCCTTTGCCGTTGGTTCACCCTCCAATGGCCGCCGCGGCCGGCGCATTGCACTGATCCGAAGGCAGGAGCCAGGTGCTTCTCCTGGTCTCCCAAGTGGGTGCAGGGCCCAAGCACTTGGGCCATCCTCTACGGCACTCTCGGGCCACAGCAGAGAGCTGGCCTGGAAGAGGGGCAACTGGGACAGAATCCGGCACCCCGACCGGGACTAGAAGAGGGGGTGCTGGTGCCGCAAGGTGGAGGATTAGCCTATTGAGCCACGGCGCCGGCCACTCCTTTCTTTTTCAATACTTGGAGAGATGTTGTCCAGGATTTGGAATCTTGGACCCTAAAGAGAATCCAGTGGAAGCTGGCTGGCTTTGTGATCTTGGATACATTCGTTAACCTTTCCTCTTTCCTTTCTGAGTTATAAGAAGGGCAATATTGTCCACCTGTGGATTTGTTGTTATGATTTATAATGTGTGCAGAGTTCCTCTCATGGTGCCTACCATTCAAGATACACCAAGAAACAATACCAGCCATCATTATCGTCATTATTTCATGTGCAGGCTTTGTCTCCTGTTAGCACTTTCTAAAGCCTAGTATTTCTGTATTCTCCCAAGACGTAAGGAACGTACTATGTCCCCAGGTAGGCTGTTGTTTGCCTCTTTGGGAATTCTTTCTCCTCTTGGTTTTCTTATTACAAATTTCTCCCCCGTGGTCCCTCCTGTGCTCCCACAGGCCCCCCTTTCACATTCTTCTGCCTCCTGTGTGACAGACAAGCAGCTGTTGGAAGTCATCCTCATCTTCCTCCTGTGTGTTCTCTGCCTCCTAAGGTTAAGCTGTCTCACCACTCTGGTTAATCTCTTATGGACACCTTCTAGTTAGAGTCATAGTAACTAACATTTGTAGAAAGCAATAGAATTTGAAAAAAGCTCTTTACTTACCTTGTCTTCTTAAATACCCTGCTATCTGTATTTTGCAAAAGAGAAAACTGAGGCTCACAAAGGTTAATTAAGTTCCATTAGGTCGTATAGCAGGCAAGCTGCTGAAATAATTTGAATCTAGTTCCTAGTGATGAGTTTCTCGCAACACGCCTGTTCAAATGTGGCCTGCAGGGTTAAGGCACAATACCCCAGTAGTGGTCTGTGCAGCACAGAGCAGAGAGCAGGATTCCTGTCTCTGCCTTGACACCCTACGATCTTTTGTCCTTTGTTCTATCCACCACATTGCATATTTAACACACTACTGAATATGGGGCACACAGAAAGCAGCAGCCTGGGCGCTGCAGTCCTGTAGCCGTGGATGAGGCTGAGTCCTTGTGCTCCAGATGCTGACGACTCAGTCTTGGTGGCAGGGCTAGCCCCTAATTTGTTGAGATCTCTTCAAAAATCAGGAAAAATGTACCATGAAAGATATAAAATGTAAGGGTGGCGCTGTGGTGCAGTAGATTAATCCTTTGCCTGAGGTGCTGGCATCCCATATGGGTGCCGGTTCTAGTCCCAGCCACTCCTCTTCCAGTCTAGCTCTCTGCTATGGCCTGGGAAAGTAGAAGAGAGCCCAAGTCCCTAGGCCCCTGCACTTGTGTGGGAGACCTGGAGGAAGGTGCTGGCTCCTGGCTTCAGATCGGTGCAGCTCCAGCCATTATAGCCATTTGGGGAGTGAACCAGCGGATGGAAGACCTCTCACTATCTCTGCCTTTCACTGTCTGTAACTCTACCTCTCAAATAAGTAAATAAAATCCTGCTTGGTGAGGAAAAAGATATAAAATAAAAACCTTTTTCCTTATTTCTATAGTCTCTTAGGTGTTTTTAAAATCATTAGCATGAACTTTACCACTGATCTTTATATTTGCAATGCTGCTTTTAAGTGTAAATGTAAGTGTACTAAATTTGTATGTTGGAATCACTGACAATACACAATTCCGTTCTTACCAGAATAGTGGAAACATGGCACAAAATTAACTCAGTTGTTTCTATTTCGCCTCACGATGTGCATACATTCTGCCGAACACACTCTACCTTTGGACTACTGCTAAACAAAGAGGGACTGAAAGGAAAATGGATTACCGGTTGCCTTATCTTTCCTCTTCCCTCTGTGTCATTATTTTCAGCATATGTGGCTGGCTGCTATTTAGAACACTATTGCCTTCTCATGAATCAAGTTCTGGTTCAAATGGAATGCATGTCCTATCAGGGCTGTCCGTAGCCTTGCTTCTTTACTACTTAGTTGTAAGTGTGATACATCTAGCTTATACCTACCTTGAGTCTTGTAAAATTCCCACAGCATGGTTCTGCTGGAATTCTGTCTTCTTGACATTGGGAAGACAATATGCAAAAGCCAGAGAAAGGAATGGTGCGCACACATGTTGGGCACAGTCCTCCACTCATGTACATACTCCGTTGTCCTAGGAGACTTCCCTACAAAATAAGCTCACAGGTAAAATTATTGAACATTTCAAGGTGACAGCAGACAGAAGAGCATTAGACCAAGGTTGGGCTCCGAGTGGCTGTGCAGTTCATATACCCATAACCCCAGCCTGCCTATGAGTCTGACGTAGGTTGAGCATCTTTAATCTGGAAATCCACAATCTGAAATGCTCCAAGATTTTGAGCACTGATGTGATGCCCCAAGTGGCTTTGTGGCTAGAACCCCCTCTCCCTGCTTCTCTCTCTTTACCTCTCCTATACTCTGATAATCTTCATTTCTCTGTTCATCTGTATTCCCTCACAAAAAGGCCCTAGAAAGATGCAGTGTTCCTCCCTAATGCCTAGGCTTCTGAGATAAAGTTCTGTGTCTTCTTCAGTAGCCTCTTAGAAGTGTTTAGAAAATCTGGAGCTCAAAAATGTGTGTTGATGATACAGTGTAGTAAATTGGGAACACTGACATCACCAGGGGGCCAAAGGCCAAAGAACAGTTTATATGTGGTAGCATCTCAAACTTGATTGAAGTTGTTGCCATGTGTGCTACCATTGGCAGCACATATGGTGACTAGGTTGCTGGGTTGGGTATGAGTCCTTTCTACCCACAGATGGGATTTATACCCTCTCCTCTTGGCTTTGTATCATGTCCAAAGAGACTGAGTTGGTTTAACGCCTTCAATGTAGAGGAAGAAAGAGAAGCCATTTGGTTTGGCCAGTGTATCACAAGGGACAGGGATGGAAGACTGGTGGCAGACTACCTGCTGGGAGGGATCAGAAAAGCAATTGGCCATGTGTTTATTACAAACCAATCTTAGGTTTCTCCACTCACTGATTTTGTTTGACCCTCTTCTCATTTCCTTTGAAGGCTTAAGTAAGTGCAACCATAGTCTGTCAACTGTTTCAGGCTCTGTGAATTCTCGTGTATTTCTGGTTCATTATAACAAACTGTTCTCTCAACCTCCCCCCACCCCAACCAAAATGCAGCTAAAATGCAGGCACGGGGCCAGTGTTGTGGTACAACTGGTTAAGCCATGGCTTGCAATACTGGCATCCCATATCGGTTCAAGTCCTGGCTAACTGCTTTTAGTCCAGCTTCCTGGTGATGTGCCTGGGGAGGGAGAAGAAGATGATCCAACTACTTAGGCCCTTGCCACCCCTGTGGGAGACCAGGATGGAGTTTTGACTCCTGATGGAAGCCTGCCCCAGAACTGGCTATTGTGGCCATTTCAGGAATAAGCCTGCAGATGGAAGGCCTTTCTTTCTCTGTCTCTTCCTCTCTCTGTCTCTTTTTAAATAAACAAATATATGAATAAATAAATAAATAATTTGAAAAATGCAGACATACAAAATATTGTGTGAAATTACCTTCAGACTTATATGGATTAAGTACACAAGAAACAAACAATTCTGTGTTTCAATTTTGATCTCATTCTCATGATATCCCATTGTTTATAAAGATGATCCAATTCTGGAGCACTTCTGGCCCCAAGCATTTTGGATAAGGGACACTCAACCTACAGGCAAGTCGAAGATGGACTGTAATTGAGACAGCTCCAAGGGCTTGGGCACCAGGAAGGTGGGCAGCTACGGGGGTGGGGATGGGGAGCAGTTTCAGGGAGAAGGTGATACTCTTGAGTAGGCATTGAGGGATACAGTTGGTAAAGAGAGAAGGCTTTTGTATCAGGGAAAACTGCTGAGGCATCAAGGCATAGAAGTATAGGACCTGGGAGCCCAGGGTGGCTTGAGCAAGTAGGGTGTATATAGAACATTTACTCTGCGTGGCAAAGAATATTGAGTAAGATCATCACTTCCTTATTCTCATTTATATTGCATAGGGTCTATAAATCTACAAACACAGTCCTGAGAGAAACATCAGATTTATATATGCGATTTTTCAATAATAATGTAAGTAATTTATATTAACTTTAGACAATTTCACCCCAAAATGAAATGCTATTAATCGTCTGTCTTGCTTTTAGAATGGTTACAGATAGAGATATAAATCTTGAATTTTTTTCAAATATATCTGCTTGAAGAGAGAATTAGATGAACATGCTATAGGCTTATTTCTTTATATGTGAAAGTCTCCATGAATTTACAAATATTGCTTTTACTATGTCTCAGAAATAGGAAGTGGGTTCTGACACTTTATCAACCTCTCTGTCAGACAGGGGGTTAAAACTGATTCATATATTTGGGCAGATAAGGGGTGTGGAGGTGGTATGGTCCATTAGGTCTGTTAGCACTATGGCCAAAGGGTGCGGCAAACCCTGTTGGGTTTTGGCCGATCTTTTCCAGGTCCATAGTCTGTCTGTATCTGGCTGTCCCAGGGCTCTTGGGCAGTGACTGACTCTC
Source organism: Oryctolagus cuniculus (assembly GCF_964237555.1). Lineage (NCBI taxonomy): Eukaryota > Metazoa > Chordata > Mammalia > Lagomorpha > Leporidae > Oryctolagus > Oryctolagus cuniculus. The sequence continues at coordinate 62,897,064 of NC_091440.1, read as the reverse complement.
TTGGATTCCTAACATTAAGATGAGGGCTTCATCAGCTGTTGGGTCTGTGAGTGCCTTAGGACTGAATACATTTCTAGTTTGTGTTCCTTTCACCCATGACCCTGTCTCCCAGGTCCCAGCCATTGCACTGTAACCACGGGGCAGGTCTGGGGGGAGCCTGACTGCTCTATTGAGAAGTTCCAGCTCTCTGAGGAAGGGCAGGCATGAGCAAGACAGAGTTATAGAACCAGAGTCCAATCCTAAACTTGAACATATGAGTGCTGGTGCATGTGTGTGTATGTACATGTTAATGAGCACATGTGGAGTGCTACAAGTCAATGGGAAGTATGAGAACATAGTTATCACTGTTGAAGGGTATCTGAGTGTTCATAGGCAGCATAGAAAGGTTAGGAAACTTGTGGAAACTAGTATCTGGTATTAATCTATTCAAGAGGACAGCCCTATAACCTATATATCCCACAACAGCCCTACTTCCCAAATGCATCTCCTTCTCACATCCATTCCATCCAGAAGTCTTCACTCATTCAAGCCTCTGATTTCCCTCACAGCTGAGAACAGGGAATAAAACAAATGATATGCTTCTAGTATACAGTGGTGGGACAGTCACAGGATAGATGTTCCCATTCCGAAAGGGAGAAACAGAAAAAAAGAACAAAGGAATAGCAGTTCCCAAATGAGTCCAACTCTCTACGGGACAAGGAACATTAAACCTGAAGTCTTGAGTCTCTGACTCCATGTCCTGCCTTTAGGACACACTGGGGTGAAGGTTGGGTTCTAGGCAGCTCATCTCACCCCCTGTTAGGCACAACCCATACTTCAGCCCTCTTGCTTTGAAATCATGTGCTTATGGTTTTCCCAGGCTCACATTGCATGTTGGTGGCTCTTTGTGGATCCTTGTAAGAGTTCTCTATGGAGGCTCCACCCCAGGGAAATATCTCTGGACCCTGAACCTGTCGGAGACATCTCTTGACCTCTAGATGGAGAAAGCATGCCTGCCCAGTTTCTGCACTCTACATGCCTGTAGGAGGAGCACCTCCTGACTATGGCCACTACTCACCACTTTCTCCCTCTGGAGCAGTAGCTGAAGCTTCACTTTGGCCTGCTTAAGCTGGAGGTGAGGAGACCTAGGAGCAGTGTACTGGAAGCTGGGAGCAGAGATCTGAGCTGGCCCGGGGCCCCTCCCTGATACCATTCTGTTCCCAAGGCCCTAGCATCCTAGGCCTGTGATGAGCATGGCGGTCCCCAGCATCTTCTACAGTGGGGTCATTCTCCCATTGTTTTGACCAACAGAACCTGATTCCTTTCTTCCCTCCTTCCCTCCTTGCCTCCTTGCCTCCTTGCCTCCTTGCCTCCTTGCCTCCTTCCCTCCTTCCCTCCTTCCCACCTTCCTACCTTCCTCCCTCCCTCCCTCCCTCCCTTTTGCATGGTTTCCTGGCCATATCCCTGGGTTTCTATCTTAAACATGCTTCCCCTCTTCCAAGATTTTATTTGAGAGGTAGAGCTACAGGCAGAGAGAGGAGAGACAGAGAGAAAGTTCTTCTACCCCTAAATGGTTCACTCTCTAAATGGCCCAATTGCTGGAGCTGAGCAGATCCAAAGCCAGGAGCCAGGAGCTTCTTCCAGGTCTCCCATGTGGGTGCAGGAGCCCAAGCACTTGGGCCATCTTCCACTGCTTTCCCAGGCCATAGCAGAGAGCTGGATTGGAAAAGGAGCAACCAGGACATGAACTGGCATCCCCATGGGATACTGGTGCCACAGGCGGAGGCTAAGGCTTACTATGCCACAGCGCTGGCCCTGATTTTTTTTAATTCATTACATGACCAGGCTGAGAAATTTCCAAATCTTTACTTTCTTTTTCCCTTTTAAATATACAATCTGCCTTGAGATTTTTTTTTCCTCTTCTCAGAGTTTACTATAAGCAGTTGAGAAGCCACAGCGCAGCCTAATGAATACTTTGCTGATTAAAGATTTCTCCCATCAAATATCCTAGATCATTGCTCTGAAGTTCTGCCTTCCACAAAATCCTAGAGGGAGCAAGGACACAGTTCAGCCAGTGCTTTGCTGCTTTATAACAAGGATGACCTTTTCCGCAGTTTCCATATCTTGTTCCTCTTTTCAATCTGAGACCTCATCAGCCTGGTACGTTCTGACCACACCACTTAATTAATCTCAGAGAAGTTGCAGGCATTCCCTACAGCTCTTCTCTTTTTTGAGCCCTCACCAAAATCATGCTTCATGTTCTACTCATGGCAATTGGGGAGTTTTCTTTCCTTTATTCACAACTTTTGCAGCCTCTGTTCATTACACAGTTCCAAAGCTGCTTCCACATTGTTTAGGTGTGTGTTATAGCAATACCCCACTTTTGTGGTATCAGTTTATGTCTTAGTCCATTTGTGTTTCTGTATAAAAATACCTGAAGGGTGGGCGCTGTGGCTCACTTGGTTAATCCTCCGCCTGCAGTGCCGGCATCCCATATGGGCACCGGGTTCTAGTCCTGGTCACTCCTCTTCCAGTCCAGCTCTCTGCTGTGGCCCGGGAAGGCAGTGGAGGATGGCCCAAGTGCTTAGGCCCTGCACCTGCATGGGAGACCAGGAGAAGCACCTGGCTCCTGGCTTTGGATCGGCGAAGGGCGCCAGCTGTAGAGGCCATTTGGGGGGTGAACCAACAGAGGGAAGACCTTTCTCTCTGCCTCTCTCTCTCTCTACTGTCTAACTCTGCCTGTCTAATAACAAACAAACAAACATACCTGAGACTGCATAACTTAAAAAGAGCAAGATTCATTTCTCACAGTTCTGGGAGCTGAGAAGTTCAGGATCAAGGAACTGGCATCTAGTGAGGACTTTTCTTTCCTCATTCAGCAAATGGTTGAAGGGAAGGGTAAGCCTGTTCAGAGAGCCCTTTTGGAAATGGCATTAATCTGTTCATGAACATGTGCCAAGAGGCCCCGTCTCCAAATGCTGTTGTACTGAGGACTGAGTTTCCAACACATGAATTTGGGGTACGTATTCAGACCAAAGCACCTTCCTTACACCAGCATCACATTTTCTTTATTACTGTAGGATTTTTATAAATTTTGTAATCAGATTATATAAATCCTTCGACTTTTTTTTTTTAAGAGATTGTTTTGTCTTTATATTTCTATAGATTTTGTCTTGTTTTGTTTTTGTTTTTGTTTTTCTGACAGGCAGAGTTAGAGAGGGAGACAGAGAGAAAGGTCTTCCTTCTGTTGGTTCATCTCCCAAATGGCCACCACGGCCGGTGCTGCGGCAATCCGAAGCCCAGCCAGGTGCTTCCTCTTGGTATCCCTCGCGGGTGCAGGGCCCAAGCACTTGGGCCATCCTCCACTGCCCTCCCGGGCCATAGCAGAGAGCTGGACAGAAAGAGGAGCAACCGGGACAGAATCCAGCGTCCCAACTGGGACTAGAGCCTGGGATGCCGGCACTATAGGCGGAGGATTAGCCAAGAGAGCCGTGGCGCCAGCCTATAGATGTTTTAGAATCACTGCAAAAAAATTCCGAGATTTTCATTGACTTGGCATTAAACCTATAAATAGTTAATAGCTTAATGTTACTTGGAGTCCATTAACATGCATCACGAAACATTTCTTCATTTAAGGAGGTCTTAGTTTTCTTCTCTAATATTCCATGGTTTCAGGATAGAGAGCTTGCCTGATTGTCTTATTTTTCCTAAATATTTAATGTTTTAGGATGTTATTGTTAATGGTATTCTGTTAAGTGTTTCTAATATTTCATTTCTGGTATATAGCAATGCAACTTATTTTTATAGATTGACTTTCTGTATCATCAAGGTATATTAAATACATTTTTAAAGATTTATCTATTTATTTGAAAGAGGAAGAGAGAGACACACACACAGAGAGAGACAGAGAATCTTCCATCCACTGGTTCACTCCCCAAATGGCTGTAATGGCTGGGGCTGGGCCAGACCAAAGCCAGGAACCAGGAGCTTCCTCTGGGTCTCCCATGCAGGTGCCCGGGCCCAAGCACTTGGGCTATCTTTTGCTGCTTTTCCCAGGTTATTAGCAGAGAGCTGAATCAGAAGTATAGCAGCTAGGACACCACCCTTGGTCCAACTACCCTACAACACTAGCCCCTGTATTCATTTATTTTTTTTTTCTAGCTTCTTAATAGCATGGATCATTGTTTATATACCTTTCTTATTTTTAATATAAAATTTTAAAGATTTACTTATTTATTTGAAAGGCAGAATGACAGAGAGGCAGGGGCAGAGAGAGAGAGAGAGAGAAAGAGAGAGAGAGGGAGAGGGAGAAAGAGAGGTCTTCCATCCTCTGGTTCACTCTCCAAATGGCTGCAACTGCTGGAGCTGTGCCGATCCTAAGCTGGGAGCCAGGAGCTTCTTCCAGGTCTCCCTGCGAGTGCAGGAGCCCAAGGACTTAGGCCATCTTCTACTGATTTTTCAGGCCATAGCAGAGAGCTGGATCAGAAGTGGAGCAGCCAGGACCTGAACTGGCATCCATATGGGATACTGGCACTGCAGGTGGCTGCTTTACCTGATACACCATAGCACTAGCCCCTAATATAAATTTTTAAAGCTACAAATTTTATTCTAATCAAGCAAAATCTCACAATTTTGTTATATTATTTTTATTATCAGGCTATAAATGTTTTAAAATTTCTCATGATTTCTTCTTTGGACCCATGGATTATTTAGACAGATATTACTAAATTTCCAGATATTTGATGGGAGAGGGTTTTCAGGCTTTGTAGACCTCAAATTGACTTCTAATTTAAATACTTTATGGAAAAAGAACATACTGTACATGACTTTTAAAAGTTAATTAAGAACTAAGCTGGCGCCGCAGCTCAATAGGCTAATCCTCTGCCTTGTGGCGCCGGCACACCTGGTTCTAGTCCCGGTTGGGGCACCGGATTCTGTCCCGGTTGCCCCTCTTCCAGGCCAGCTCTCTGCTGTGGCCAGGGAGTGCAGTGGAGGATGGCCTAAGTGCTTAGGCCCTGCCACCCGCATGGGAGACCAGGAGAAGCACCTGGCTCCTGCCATCAGATCAGCGTGGTGCGCCGGCCGTGGCAGCCTTTGGAGGGTGAACCAACGGCAAAGGAAGACCTTTCTCTCTGTCTCTCTCTCACTGTCCACTCTGCCTGTCAAAAATAAATAAATAAATAAATAAATAAATAAATAAATAAATTTAAAAAATAAAAAAGTTAATTAAGAACTAGTTAATGTTCCAATATATGGTCTGAACTATTGAATATTCTTCTGTGTACTTGAGGAGAATGCATTATATGAATTCTGACTTTTTATGTTTGGAGTTTTATATATAAAGGTAAATTTAGCTGATAATATTGTTCAGATAGTCTATATTTATATTATCTTTTGTCTATTACTTTATAACTTCCTAAGAAAAATGTGTTAACAATCTGTGTGTATGAACGTCTTCCCTCCCTCTCTCCCTTCCTTCCTTCCCTCTCTCTGTCCTCTCTCTCTCTGCTTTAAGTATTTTAAAGTTCTTGGGTGAATACGTATTTGGATTGTTAAACTTTACTGATGATACATGTGGTCCTTTATAGTGATATCCCTTTATCACTGTGAAATAACACTCATTTATTTCTGGTAATTTTTGTAGGCTTTGAAATAAGCTTTGTTTGCTATTTATTTAATTGTACTATTAGTATCTTTATTTAAGTGTGCAGTCTTGCTGTTTAGTTTCTGTCTCTCTGTTTTATGCTTATTTGTTCCTCATTTCTTTTTCATATTTACAGACTGTTTTCAGTCTTACATTTTATGCCCTCTCTTGTCTTTTAACCTATATCTTTTATATTATTTTCTAATGGTTGCTCTGGAGATTACATGATACGCAGCTTGATCTAATTGCAAATTATCTTGAATCAATATTATAAAACTGCATTAAGATGGAATGACCTTATAATAATACACTTCTATTTTTAATCACACTTGCCTTTGTGCTATAAATGTCAAATATATTTTTTTCCTACATATATAATAAAATCCACAACACAATTACTATTATTTTTGCATCAGTCGGTTGAATTTCAAAAATGGAGTTAAAGAGTGTAGTATATTTATCCATATGATAATTATTTCAGTTTTTTCTTTAAATTTTTTCTTGTAGATTTCAATCTGATCCCTAACATCTCAATGATCTCAGGATAGTTTCATTTTGGAGGTTTTTTTCTCTCTCTTGATGTGTGCATCTGCTGCAATGCTTTTTTGCTTACCTGAAAATATTTTGCTTTCATATTTGAAAGACATTTTTCACCAGATGTAGAATTTCAGGTTAATGTTTTTCGTTAACACTAGAAAGATGTTACTCCTTTGTCTCCTGGGCTTCGTTGTTTCTAACAAAATCTCAGCTTTCATTTGTATTGTGTGTTTGTGTGTATGACTGGCGTTTTTTTCACTTTGCTTTTTAGCAGTGTGACTTTTTTTCTTTTCTTTTTTTTAATTTTCCTCCCAGAAACCCTTTATTTAAGAACTGCAAACTTTATATATATTTCATAATTACAACTTTAGGAACATGGTGATTTTTCTCACAGTACCTGCCCTCTTACCCTCTCTCCCACCCCTCTTTCACCTCCCTCTCCTATTCTGATTCTTATTTTTTACTAAGATCTATTTTCATTTAACTTTAAACACATATGATTAACTCTATGTTAAGTAAAGAGTTCAACAAATAGTATGGAAAAAAAAAAAACGTTTCTCAATAGCTGAGACAAGGGCTGTTCAAAGTCAGCACTTCTCAAAGTGTCAATTTCACTTCTATAGATTGCTTTTTAGGTGCTCTATTTGTTATCACCGGCAAGGGAGAACATATGGTATTTGACCTTTTGGGAATGGCTTATTTCACTAAGTATCATGATTTCCAGCTTCATCTGTATTGTTGCAAATGACCAGATTTTTTTTTTTTTTTACATTGCTATGTAAGTATTCCATGGTGTATATATCCCATAATTTCTTTATCCAGTCTTCAGTTGATGGGGATTTGGGTTGATTTTATATCTTAGCTATTGTGAATTGAGCTGCAATAAACTTGAGGATACAAATTTATTTCCCTTGGATAAATTACCAGGAGTGGGATGGCTAGGTCATATGGTATGTCTATTCAGATTTCTGAGGTATCTCTGTACTGTCTTCCAGAGTGGCTTTACTAGTTTCCATTCCCACCAACAGTGGTTTAGGGCACCTTATCCCTTGCATCCTTGCCAGCATTTGTTGTTTGCTGATTTCTGTGTGAGAGCTTTTCTAACGGGGTTGAGGTGAAACCTCATTGTGGTTTTGATTTGCATTTCTCTGATGGCTAGTGATCCTGAGCTTCTTTTCACATATCTGTTGGCCATTTGGATTTCCTCTTTTGAAAAACACCTGTTTAAGTCCTTTGCCCATTTATTAATAGGGTGGTATTGTTGTTGTTGAGTTTCTTGATCTCTTTCTGTATTCGGGTAATTAATCCTTTATCAGTTGCCTAGTTTGCAAATAATTTCTTCCATTCTGTCTGTTGCCTCTTTACTTTTCTGAGTGGTTCTTTTGCAGTGCAGAAGCTTTTCAATTTGATGTGATCCCATTTGTCAATTTTGGCTTTGATCGCTTGTGCATCTGTGGTCTTTTCCAAGAACCTTTTGCCCATGCCAATGTCTTGAACAGTTTCCCCAATGTTCTCTAATAATTTGATGAGATTGGGTTGTATGTTTAGGTCTTTAATCCATTTTGAGTGGATTTTTGTGTTAGGTGTTAGGTATGGATCTTGCTTCATACTTCTGCATGTGGAGATCCAGTTTTCCCAGCACCATTTGTTGAAGAGACTGTGCTCACTCTAGGGATTGATTTTAGCTGCTTTGTCAAAGATAAGTTGGCTATAGATGTATGGATTCATTTCTGGAGTTTCTATTCTGTTCCATTGTTCTATCCATCTGTTTTTATACCAGTACCATGCTGTTTTGATTTTAACTGCCTTGTAGGCCGGCACCATGGCTCACTAGACTAATCCTCCACCTGTGGTGCTGGCACCCTAGGTTCTAGTCCTGGTTGGGGTGCCGGATTTTGTTCCAATTGCTCCTCTTCCAGTCCAGCTCTCTGCTGTGGCCCGGAAGTGCAGTGGAGGATGGTCCAGGTCTTTGGGCCCTGCACCTGCATGGGAGACCAGGAGGAAGCACCTGGCTCCTGGATTTGGATTGGCGCAGCACACCAGCCGCAATGTACCGGCCGTAGTGGCCACTTGGGGGTGAGCCAACGGAGGAAGGAGGACCTTTCTCTCTGTCTCTCTCTCTCTCTCTCTCTCCAACTCTGCCTGTCAAAAAAAAAAAAAAAAAAAAAAACAAAAAAAAAAACTGTCTTGTAGTATGTTTTGAAATCTAGTATTGTGATACCTCCAGTTTGCTTTTTTGTTGTATAATTGCTTTAGCTATTAGATATCTCCTGTGTTTCCGTATGAATCTCAGCATCATTTTTTTTTCTGTATCTGAGAAGAATGTCCTTGGTATTTTGATTGGTATCATATTGAATCTGTAAATTGCTTTTGGTATTATGGACATTTTGATTTTACTGATTCTTCCAATCCATGAACATGGAAAATTTTTCCATTTTTTTGTATCTTCTTCAGTTTCCTTCTTTAAGGTTTTGAAATTTGCATCGTAGAGATCTTTGACATCCTTGGTTAAATTTATTCTAAGGTATTTGATTTTTTTTATAGCTATTGTGAATGGAGTTGTTCTTAGAAGTTCTTTCTCAGCTGTGGCATTGTCCATGTGTACAAAAACTGTTGATTTTTGTGGATTGATTTTATATCCTGCTACTTTACCAAACTCTTCTATGAGTTCCAATAGTTTCTTAGTGGAGTTCTTTGGTCAGAGAAGATGCATAGTAAGATTTTGATTTTTTGAATGTGCTGAGACTTGATTTATGGCCTAACATGTGGTCAATCCTAGAGAAAGTTTCTTACCTTGCACTGGTGAGAAAAATGTGAATTCTGCAACTATAGGATGGAAAGTTCTGTAGACATCCTATAGGTCCATTTTGTCTATAGTGTTGATTAACTCTTTTGTTTCTTCGCTGATTTTCTGTCTAGTTGATCTGTCCATTGCTGAAACTGGGGTATTGAAATCCCCCATTCCTATTATATTGGAGTCTATTTTTCCCTTTAGATCTATTAACATTTTTTTAAATATCCAGGTGCCCTTAATTAGGTGCATATATGTTTGTAACAGTCAAATCTTCCTGTTGAATTTACCCCTTAATCATTACATAGTGCCCCTCTTTGTCTCTTTTTACAGTTTTTTCTGTTAAAGTATATTTTGTCTGATATTAGGATGGCTACATCAGCTCTTTTTTGGTTTCTGCTAGCATGGAATATCTTTTTCCATACTTTCATTTTCATTCTGTGTGTATCTTTATTGGTGAGATGTGTTTCTTATAGGCAGCAAATAGATGAGTTTTGTGTTTTTCCATTCAGTCTGTGTCTTTTAACTGGAGAGTTGAGGCCATTTATAGTCAAGATGACTATTGATAAGTAATGACTCACCTTGCCCTGCCATTTTCCTATAAATATTCCTATTGTTTACTTTCACCTTCTTTCATAGTGATGACCATATTTCTGTGTTTCTGTGTGCACAATTTCCTTAAGCATCTTCTGCAGAGCTGGACAGGTAGTGACAAATTCTTCCCATTTCTGTTTGTCATAGAAGGTCTTTATTTTGCCTTTGTTTATAAATGAGAGCTTTGCAGGGTATAGTATTCTGTGTTGGTGGTTTTTTTCTTTTATGACTTGGAATATATCTCGCCATTCTCTGCTAGCCTGTAGGGTTTCTGATGAGACCTCCAATGTGAGTGTAATTGGAGATTCTCTCATGGTAATCCGGCATTTCTCTTGTACACGTTTTAGAATCTTTTTTTATGTTTTACTGTGGAGAGTTTGACTACAATGTGTCATAGTGAAGATCTTTTCTGGTCATGTCTTTTAGGCATTCTATGTGCTTCTTGGACCTGGATGTCCCTCTCTTTCTCAAAATTAGGGAAGTTTTCTGCAACTATTTCACCAAAGAGGCCTTCTAATCCATTCTCTCTTTCCACACTTTCAGGAACTCCTAAGACCCAAATGTTGAGTCACTTGATGATATCCTGTAGATCTCCAGCAGTGTTTATTAGTTTTCTAATTTCTTCTTGTTGTTTTTAGTCTGACTGTAAAATTTCCAGAGATCTGTCTTCTAACTCGGATATTCTCTCTTCTGCTTCACTGAGTCTGTTGTTAAGGCTTTACACCACATTCTTTATTTGTTCTATTGAATTCTTCATTTCTAGGATTTCATTTTGATTTATCTTTAAGATAGCAATTTCATGTGAGAAATTTTCTTTCATGTCATGTATAGATTTCATTTGTTCATGGATTTGATTCTGATTATTTCCAAGTAATCCCACCATCAATTTTTAAAATTCTATTTCTGTGTTTGGTTCAATCTCTTCATCTTCACATTTTAGTATTGAGGTGTTTTGTTCTTTTGGGGTTATCAGGTTGTCTTCCTTATTCTTCTTTCTTGAGTTGCTGCTTTTATTATTCAGCATTTGTAGAGATATTTGTTGTTTTCTTATTTGTTTCTTTCCCTCTGATGGCTTTTATGCTTGTACTATGCCTCTGTGGCTTAGTTGAATGTCTGCTTTTTCAGTGAATACCTAGATGCATGTGGTGGGTGTGGCCAGGGAGCTCTGTTCTGTGCTCCAGGGTGAAGGGAGTATCCAAGGTGACACCCAGGTTGGGTGTGGCAAATCTCCTATTATTATTATTTTTTAATCCGAATGGGAATTTGTTCTGCTCTGTTGGTGTCATCTTACACTTACCTCCTCTCCTCAAAGGAGATTAGTGCCTGGGTGCTAGCCCCAGTGGGTCCAAGATTTGTCCATGCTATCCCACGAACAATACAAAGGATCTGTGCCATCCTTGGTATGAGCATGGATCCCACAGCAATGACCTTCACTGGGGAATGAGGGAGCCCTGAGCGTGTGAAGCTACCCACAGTCACTGTTCGAAGTCCCAGCCACACCCTGCACTCTCACATGCAGCCATAGTGTTTTCACAGTCCCAGAACACAAGCCTCCCACAGTCATGAGCATCCAGCCCTCTGTCAGTTCTCCCATCCAGACTCTGGCATCTCCATTTGGCTGGTTGTTAGGTGCAGAGTGTTTGGAGAGAGAGAAACGTATACCTTTTTTTTCTTCTCTAGGTTAGCGGGTACACTGTCCTCCACAGGGTGCCAAGCTGATGCCGCCAGACTCTTCCTGCAGCTTTATCTCCAATGGCTTGGGCTGCTGCAGTCTGATCTCCCCTCACTCTCCAAAGCTGAACCTGAGGCTCTCGGCTGCTAGAGTCCTGAGTTTTGTGCATCCACACACTCCATGTAGGTCCACAGTATCCCTCTAGTTTGCTTGAAGTTTCCTCTGCCATTTTCTCCTTAACTCTTCCCTGAGGCTGCACTCTCTCCACTTTTTTTTTTTTTACAAACCTATCTTTCCATAGACAGGAGCAGTAAGCTCCTCCCTATTCTGCCATCTTGGATCTCCTCATGACTGACTTTCTTAGATGTGGTTTTCTTTTTCATTTCTCCTGGGTGTATGGTAATATTTGCTAAAATTTGTTAAATTTTTAATTGATACTTCTTCAGATGACTTTTCTGTTTCCATCTCTTCTCTCTGGGATTTCCAGTCACAATTTGTTAGATCACTTTTCAGTGCTCCTCATTTTGTAGATACTCTGCTTAAATAAAAAAAAAAGTATTTATTTATGATTTGGACTTCAGTTTGGATGGCTTTTGTTGACTTCCTTTCAAATATGCTGATCCTTTCTAATGGCCATTCTGTTAATCCCATCTATTAAAAATTTCAATTTCAGATACTATATTTTTCAGTTTAGGTTTTCATTTACTTCTTCGTTTTCTGTCTCTATACCTTTTCTGAAATTCTCCATCTAGTCCTCTTTTAGAAATTCTTCTGTAGATTTTGTAACATCTTTATTGTAGTTATTTTTAAATTCTTGTTCTGTAATTTCAGTGTCAGGATTGCTTCCATTGCCTATATTTTGCCTTGGCTAAATGACACATTTTCCTATTGCTTTCCATATCTAGTGAACTTTTATTGCTTAATGATATCGTGGAAAATATTTGGTAGCTGCTACATGTTCTGCTGTTTTATTCTGAATACTTTCACATTTTGTTGTAGCAATCAGTTGTATTTCTGTGGATTGCATTAAACATGGGGAGGCTTCATATTAGGCTTAGTTAGAGGCATTCTCCTTTGGTATGGACTTTAGTCCTAGGGCAAGTATACCTTCAGCATAGTCTTTACTTCTAAGTTGTGGCTTTTCTGTGGAGTACCTAGAAAGTCTAAGTTATTTCCCATGCCCTGCCTAAGTTGTTAGGATTTAAATAGAAAATTCTGATTCCCTTGTTATGTGCAGTTCCTAACATTTCTATTTAGTTCTTTTAGTCTTGCACTAGTCCACCTTCTCCAGTGCTCTCTGGAGTCTTGCCCTGTGTATGTATGCATGCACACTTAAGTCATTTACCAGGGGTTTATATTCAGGTGTGGGGTTTCTGTTCTGTGCATTTCTCCTTGTGTAGATCTCTAACCCCATTCCACAGTTGCTTTCCCAGTGCTCAGATAACCTCAAACTCTGTTCTGTGGCTCTTCAGGTCACCAGGACTGTAGATTTCTGCCCCAATTCCAGCTCTATGGTGCTAGGGAAAAAATAAAGATATATACAAGCACATCTTACCCAGGATGATTTTTTTCTTGCAAAGGTCAGTTCCCCTTTCCACTTGGTTTCTCGACAGTGTATTTTTTCTGGTTGCACTTGTACTTGCTTCTAGTGGGAGGTTTGGTCTCCGTAAACTTGTCCACCTTTGCTGAAGTCAAGGTCTTGATTTCTGGGTTTAAACCATTTGTGATGACCTTAAGGACTGTTACATCATGACTTGTTTCCATATCTCACTGATGTTTTCCATTCACAGCTTCTCTTTCAGTTTCCTTTTCTCCTTCTCATTGTCTGATTTCCCTTGAATAGATGGACTTTTCTTTCATTTGTTTAAAAGCCATTTGTTTGCTTTTTATTCTTTATATGCTTCTCCCTAGCTTATTAAGATACACTTTTCTTTTTAATTTTTTTCTACTTGTATATTCACTCAGTTAGTATCCATAATCCTCCCCATAAATGGCACACCTATCTTTGGTGTCTTTAACCGTCTCTGTCATTCTCATGTTTTGGAATTTTAGTTTTTTGTTACCAAGGACAGTTTTTCAGATTTCAGTGTGGGGAAGGAATATAATAGCCTGTTCTGGTTAACCATTTACTCATAACTTATATAAAGCTTTAAAAAATAAGATATATTCCATTAGATATGGGGTCTCTTTTAAGATTTATTTATTTAATTGAAAGGTAGAGAGAGAGAGAGAATGAGAATATGTCTTCCATCTACTGGTTCACTCCTCAAATCGTTGCAAGGGCCAGAGCTGAGCTGGGCCCAAGCCAGGAGCTGGGAGCTTCTTCTGCGTCTCCCATGTAGGTGCAGGAATCCAAGTACTTGGGCCATCTTCCACTGCTTTCCCAAGAGCATAAGCAGGGAGCTTGGTTGTAAGTGGAGCAGCCAGGATTCGCAGAGATGCCCATGTGGGATGCTGGAGCCACAGGTTGCGGCTTTACCTGCCATGCCATAGTGCTGGCCCTATGGGTTTTTTTTTTTTTTTTTTTTTTTTTTTTAAATGAAAAACCAAGAGCTAAAAGACAATTTTTAAAGAAAGTCTGATATAAAACTAGTAAACATAGTGCATTTTAAAGTCAGTGATTGCTCACTGATTGAATATTAGGGTAAAAAAAACTCAGAATATTCATTTGGAATTTAAGGAAAGTACTCCTCTTATTTATTGTAAAGCATGTTTCCAACATGCTAATCGCTTTTTTAAAAAGATTTATTTATTTATTTGAAAGTCAGAGTTACACAGAGAGAGGAAAGGTAGAGAGAGAGAGAGGTCTTCCAACCAGTGGTTCACTCCCTAGTTGACTGGAATGGCCGGAGCTGCGCCGTTCAGAAGCCAGGAGCTTCTTCCTGGTCTCCCACGTGAGTGCAGGGGCCCAAGGACTTGGGTCATCTTCCACCGCTTTCCCAAGCCATAGCAGAGAGATGGATCAGAAGTGGAGCAGCCAGGTCTTGAACCGGTGCCCATATGGGATGCTGGTGCTTCAGGCCACAGCGTTAACCTGCTGCGCCACACCGCCAGCCCCACATTTTGCTTTAAATTTCATCAGTTACTAAATGAAAATACACTATGGAGAAATATTATCAAGATATTCTTCAGAACTAAGAATATAACCATCACAGGGAATTCTCAAAAATAAATACATACGTACGTACGTACGTACGTACATAAGGAACCCAGATGAGCCACGTTCCCAGAGAAGCTGAGAAGAGACATCTAAGAATACCATCCATCTAAAACTGCCTCAGTTGATGGCCCTGGGAAGTAATCGCCGCTCAGTCAGGGCTGCTGTGTTCCTGGTTTCCCCTAAATGAAGGGCAAGCCAAGAAGAGAAGGAGAATGAGAGGAGGGAGAACTGTATTGCTGGATGAGCAGTGTTCCACAAGGCTGTGGTGTGAGAGGAGGGGTGTTCAAGGACACCACGCATTTCTCTGTGGCACCACACTCATTTCTCTCCAGGGTTTAGGGTGGCTTGTCAGTCAGTTCCTGCTACTGGAACAAAATACCAAGGAGTGGGTACTTTTCAACCCAATTTCTTGCTCTACTTTCTACAGGCTGGGAAGATTCCAGGAGACTTGGTGCCCAATAGGGCCTTGCAGATAGTGCCTTCACGTGACAGAGGGGTAAGGAGGCCGTCTCAGACTTTTAGAAGGGCACCAGTCCCATTGATGAGAGCCGGGTCTCAGGACTTAACCATCTCCTAAACATTTACTGCTGAAGCCTTATCAAGGGCACAACATATGAATTCTGGGGGGACACAGTCAGACCACAGTGTTTGATGGAACAAAGACATAAGCCTCAGCCGTTCTCGCTCATTGCTCAGAAGAGATGATACCGGAATTTATATATCTTGTCCCTGAATCTCAATTCCATCTCACACCCTATTGTCTTCACACGCCCAGCCCACACTCTTCCCCAGGTTCAGAGGCCCCTTGGCCACTTGAAAGACCAGTATGGAGGAATTCATCTCCACCTGCTACTCCCTACTCCCACCCCCACTCCTAGTCCTCCTAAGACATAGAAAGGCCCAGCCTACTGGGGTCTGGGCCCTCTGCCAGGTGTCCAGTTGGTGTACATGGCAGTTGGTCACCCACTTCTTCTGTGGATTTATTTTCTCTGAGTCAGTTCAGTCTGGCTGTAGATTTGTACCCTGCCTCCTCTCTGTTCTGCACCTCCTTTCCTACCATTTTGGTGCCCTGTGTGAGGAGGCACCAGTCTGCACTCTCTTCCCTGAGCAGGAACTCAGCATGCTCTGGACTTCCAGAGGGGCTGCCGGTAGTCTCCTACCTGTGCTGATGGGAAGCTCAATTTTAAAGTCATCTTCTGTGATTATATTCAGCAGTGAAACCCTGATATTTTTGTCCCCTATCTGCCTGCTTCATTATCCATCTTAGTGGGTTTGGAATTTGATACAAGCATTATTTATTGAGACTTAACCCCCCAATGTTTTACTTGTATATTCAGTCAATTTGTGTGATGATCCACACAATATATATAATATAATATATTACATATAATAATAAATAAATAACTTTAACAATATATATAATATAATATATTATCATATTGTATATTATATAATATATATTATATATAGCAATATATTAGAGTACTAGAAAGAGTGCAAGACAGGCTGGTGCTGTGGCTCAGCAGGTTAATGCCTGTGATACTGACATCCCATATCGGAGCCAATATGAGTCCAGGCTGCTCCACTTCCTACCCATATCCCTGCTAATGTGCCTCAGAGAAAAGTGGGAGATGGTCCAAACACTTGGACCTTACCATGCATATGGGAGACCCAGGTGGAGCTCCTGTCTTTTGGCTCCTGGCTTTGGCTTGGCCCAGTCCCAACTGTTGCTGCCATTTGGGCAGTAAACCAGCAGATGGAAGATCTCTCTCTTATCTCTCCCTCTCTTGCTGTGACTCTGCCTTTCAAATAAATAAAATAAATCTTTGTTGTTTTTTTTTTTTTTAAAAAGTGTAAAAGAATTATTGACACATGCAACAACTTGGATGGATGTGAAAGGTGGTATGATGAATGAAAAAAAAGCCAAACTCAAGAGGTTTCATAACATATAACATTTTTGATAAGATAGAATTATAGAGATGGGGGATACATTTAAGGTGGCCAGGGGATAGGGACAGGGAGGAGGAAATAGCCTAAGGATGTTCCTTGGTGTGGAGAGAAGAATTCTTTCTCAATTGTAATGGTAGTTATGTGAACCTACCTACAACTTTATAGGGCTATATGCATAAATACATACAAATGGTATATACAAAGGTGGTAAAATCTCATCACAGCCTTTAGTCTGTGTAAGAATATTCTACCAATGTAGTTACCTAGGTATCATAATTAGGGAAGACATTACCATCAGAGGAAGCTGGACAAAAGGACCACGGCATTCTGAAATATTTTTGCGACTTCCTGTGATCTGACAATTATTTCAAAATAAAAAGTTAGAAGAAGTGTGCTGACATTAGCGCTGACTCTGAGTCTTCCCTCCTCTGAAAGACAGGAACTGGATGTGCTACAGGAGAGCCTCTTCAGTAATGAGTTTTGTCTCAGCTTCATTCATAGTAAAAGCATTCTTGAAAACCCAAGAAAATATCCTAGCAAACAGTGAATTTCTGAAATTCCACTGAGCTCTTCCTGAAGATTGTTTAACTCAAAGGCAACTTCTGTTTTGGCGCTGGCTGGCTGGGGCTGTTGGCTGCCTTGGTTCCTGGCTGTTGATCCAGTGCTCCTGCAGCTCAAGCTCACTCGTGAATGGACAACCGCGTTTTCATGTGCCATTGGCTCTAGCAACAATTAAAATGCTTTCCAAAGCAGGTGATTATGGGGAGAGAAGTGCAGACTTAGGAACGATGACTGGTTTTGGTAATTATTCTTCTCTGTACAGGTATTAACCAGTGTTCACTCTCTCACACTGATATGTACTTCAAGCCCTAAATATTCAAAACAGGAACTAATTTTTCTTCATTATTGAAATCTCTGTATGCAAACCTTGTAGCATTTGAAAGCTAATCTCCCTATGTGCCAGAGTAATTACAGCAAAGTAAATAATCTCCAGTGTTCATATTCCCTATAGAAATGGTTTAATATCTTATCTTTCAAAACTGGTCCTTGGCTCATTCAAACAGCCCAAGTAAAGTTCTTTAGTATTCAGAAAAGGAGGAACTTTAAGAACAGCCTGAAACATATCTCGCCTCTAGCAATTGCCATCATTCGGGGACAGTTTGTCTAACCTAGGAGAAAACAATTCTCTCTGTTCCTTTGTTCCTGGCGTGGGGTGTGTGGGTTTCTTCGTGGAGTCCTACCTTAGACTCCCGTACCTGAAGCTGCTGTGTTCATGTGATCTGTTTGACTTGTTCGTCATCCACAGGTGGCACTGTTCCCTCCAGCCATTTCTAAAGCAGTGCCCACATAGCACATTGGGGGCCACCTACCTCTTCCACAAGATGGTTGCCTACAGGGCCTGAGTGGATTGATCATCTGCTCAGATTCTTTTTATCTTTGTTTTACCCTTTACAAAGTTTGCGTTGTATGTCCTGGTGACCACACAAGTTCCAGAATGAGTTATTAAGAAATTGCTTCCCAAGTTATAAGGCACTCAGCAGTTGAGATCTTTGCTTCTGTATTTGAAATGCTGGAAGCCAGGCCTCAAAGTGCCTAAGCGAGTCTTGCTTTTTAAACTGTGAAATTGTTTTTCACAGACTCTTTGCTAGTGTATGGGCTGGAAGCTATGAATTTTTTTTTTTCCCCAAAAGGTTAAAACTGTGAGAGGAGCTCTCAGCATGTATGACTCATGTTGCTTCTAGAGCAGGATGCTTGGGAGACATTTTGTTTTGAATAAATATATCCCTAGTGAAATGTGCAAAAGACTTGACATGTGCTACTTGCAGTTTTCAGCCTGTTAGGGTTTTTGCAAAAAGTGCAGTGTTGATTGGAATTTTCTATTTTTGATCATGGTACTAAGATGATTTTTGTTTTGTTTTACTTTATGCTTCAATCAAATAGGAGGAGGAAAACAAGTGCTTCCTTTCTGTGAGGATTTATTTTTGTTAAAATTATAAAATTTTAGTTTCCAAAAGATGCATTTTTATAATATAGTTTTTTTTTTTTTAAATTGTCGTCCACAGTCTATTTTGTAACCGCTGAGTTTTGTGTTCTGTTATTTATGCTGGCTGTGACTTTGGTCTTCTGCAGACTTTCCATATTTTACTGGCTACTCTAAGAAGTAGGGCCTTGAGAAGTCTATATTTCCAATTTCATAAAGTTGATCTTTTCTATGTTTTTAATATAGCTTTTGGGTCTATATCTATGATTTCATTATATGAAGTATCCAGAATAAGCAAACCCATAGAAATGGAAAGTGGAGCAAGTTCTTACCGGGAATTGCAGTAGGGATATGGGAAGTGATTGCTAATGGGTATGGACTTTTTAGGGGGAGAGGGATGATGAAAATGCCCCAGAATTTGATAGGAGTGATAGTTGACCAACTGTGAATATACTAAAACACAGTGAATTCCACATCTGAAAGCCTGGATTTTTGTTTTCTGAATTGTAACTCCCTGAGAGGTTTTTTGTTTATTTGTTTTTTAAAGGAAGTGATGAAAAATGTAGGGATTTTAAAGCAACTAGGGAAAGGATTTGACATGTTAATGGTTGAACCCAGACAGGCCCTCAAGGTGGGTAGGTCAGGGAAAGCACTTTACAGGTGTGGAAATCAAGGCTCAGAGAGGGGTAGTAACCCTGCTTACAGCCCTGCAGTGTGTGGGAGGCTGCAGGCAGGAACCATCTTTAAAGAAACACTTGGGCAATCCAGTGGCCTTCTCAGAGAGTACACGTCTCCCGTCACGTGTCTGTGTGAGTGTACCACTCTGGGGGCCTGGTACTGCAGGAGTTGGAAGTCTGGACTCACTCAGCATTGAGCTCACCCATTCCGTCGGCCGTGTAGGGGGCTGGAGGTGTGCCTGCTATTAGTGCTCTTGTTTCCCTGTCGCTTGCATTCTCTGTCCTTAGTGGCAACAGAGTGGTTGCTGGTCAAGCCTGTGAGAGGAGAGTGGCTGGGGCTGATGCTTAGGGTGGCTCGACTCTCTCAGTGTACTGGGGAAAAGACAAAACACACCAGGCAAGAAAGAAGAGCAGTATAAACAAATTGTCTCCAGTGGGAGAAAGTTCATGAATGAGGGTTGACTCAAAGAAGAGGGAAAAATCTTGAGTTGCACAGAACAAAGGAGTTATTGAGGAAGGGCGGAGGCAGGTCTTACCTTGGAGCAGGAGAGTCCAGAGCGAGACTTGGTGGTCAGACTGAACTGTTGGGAGCCGCCTTGTGGCACAGTGGGTTAAGTTGCCACTTACGCTGTGGGCGTTCCTGTGTTGGAGCTCCGGTTGGAGTCCTGGCCAGCTCCCTGCTAAAGCACCTGCGAGAGTAGAGAAAGGTGGCCCAAGTACTTGTGCCCCTGGTACCTGACATGGGAAACCCAATTAGAGTTCCTGGTAGCAGAGTTGGGATTGGTGGAAGAGGACTATAAAGGAGGAGAGAGACAACATGGCACCGGGAACATCTAAAAAGAACACCTGTGCAGCCCCTGAGAGAGCCTGCCGGCGGTGTGCCGCTCCCCCGCGGAAGTGGGGAAAGTGGCAGGGGGAACCGCCCTTCCACGGAGGTGGAAGGGTCGGTAGCCAACCCGGGAAGAACCAGCAGCAAACCCGGGAAGGGCCGAGCAGGCAAAAGAACAGCGCAGGGTCCTGTGTCGTTCCTCCATGAAGAGGGGGAGTGACATAATGATTTCAGCCTGGCCCAGCCCAGGCTACGGGGTCATGTGGGGAGTGAACCAGCAGATAGAAGATATTTCTCTCTCTCTTTCTCTCTCTCTTTTTTCTGCCCTTCAAATAAATAAATAAAACTTTAAACATGAGGAAATTGTTATGCATACTTATGTATGCAGACGATGATCTAGAAATATTCCAGGGAATGGATTGTGCCCTTGTTACACAATGGGGGCAAGCCTCAATAACTTTGTGGTGGCCAGTGTTAAAGAAAACTCACAAGAAGACCTGCTGGTGCGTTAAAGAAAGGAGTGACTGACTTGGGTGAACCAGGTTAGCTGTGTGTCCTGGCAGATTGACTGCTAAGCCAGAGCCAATGCCAGCTAGGAAAGAATAAACGCAGCAGGAGGGGGACTTTGGAAGGAGGTGATGGAAGGATTTTTCATAAATGCTGAGGGAGCTGTTTTTAAACATAACAAGTGGTCAACATTCCCAGGTTTGGGGTTGTTAAAACTGACTTTGTTCTAGTACAGTCTAGCTCCATAACGAATTAATCTTTTAAAGTTTTTTTTTTTTTTCCCTGTGCCTAATTTCCATGATTTTGCCATATGGAAACTTTGACTTTTAAAAAGAACTTGCTCCATTGAGCAAGCTTGGTGCATTTTTCAAATGTTTCTTGACATTAACAGCTCTATTTCTCAATTAGCAAAGGGAATGAAGTTGATTATGCATATCCATGGGGTGACAATTTACATCTGATTAGCAGCTCTAAGGTAAACATTAAAAGGTCACTATAAATAACTTTTACTTCTTTTGTTCTCAGAAAGACCAGTCACTAAATCCTAGCTTCCCTCTTCCTCCCCATGGTTGATAAAGCCCTATTTTAAAATTATAGACTTAAGCTGATATTGGGTAATAAAATCTGTAGAATTTAAAGCTGAGTTGGTTGACATTTTGTTTGTTGCACTTTTCTAAGCATGTTCTGATACCCATCTGTTTTAGTGAGGAATATTGGCAAATCATAGACATTTAAAAAAAAAAAATAGAGGTGGATGGTGGCAGGAACAGCTGTGTAGGCTTGCTAAGTGTCCTGGTAACCTATTCGTGGGTTTATCCTCAGTGCTGGAAGCTCTTCCAACTTTGTGACTAAAGACAGGCAAGCTGTCAGAGAGAAGGAGGGAGGAAATTAGCTCTACTTCCTCTGTTGTGAAAATGATCAAATAGGAAACAGTTCATTCTTATTTTATGCTCACTGAAATTGGAATAGCAGCTCATGGTCTTGTGTATGAGAAAGATTCAGAAAAGGAAATATATAGTAGTAATTTTCCAGGCAGTAGTTTAAAGGTGGTCCTACTGGGCTTGGCAAAGCTACAGAAGATGAACTTTATGAGTGTCTCTTGTTTGTGGTTGGTACAGTTTAGTTAAAATGACATCTCTTTTAGGTGGATGTCTCCTTTCCATCCATTCATATTAATGCTGTAGTTTTTTTTAAAAAACTGGAAATAATTCTATTGTTTGTAATTATTTTATTTATAGAAGTAGATATGCTCTTTTTATAAAAGGAGTCAGATAATGTAAAGAGTATGAAGAAAGCTTAAAGAAGGCCTTCCTATTCCCACATCTTGGGGGTAACAATGATTACATTTTGGTAAATATCCTTCCAAGAGATTTGTTGAAAAGGTCTATGCATATAAATATACCTTTTTAAAAATGACACTGTTCTAATGGACTTAACTGTTTAAATAATTTTTTGACTCAATTAAAACATTTGTAACATATGCATAGCTTTCTATGCAAATCTGCATGTCATTAGTCTTGATGGGTATATGAGATGATAGAAAGAGTTTCTGTGGAATCTGAGTCCCTGAGCAGTACTTTGAATGCAGGTGCCAGACACCTTCAGGTTCCAGTCTGCCAGCCTCCCTCCCGTAGCTTTGCCCTGCCTTTCTGACAGAAAATCAACCACTGAACTCATAGCATGGAGGGAGTGGTACTGCCAGCCTTACAATGTCCTACTCCCCACAGTCGTGAGGTCATTTGTTGCTCCAGTGGGGAGCATCTCCATGCTCAGTCTTGGGGCATTTCTTTTCAGGGAATTCCAGATCTGGGGCAGAAAGTAACTGCCACTTGCGTGTAACCCCTAGGCTGACTGAAGCCCACTTGGCCATTGTAAAAGAACAAGCAAAAGCAAGCCACAAGCAGTGCCAAATCCAGGAACCTGGACACTTGTTGACTATGCATCTCACATCCCAAGTCCAGCCCATAAGAACCTTCACCCCTAACTCCCTGGGGAGCCTGGGAATTAGGTGACAGCTGCCCTGCTCCCTGCTCTGTGCATTGCAATGAACGCCTCTTTTCCTGCACCCCTCTGATGTCAGGGATTGGCTTTCTGCATGTTGGCCCGGTGGACTCTATAGCAGCTCTGTAGTGGTTCTCTAGGGACTTCTCCAGCTAGATCTAGAGGTTGTTCAGTATCCCTGTAATTTGTGTAACGGCTTCCTGTTCATGATGGTTAGGTTGTTGCCTGGGATAAATTCTGGTGGAAGATCTGGGTTATTATTTTTGATGTGTGCTCTTCAACTGTTTTCCAGAAGTTGTTATCAGCTGACTCTCTTGTAGGGGGATGCACGAACAGAGAGGAGGGACACCAAGGCTTTTAGCAAAAAGCAGCACTTATTTGTGTAGGTGCTGGCTCAGAGAATTCACATCCAAAGACTGTCCCAAAAGTGGCGAGGTGGTGTTTTATATACCCTTTAACTAGTTCCCTTTAACAGTATTAGTACTTTTTCTCCCCATATATGGTAAACTATATGTTGATTGGGTAAACCACACTATAACATTGTGCATGGGCAAGTAGACACTGGAACTGCCACATTGTCCCTTTTACTTTGTTCCTGGAAGGCACTTAGCACACTCTTAGCAGTGTTTAATAGGGCCGTTTTCCTATACCTTCAATACCTCAGCATTTTTTAATAGTTGTCATTCTCTTGTACAAAATATCATTTAAAACATGTGGGGCAGGCAATTTGGTCTAGTGGCTGAGATGCTGTGTCCCACACTGGCTACCTGGGTTTGGTGCCTGGCTCTGGCCCCTGACTCCAGCTTCCTGCCGGTACAGACCTAGGGAGATACTGGTGATGGCTCAGGTAATTGGGTTACGGCTACCCACATAGGAGACCTGAATTGTGTTCCTAGCTACTAGCTTCAGCCTAGCCATGGCCTGTTGCAGGTATTCTGGGAGAGAACCAGCAGATGGGAACTTGTTCTCTGTCAGTCCGCCTCCAAATAAGTAGGTAAATAAATATTTAGAATCTGAATAGCATTGATATATGAAGCTATAAACTTTATATAAATTTAGAGGCAACTTGTGTGTCTGTACATGCCATTTGTTTTGCTTCTTGTAAGAGAGGTTTGTCTGTTCTCGAAAGTTTTTTATGAGCTGGCACTATGGCTCAGTGAGTTGAATGCTGCCTGCAGTGCCAGCATCCCATATGGGCACTGGTTTGAGCCCTGGCTGTTCCACTTCTGATCTGGCTCCCTGCAAATGTGCCCGGGAAAGCAGCAGAAGATGATCCAAGTGCTTGAGCCTCTGCCATCCATGTTGGAGACCTTAAGAAGCTCCTGGCTCCTGGTTTCGACCTAGCTCAGCCCCAACCATTGTGGTCATCTGGGGAGTGAACCAGTGGATGGAAGATCCTTCCCTCTCCATCTCCCTTTTTCTCTCTCTCTAACTCTGCCTTTCAAGTAAATAAATAAAATACATCTTTAAAAAAAGTTCTTTATATGTTAGGGAGTTTAGATTCCTGCCATTTAAATCTATTTTCTCTGAATAACTTAGATTCCAGGTAATGTGATAAGTATTCATTTTCCTCTATTTTTTAGTTGTCTTTTGGTTGTATTTATAGCAATATAAATCTTCCTCAATTGGAAAATTATTTACTTAATAAAATGTGTCAATCTTTATAGTTTTTGGGTTTTTATTTTTTTTTTTAAAGATTTATTTATTTATCTATTTGAGAGGTAGAGTTACAGAGAGGGAGAGATAGAGAGAAAGATCTTCTATCCACTGGTTCACTTCCCAAATGGCCACAATGGCAGTAGCTGGGCCAATCCAAAGCCAGGAGCCAGGAGCTTCTTCCTGGTCTCCCATGCAGGTACAGGGGGCCAAGCACTTAGGCCATCTTCTACTGCTTTCCCAGGCTCTAGCAGAGAGCTGAATTGGAAGAGGATCAGCTGGGACATGAACCGGCGTCTGTATGGGATGCTGGTGCCACAGGTGGAAACACCCTACTGTGCCATGGTGCCGGCCCTGGATTCTGGATTTTGAAATCATGCTTTGAAAACACGTTTACTTTTGTATTATAAAAATTGCCCTGTAAATCTTTTATGATTTTTTAAACATTCAAATATTTAATACCTCTGAAATTGCTTTTGGAGGAAGTTATTTGGTAAAGATCTGAAATTATTTTTTTCTACATGTCTAACTTATTATCCCAACACCACTGCAGAATCTGCTGCTTTCCAGCCTTCGTCATACACAGATTTCCCATGGGTCTTTGGATCTAATTCTGTTTTGTGTGTTCTGTTCCATCTCCTAACTCACAGATACAAAAATAGATTCTCATACAATTATTAGTGTCCACTTGGAGAATTAAGTAGAGAAAGTTTCTAGAGTATTGAATGTGAGTCCTAAGGCCACCAGGGGTGACCTCTGTATGAACTTCAAAGATAAAGTAGGAGTGAGCCAAGTGAGGGTAGAGGTAGGGTGATGAAAAGGTACATTCCTGGCAGAGACTAAGAACTAGCAGGTGTGTGTGTGTGTGTGTGTGTGTGTGTACATGTTTGGTGTGAAAGATAAGACAGATACCATGAGAACTTTTTTATTTAAGATTCCTTTTTTTTTTTTTTTTTTTGAGAGGCCAAGTTACAGAGAGAGGGAGAGACAGAGAGAGGTCTTCGATCCACAAATGGCCATAACTGCCAGAGCTGAGCCAATCTGAAACCAGGGGCCAGGAGCCTCTTCCAGGTCGCTCACATGGGTGCAGGGGCCCAAGCACTTGGGTCAGCTTCCACTGCTTTCCCAGGGCATAAGCAGAGAGCTGGATGGGAAGAGGAGCAGCTGGGACATGAACCACCACCCATATGGGGTGCCGGTGACATGAGTGGAGGCTTAGCCCAGGAGGCCACAGTGCCAGCCTCTCATGAGAACAATTTTAACATTGGTCAGGTATATAATGTTTGGAGGGTTCCCTCTGTCATGTAATAAATATAGAGTTATCCTTAGATAGTGTATACTGATAAAATGTGCTAAGCAGAGGCATGATACCATCTTGATTTGTGTTTTCGATAGTTTTTCTCTTCATGAGAGTTGAGTAGGGTAGATTCTAGAGAAAATGGCCTGTAGGCAAGGAGTTTGCTCACAGTTTCTGTGGTAGTCCTAATAAGTGCCTTAGGGTGGTAGTGGGGAGAGAACGGGGGTAGATGAGAGTCTTGCTTTGATGTGTCCTTCTGAAGAACCATGGACAATGCAGATAGAAGAGGGAGGGTTGACCAGTTTCCCAGCATTGGTGAAGGGCCCCATTCTAGATATGGAGGAGACAAGACTGCCTTCTAAAAAGGAGGAGACGGCAGAGTTGACCTGGGACTTCAGAAGAATGATAGAGATGAGCAGAGGATCTGACCAAGCAAAATGTGTGGGCTTCCAGTCCAGTCAGCATGTGAAGGCCTCAGCTATAGTGCTCTAGTTGTGAACCTCACGTTCACAGCTTCTTTTGAACAAATGCCCGTGACTTTTCACAGACACTGTGTGTCATGCTGGAGATCCTGCTCTTCTCCAACTACTCTGCCTCTGACTGGCTGAGAAATTCTAGATTTTTTTCAAGCTACATATTTCATTTAGCCAATGGGACACAAGTTACAGGTTTTTCAGTTTCATACATTATCTGCATCGGCAACTAACTTTCTAGATATGCTTTGCAGATGATATTTGAAGCTAGCAGACTTTGAATAATGATGACCCTATAAAAGTAATAATAAGAAAGACTTGTTGGAGCTCGGAGAAAAAAATCTTATCATAGAAGCCAGGGCAGAAATGCTGCTTGCAAAGTTTTTCTTTGCTTGTATTCCCTGACCAGATCTCTTCCATCAAAGAATTAGTTTTGCTAATTGGAAGGTTATATGCAATAGTTAAGTTCATATCTGAGATGAGTTACAACTAGAAGAGTAAAGAAGGAGAATAAAGTGTATTTATGATTTATGCTATTGAACTGCCAACTGTGTGTCATTAACTAAGGAAATATGGGTAGCATTGTCACCATCCCCGATTTATGTTTATTGAACACCATGGAATTTGAGGGCAGGCTTATTAATAGTCACTTGCTCAGGTTGAGTACTTTTATAATTTATGTTAGGCAAGTGGAAGAGGTTACTCATATTATTTTCTTTACTGTCTGTGTATCTTTGTGGCAGGTCATTTCTTAAAAATCTGGTCTTTCAAAAATTTTTTAAAGGATTTATTTATTTATTTTGAAAGAGAGAGAAGGAGAGACACACAGAGAGAGATCTTCCATCTGATGGTTAACTTCCCGAGAGGTCTCAATGGCCAGTGCTGGGCCAGTCTGAAGCCAGGAGCCAGGAGTTTCATCCAGGTCTCCCATATGGATGGCAGGGGCTCAAGCACTTGAGCCATCTCCTGCTACTCTTCCCAGGCCATTAGCAGGGAGCTTGATCAGAATGGAACACCTGGGACATGAATTGGCACCCATGTGTGATGCTGGCACTGTGGGTGGTGGCTTTACCCACAATACCAGGCCTATTGTCTTTTTTTTTTTTTTTTTTTTTTAATGTATAAGCAAGGTTGGCTGTTCTCCTACCAAAAACAACATTATAGATTGAAAACCCGCAGACTTCCCTGATGGCTCCCAAAGACCTTATATTGTAAGGAGTGAGAAACAAAGTAGATTGATAGTTACTGCTGTGCTACTTGGTTAACACCCCAGCAAGATCTCAGGTTCCTCTTCTCCTGACTAAGGTCTTCAGAATAGTAGAAGTAAGGAAGTGGGCCCTGCTCTTCTGGCCTGGACTGTTTTTATTTAGACTGTGGATTATGTTTTATTTTGTAATAGTGGAGCAAACAAAATATTATTGGTGAGAAATCTAGCTTGGCCTTCTCACTGAGAGCCAAAGACAGACATGCAAACTGGGGTATGGCCGGTGGTGGAGGAGAAGCCTTAAGAAAAGCAGAAAGCATGGAGAATTGCCAACCATGGGAGAGAAAATGAAACATTTTAGTAATGAATCCTGTAAATGCCAAGAATATTTGTATATGGAATCAAGTATGTATTTGTATCTACAAGTATATGTTCATTCAAGACCAAATAACATTTTTGATGCAGAATATGCATACATATTACCTACATAGGTTGATTTGTGGACACAAAATGGATGGATAAAAATGAATAATATAATACCTAGCCCTAAAGTGGTCCTTCTGCATGGTAATGAAAATCTGGCCTTTTTGAGGAGCTGAATTTGCTGTTTTCTCTTAAATGCAATTTGGCTCACTTTTCATGTAAATATCAGAGGTCCCAAATAAGTGTCAACTTGTCAAAGTTGGGCTCAGTGCTTAATGACTAAATCTCTACTCATTTTTACATAGGCTCATTAAGTATCAGCACAGTCTCCTAGTTTTATTTTCATTTGTCATTCTTCTACTGGATACCCTTTAATCTCCTCACATTGTCTCTTGACATTAGCGTTGTTCAGAATGCTGAACTTGGTCTCGCGCATCTTGGATGCCTGCGTTTTCTGTTCATCTTTATACCTTCCTTGCCGATATGTATGTGTTTTTCACGCTATTCACCAAAATCCACTCTACTTGAACCGAGAAACATGACTGCGCTGCATCTCCCAGCCTCTCTTGTAGTTAGGTATGACCGTATGAGTAAGACTTCTCTGTAAAAACATGGCTCCTGTTGTAGCTTTTCCTTCTTTGGGCTGAATGGGTTGGAAGCTGCTGTTGGGCAGGCTCTTGGGATGATTGTCCTTCCTCCCCACACTGTCCGAGTTCCTGGTCTCACTGTGTGGGAAGGCAGTTACGCTGCTTCTTACTAAGGCTGCTGTGTGTCATGGTTTGTTAATACAATTTAGTCTTCTGACAAATGCAACTCCAAAATCTATGTATGTTTACCTAGAGCTCAGCTCTGTTTCCTGAAACCAAGATTCACATAGGAATCCACATAGAATAAGATTCTGATTGGATTTGTCTTGACTGATATCGTGCAGCTATCAAAACTGACTTGGCCTCGTTTCCTCCAACCTGCTCCATTTCCTGTTTCACTTTCTCTGTAAATGCTCGAACCACAAACTTGGGAGCCATGTTTTGCAACTTTGATCACCACATCCTTCGTTTAGTTTAAAAGTTAGCATGAATTAGCCTAGAGCCAAATTCAGCCTGCTGAAGTGTAATTATTTTGTAAATACATTTTGTTGGAACACAAGCACACTCATCATTTCCATGTTGTCTGTGTCCGATTTCCTCACTAAAAGAGTAGAGTTGAGTAGAGATCTCAGAAATCACTGGGCAAAGCCTAAATGATTTTTACCAGTCACTTCTTTACAAAGACAGTTTTGGCCACTCCTGATCTAGTCAGTGACCAAAGCCTGTTACTTCTGTCTTCTTTGTGCTCTCTTGAATACTTCTATTTTCAGTGGCACCATTTGGACTATGGAAACAACATTCCAGGTGGTTACTATGCCTCTAATCGAATAGTCTTGCAATACATTTGTTAGTCAAAGTAATCATGCTAAAAGGAAAATGTTGAGGATTCAGTTGTTACTAAATCTGTGTCTTTACCTACAACCCATGTCTCTCTGCTGAAACTCAGATACAAATATTATCACCTTGGTTGGAATCCTTCAGTGGCTTCCCATTGCTTTGAGAATAAAATAGCCGAGATGTGAGCTTGCCTCCCCACCTAAACTTTAGCCCTTCTTCACTTCTTTGGGAGTTTTGCTTATGTTGTGATTTCTCTTGTCTCTGAGTCTTCTCCTTTTCTCCATCATTTCCATGTAGCTGGATAAGTCTCATTCATCTCACTGGGCAAAAGTTAAAAGGTACCTTGTCCCAGAGGCCCTTCCTGACTCCAGTTTGGGTTTGATCTCCTTCCTGTGTGTCCCAGAGCAACCAGTGCTTCTGGTCTCATTACAGTTACTACACTTTATTGGCCTTATGATTTATCTCTCCTCTTCCCACTGCCTGTAATTTCTGAAAGAGGAGGGGTCTTGTATGTTTGCAGTCTTGCAGAATATCCAGCATCCATCATACTTGGAATGTGGTTGGCAGGTTGTGGGCAGCACTGCAGGGTAATACTGAATCATATCCCTGCCCTCGCCTCTCTCCGGGAACTTACAATAAGAAAAATGCCTTTTTAGAGCAAGGCTTTTAATTGAATTAAATAAAAAAATTGATTAAAGGAGCAAGTCATAAAATACACTGCCTTGGTGGATATGAGAGGGAAGAGACGAACTCTATGGCATACAGGAACAGATGAAACTGTGAATTCTATACCTGAACAGACAACACTCATTTGTGAAGCAGGGAAGCATCTTAGAGACCTAGAACTGCCACCAGGCATGATCCATCCTCGGGTCAAGTGTGACAGTGCCAACCATCATCAGTCATAAAGGATAGAGGACAACGAACATTTCCTACCTTTCCTCTTGCCCTAATTAGAGAGCCCTTGGTAAATTGCCATGTAGTCATCGTTCCATTCAATCATTCATTTTTTTTTTTGTTTGTCAAATATTTGTTAAATGTGATACCAGATGCTTGGAATACAAATATTAAAAGGAAAAAGGAGCTATCACACTAGTGGGAAAACAAACACCTAAAATCTAATTATAGGGTAGTATGGTAAGCACTATAAATTTGCAATTCATGCAAAGTGGTATGAGGGCACAGAAGGGGAAGGGAATTTTGTTTTTACTTGTTTCCAGCAAGGTGAAAATGGAAATGTTGTCTGGACATGCTGCGAGAAGCACAGGACTTCAGTAAAGTTCACTTCTCTCATGCTTCAGTTTTGCCCGAGTAGTTACATCACTGTGGCCGTTCCTACTTTTCTTTGGGCTAGGATGGAGATAGTATGCTTTTTCAACATGAATTTGCTGGGCAGAACAAATAATTCTTGGTGCAGGATCACCAGCAGCAGTGTTTCCTTGACAAACTGGTTGAGTCATAGGAGGGAAGACATTGTTCCCTGATGTCACCACTCCTGCCCACCGCCCCGGAGACATAGAAGGAAAAGTCAGTTCCGCCGTGCTTGACTGCTAGAAACAGCCAAATGGGGACAGATCACGCTTGGATGAGCCTAATACCTTGTGAATCAGGTCTGGCTCTGTATGGGAAACTGGAAGAGAAGAGTCTGTTGGCCAAAACCAAATCCTGTCTTTGTAGGCAAATATTCATATGGTTTGACTTTAGAATTTCCTTTTGCCTCATTAAACCAGATATGACAATGAACTGACAGTGTGGTTGGAGGCATTCTTTTGTTGTTGTTTTTTCATTTTCTTTCTCCTTACTCTCTTCAGTCTTTAAAAAAGGGAACTCTTACTTTCCCTGCTCAGCTTCTCATTCGTCCTCCACAGTTTCTTGCAAATAGCTAATCCTAGTAGCGGATCTCACTGACCACTGCTAAGGTTACTTGTTGGTGTGCACTCATGTCATGCCTCTGCCACCTCTTCACTGGGGAGACCTGAAGGAGTTGCTTAACTAAGCTCACTAACTTTGGTTTCCTCACTTTGAAATGAGAATATTAGTATTGCCAATGTACCCCCAAATATTATTGTAATGATTAGGTTGGATAATACAAATAAAGTCCTAGGACTTTGTTATTCAGTCCCAATACCTAAGCCTTACCTAGTGTTGGGGAAAATTGATGAGTCCCAGTTGGTGTCCTGGTGTCAATGATAGTTTTTTGAGACCTGACATACGGTGAGAAGAGAAGAAGCAGAGTTTTATTTGAGTAGAAGGCAGGAAAGCTCCAAGCAATGAGGGGCTGTTAGAGAGACCAAGCCACTGAGGTCTCAACAGTCTAGGGGTGTTTGGATGTCTTTAATGTGTCATCTCCAAAAAGCAAATGTGGTGGTGATACTTTAGCTACTGTGAAGGCAGAGGCAATCTTAATGGAGCCTTTTCTAACTTGTTTCTATTGAAACCTAAATCTTGTTGTCCACTGGCAGATGGTTGCTACAGTGGGCCTCCATCCTGATTTGTTTAGTGTGTATGCGCTGGGAAGAAGCTGCAGGATGGAGCCAGTCTGGCCTGCCCTCGTCCCTGGCTCCCTCACCGGGCTTCTGTTCTTTTTAGAAAGTTAGACACTTTTCCTTTGCCCTTCCAAATATACCAGTGGCACGAGCCTGCTGAAAGATTATCCTAAAGGCTCAGACATGGCTTTGACTCCTTGGTCAGTGGACGTTGAATGGATACACTCTGTACTGTTTGTTTATTTTCTTGTTGCTTTCCTTGAGGGCTGTGGCCCATTTCTTTTGATTCCCAAGGAGGGAAGTCTGGTAAGCAGTGATCCCATGGCTCAGCAGGTGCACAATGCCCTCATTGCCCAGCATGCTCCGTAGACAACCCTGGCTGGTCTCAAATTAGGGCTCACAGTCATCTGAGAGTCCAGACGGGTGAAAACAGCAGAAGGATACGGTTGTCCATAATTCATTAGCTTCTGTCCTACCACCAGCACCTTAATAAAAATAAATCTGTCACCATTTAATGGTTTGCTTCCAGAATTTCCTTTTGAATTAAGACCTTCCACGGTTCAGGGTTTGAATTGCCAAGTACACTGACTCATTTCTTCATTATGTAAGCCATTAGCAGGTTCCTGCTCAGATGTTGGAATACCTGCTTGAGGCTAACAGCAAGGTGCCCGAATGACTCTCAGCTGTGCCCTTATACACCGGCTCACCTGAGCTCCCCAGAGACAAGCCATACTCAGCTCCTCAGCGTTAGCTGTGAGGCCTGCACAGAGGCCTCATTAGCATCAAAATCTCCTCCTCTTCTCTGCCTTCAGGGCAGCAACCTACCCAGGGGAATAGAAGGCAACTATGCAAGAGGCAGATTGCAATTACTGGGAAGTGAACCTTTCGGCAGAAAATGCCTATCAACTAGATCTGGCTGTTGGGAAACATGGAGAGACCCAGTGTAGAAAAATATCGTCTGAGCGAACTTGAAAGCTGGGGCAGAGTCTTTGGCACCAAGTTGTGTTTAAAACAAACACCGTAAACTGATGAAATCTTTACTTAATATATACTGAATCGATCTTCTGTATATAAAGATAATTGAAAATGGAAAAAAAAAAAAAAAACACCGTAGAGAATGACCTTGGGGATCCTGGGAAAACTAGGAAGAGCAGCATGACTTACACAATGAGGCCAAAAGGGAACTAAATGCTTAAGGAACAGTAATTTCTAATAGCTATCAGCTCTAAAGACACATTCTAAATGTTATTTCTTTGAATACCATTGCAAAGCTCAAATATTTATTTATGTTGATAATACTTGACTAGGTTCATGATTTTTTTTTTGCTTTGACTATGATATATGCATTTCCATTTTGTAATTATCTCAGGGAAAATATTGTTCCAAAAAAATCCGTAAAAAGATATAGCTTGTCACTCTCTTTGATTGATTGGAGCGACTTTGCCTGAAGGAGCATTGCCTTAATTTAGCTCTTAATCCTCCCTTCTCTCCAAGGAGATCATGTCTTTCAGTGTGGTAAATGCCAATACGGGCATTCAGCTGCTTCTGAACATCACCTGTTCTCCGTAGGTAGGCCTCAGAGGAGCTCTACGCCTCACCACCATGCTGTCCCGCAGTCGTTACTCTCGCTGGTGGAGGGTAGAGGCGCTGTCATGGGAACTGATGTGACCGTTTCAAAACGACGCTGATCACCCTTTTTGGGCACTTAGAAGGTTATCAGAACCGACCACACTTTAAACATTTGTACTGAGAGGCATGCTGGGATGGGTGTCAGACATTTGTTCATCTCATTCTTTAACTGAGTCATGTTTTTCTTCCTTCCCTTGGATAATTTCATTTTGTGGCCCTTCAGGTATAGATGAGGAAGTCTTTTCTGATCACTTTGGTTCCTCAATAACTGAGATACTTCTTTCTTTCTTTATTCTTTTTTTAATGATGTATTTATTTGAAAGGCAGAGTTATGGAGAGGCAGAGGCAGAGAAAGAGAAATCTTCCACCCGCTGGTTCACTCTCCAGATGGCCGCAACAGCCATAGCTGAGCCAATCCGAAGCCAGGAGCCAGGAGCTTCTTCCAGGTCTCCCATGTGGGTGCAGGGGCCCAAGGACTTGGGCCATCTTCCACTGCTTTCCCAGGCCATAGCAGGGAGCTAGATTGGAAGTGGAGCAGCCAGGTGTAGAACTGGCACCCATATGGGATGCAGGCACTGTAGGCAGTGGCTTTACCCACTGTGCCACAGCGCTGGCCCACTGAGATACATATTTCTACCACTCAGTCAAGAACTTGCCTCTCTTACCAGCCATGTGAAAAAAATTGCTCAAAGATTTTAAAGGGGACAATGAGAGTGTTATACAAATAGCAAAAATAGAAAATATTTAAAGGATATAGGCACTCAAGTGAGGAAGACGTTATCCCAGGTTAGGACAGCTTCAGAGTGGGGTTATTATTTAAGGTAGGCCCTGAAAGTCTTCAGGTTCTGGCAGGTGGGTTTGCCTCCTGTGTAGACACGTCTGTCTTCATTAGCTTTGAGGGGACTCTCCATGGAGGCAGAGTGTGAGTTCTCTTCCCTCCGTGTCCTTCCTGACATATGGTCCGGTGCTTGACACAGAGCAGGTGTCTGGTACATGTTTGTAGACTTGAGCTCCCGCCAGAGGCTGTGAAATATCCACCTCTCCTGCTGGGAAGAGAAAGTTGAGTTGATGTAGCCAAAATATCCAACCAAGTGGTAGAACACAGGGCTCTGGGCTGTTTTTCAAGATGACACATTTCCTTTTATGTCTCTGTTGTCTTCTTGGACCCAGCCACTTTGATAGCGTATTTAAGAGGAGGTGAAGGAGTGAATGGGCCTCTAAAGGGAGAGCCTGGTTGCACCTCCAGGCAGCTTCAAAACTGTGGCGGCATCCTCCTGGGAGGAAGATAAGCCGTCCTGGAAACACAACTCAAGTTGGCACATTTTTAAAAAGATTTTATTTATTTATTTGACAGAATCAGAGAGAGAGAGAGAAAGAGAGAGACACAGAGACAGAGACACAGAGAGAGATCTTCCATCCACTGGTTCAGTCCCCAAATGGCCATAACAGCCAGGGCTGGGCCAGGCCAAAGCCAGGAGCCTGGAGCTTTATCTGGGTCTCCCACACTGGTGCAGGGGCCCAAGGACTTGGGCTGTCTTCCACTGCCTTTCTAGGCACATCAGCAGGGAGCTGGATTGGAAGTGGAGCAGCCAGGACCTGAACCAGCATCCATATGGGATACTGGCACTCCTGACTGGAGCCCAGCCCACTGCACCACCCTGCTGGCCCCAAGTTGGCAGATTTTTAAATCTTGTTGCCTTTTGCCTAACTCTGTTGTCATTGGTGCATCTGCTTTGCATCTAATCAGAAAAATCATATTGAAGTCAGAAATAGCGATCTTGGTACTGTAGTGAGCTCTGGAGAGATCCGGGAGTCCAGGGACTCTTTCTACCACAGGCCAACACCCAGAGCTGCTTCTGCAACTGTGGAGATAGTGCAGTCCCTTGGGAGTGTTCTCCTTTCTCCCCAGCCCCAGCCTCTCTTGCCCTGTGTTCTCAAGGCCATGAGGAGCCTGTGTGGCAGCCAAGGTCATGGTGGGAGGAGATGCCTAGAAATCTCTCTCACCTTGCAGCTCCCTCTGACCTCAAGGTTTGCTAAACAATTGTGGTGACCTTAAAGTAGTACACAGAGCTGCCAGTCATCAGAGGAGAGTTTCTCAGCAAGTACCTGCCATTGACCTTGTCCTAATTTGTCATGTTTTGGCTGACAGTTTCAAAGATACAGGCTGAGGCACCTATTATATTTGATGTGCCACATTCTCTCTGAAGCTAAGTTTGTTTTACTATAATGATTCTTTCTATTAAAAACCCGAGGTTTATTTTATAAGCATGACAACTCGCCATAATAAGAGTAGTATTGCACAGGCTCTGAGTAGAAGATGTAAAATGCTATTTCAAGTGCCAAGTTTTTTCTAATGCCTCTTTTTTCTCCCTTTACAGAATTTTTGAAAGCAGCTTGAATCTGATTGGCTCCCCCAGGATCTCAACTCCTGTTACATTTGTGGCATTTCTTTCTTCGGAGAGAGGGATCTGCCATTGCTAGCTGGCATGCCAGGTAGGAGGATGCGACAATGGCTCTCTTCCCTCCCTGCCCCGCTTCGTTAGAAACTTTGAAATCCTGGCTCAATGCTTCCCGAAGCCTTGGGTGTTGGATTTGTGCAATTGTTTTTATAATTTTGGATTCTGCTTTTCCTATTATCGAATTTCATGTGAGTGAGTCTGGCCCCTACAAGGGCTACCACCCATGGTGGCCCGCCTGTGTCTGCTGTGAAAGAAAAAAAGAGAGAAAGGAAAACAAAACACACAGTAGTACTCAAGTGTAGGCCCATGTAAACAATCCTTACTAAGCAAGGTTCTAATAAACTGGCTTCGTGTATGTCTAGTCCACTGCAAGTAAACAATTGTTTAGGCGCTGGAACCAAGTTATTTTTAGAGGTCCAGCTCCAGATGTACCTGTAGTCTAAATAACTGTGCAAAGACTGCCAGGGCCTTTCCCTTTAATCACAGTGAGTGCATGCGTTTTGGTACTTGCGTGGTGAAGCAAATGAAAAAAAGGAGAGGCCTGGGGGCAGGGGAGAATGCAAGCAAGCGAACCAGGGGCTTCGTGCTATTTCAGAATGTTTTGGCCAGACCCTTCTAGTTAGAATCTGAGATATAACAACAATGAAACCCGGGACTGTCTTAAAATGTGCTATCAAAAGGCTGTGGTTTCAGAGCCTCAGAACTGAAGGCTGAGGGTAAGGAACAGTGAGTAGTTAGGAGGCTGTGGACCTGGATTGGGCAAAGCACACTAAGGATGCTCAGAAGCCAGGCTGAAGGGTTGTTGAACACAGTTCCTGGGCTGCCTTCTGCTCGTGGGTCAGAAACAGCATAAGCAATGGTGGGCATTTGATATAGTCGTTAAGATACTGCTTTGGATGCCTGTGTGTCATCTCTGAGTACCTGGGTTCAAGTCCAGGCTCCTGATTCCAGCTTTCTGCTTACACACACCCTAGGAAGCAGCAGGTTATGGCTCAAGTACTTGGGTACCTCCCACCCATGTAGAGGGCCTGGACTGAGTTCCCAGCTCCTGGCTGTGACCTGTGCCCCAGCCCCAGTTTTTATGTGCATTTTGGAGGTAAACCACCTGATGGTAGATATTTCTCTGATTCTCTCTGCCTCTCGGGTAAATAAATGTAGAGATTTTTATTTAAAAAAAAAAAAAGAAATACTAGGGAGCAATAGCAAGAAACTTGACCCTCCTTTGGAAAATAAATGATGTGTCTTTATCTTAGGAAAACCGTATGGTTTAAAATTTGATATTCTCTTCGGTAAAACCCAGGCTAGTAGAGTAACAAAAGTGAACTCAAACTTTGTTTCCATTAAGTGCCTCTTGATTGTGTGTATGTGTGTGTGTGTGTGTGTGTGATGAGTTATGACCCAAATGGCAGTATCTATTTAATTGCTTTCTGGTTATCTTGTTATTATTGGTTAGGCAGGACCTGTCCAAGCATAGAAAAACCCAATTTCAGCCCTTTCAGGCATTGAAATTAATACTAAAAACCCATTTATTAAACTAAAAATACTAAGATTCTTGTTAATACCTTTAAACATAGTTCTTAAGACATTGTTCCCTAGAGAATAATTTATTGGGCAAAAGGGTTGAGGGCAGCCAGGCTGCATCTGGGTGAGTACACTCACTTTGTGATCCCAAAGAGGACGGCACAGACTTTGGGTGTCCAGTTCTCATTTTGTTTGCGCAGTTACAGAGCTGCCCCGTAGTTTTTCTCATGTATAAAGTAAGAGACTTGGATGTGGTGAATTCTAAGACCCTTTCTACACCACATAGTCCTTAAAACCGAAGTGTAAACAATGGAAAGAGAAGCACAGAAATGGCTCGGGCAAGGTAAGTGTGGTAGCTCTGTGCTCGAAGAGGGACTTTCTGGAGAGAGAAAGCAGAGGCAGCGTAGGTATTCGCTTCTCCATCGTCACGTCCACTGCTGCCTTCCTGATGGTCTAGGCAACTCAGAAATGCTTCTCCTTGCTCCTGCCTACCCCTTCTCCCTTTCTCACGTTTCCTTTTGTTTGTTTTAAATATTTATGTATTTGGAAGTCAGGGCAGTGCAGAGAGAAGGAGAGAGAGAGAGATCTTCCATCACTGATTTGCTCCCCAGTGAGTTGTCCTCCCGGCGAAGGTGCCTGCATCCCATGTCAGAACAGCTGGATTCCATGACCAGTTCCATTTCTGACTCCAGCTTCCAGCTCATGCGGGCCCTGGGAAGCAGCAGATGATGGCCCTAGTATGGTTCCTGCCCCTCATGTGGGAGACCCACATGGAGTTCTGGGCACCTGGCTTCAACCTGGGCTAGGCCAAGTTGTTGCACATTTGGGGAGTAAGCCAGTAGATGGAAGGTCTTGCTCTCTGGGTGTGTTTCTCTCTCCATCGTGGTCTCTCTGCCTTTCATATAAATAAATAAATAAGTAAATATGAGAAGAGACACTAGGGAAAGAGTCTTTGACAAGGGGCCCTTCTTGAAGCACCTATCATGAGGCAGTTGTGGAGAAATGTCTGAAAATTGTTCCTGGTGAACTCTTTGAAGATGACTGGGACTTTGTCTTGTTCATTCCCCAATGTGTCATGCCTTCCTGGAGATGAGGTTACTGATGACCAGAGGAGGAAAGGAAAAGAAAGATCACAGTGTAAAATCTAGAAACACCTAATATGGGCAGATCTACTACTAAGTCAAAATTCACGTTGATAACCATGAGCAAAGAAAAGTTTACAATTCTTTCAACCTATGGTTTTAGCATAGTAATTAAGTGTGTAGTATGTTTTTTGAAAGCTTTCAAATATAAGGAGTATTGGGGCCTAAAAGAATAAACTTCAATTCCATGGAAATTTGTTCAAAAATCATCAAAATTTGCTGGATGCTTGCTGTGCTAACAATCTATCGCAAGTCCATGGGTAGGTAAGTTTGATGTTAGTGGAAGAAGAATTGGGCATCATTGTAAATGAACTTGATGTTTAGCCATTACCTTTATAACACGTCTTGTATATTGAACACCATTATTAAGGTGCCATTAGGTCAGGGGTCATGCTAAATGTGGGCTAGAAGGGAGAAGTAAATAAGCTACATTAACTTCTGCAACCTTGACTGTGTGCCAAGTGAGTGAATTCATTTGAACTTCACACCAAAACTGTGATACTCGGTGTGATCGCTGTTTCGCTGATGAGGAAACTTGGAATCCAGAGGCGAGGTAATTTGCCGAAAGAGCCATAGCTGGCAAACAGCCAGGCTTGAGTCTATATCTAGGGCTTCCCCAAAGCCAAGACTGGTCCATTGTGCCTGGAGTAAGTGACATTGAAATTTCTAACTGATGCATCCAACAAACCATTCAACAAATATTTGAAAATGAACTTTATGCCAGACATTAAACGGAACTACAGGATAACGTAATACAAGTTGAGTATCTCTAATCTGAAATCTGAAATACTACAAAATCTAGAGCTTTCTGAGTACTGACATGATGCCACTGGTAGAGATTCCTGGTCTTTTGTGATGGGTCACAGCCAAAATAAAGGTATGCTAAATGTACCAAATAAATTACCTTCAGAACAGGTGTAAAAGATGTACATGAAACATAAATGAATTTTGTGGTTAGACTTGGAACTCCACCTCAAGGTCTCTCTCCATACATACAAATATTCCAAAATCTGGAAAAAAATCTGAAATGCAGAACACATCTTTTCCAAACATTTTAGAAAAGGGATATTAAACCTGTACATAATAAAGGCACTTGACAAAACCATAT
The DNA here is from genome assembly GCF_964237555.1 of Oryctolagus cuniculus. Taxonomy (NCBI): domain Eukaryota; kingdom Metazoa; phylum Chordata; class Mammalia; order Lagomorpha; family Leporidae; genus Oryctolagus; species Oryctolagus cuniculus. The sequence goes on along the minus strand of NC_091440.1, from coordinate 62,857,920 downwards.
GATTATGAGTTTTTAAAGAATTATTGTTTTTAGTCTACAGACTCAGTATCATTACTTTAAAATCATACTTATTGCCGGCGCCGTGGCTCAATAGGCTAATCCTCCACCTTGCGGCGCCGGCACACCGGGTTCTAGTCCCGGTTGGGGCGCCGGATTCTGTCCCGGTTACCCCTCTTCCAGGCCAGCTCTCTGCTATGGCCAGGGAGTGCAGTGGAGGATGGCCCAGGTGCTTGGGCCCTGCACCCCATGGGAGACCAGGAAAAGCACCTGGATCCTGGCTCCTGCCATCGGATCAGCGCGGTGCGCCGGCTGCAGCGGCGGCCATTGGAGGGTGAACCAACGGCAAAGGAAGACCTTTCTCTCTCTGTCTCTCTCTCTCACTGTCCACTCTGCCTGTCAAAAATAAAAAAAAAATCATATTTATTATATTTGGGGGAATAGTCTTTTTGAACTTTCAGAAACATTGATTAGCCATAAAATCAAAATGAAATCATTGGTAGTCAGCAAATCTGTATTTAGAAAACCATATACTGGTGAGAAGGTGGTGATGTGGTTCCTGATGACTAAGCGGAGGCAGGCTTTCTTTTTCTCTCTACTTGCAGGAAGGTAGCTTCCCCATCTAGCCTCCTCTACATATATATGTATATATTGTATGCACAACAGTTGTCATAGCACTTCCCAGATTTGCAAGTAAATGGGGTATCAAATGATCCTGTTTTATTGCCTCACCCATCCTGAATTAGAAGAGTCTGGATCAGTGAAATTTAGAGCATATAGAGAATAAAAAGTAGACTAATAGTGTATTCTGGAAAGCATGGGATCTCATGTTAGAGGATCAGGTTTAAAACGCAGATTGTCTCCCTTATGCAGCATTGTGTAAGATTCTAAATCTCCTTGAGCTTGGATTTATTTATTTGATAGTGCTTATGTCACATTGTTGTGACAAAAGATGCCATAGATGGGAACGAAACTCTGCAAAGAGAATTATAGTGTGCAATTGTGTAAAGATCTTTATAGGATCATCACTGTGATAATTGGCACCTTATGGTATCAGGTGTCAAGTGAGGATAATAGGGCATTTGACATTGGGCTCCAGCTGTGAGGAAGAGAAATAGAGCTCCAGAGAGAGAGGCTGTTTTGAGTATAAAGGGAAGAGTGTCAGCCTTAGCCTTGGTTTTGACTAGCCAGGTTCTCATTATTTCCAGCATTAGGTACCACTGCATTCCATAACCTGCTGCTTCCAGCCTCTGGAGTTCCCTCTAAGGTAGTGATGCCAACGGTGCCCATCTGGAACCTTCCTGGGTGTCAGATCCACTGCTTCCCTTTGGCCGCTCTGCTTGTGTGCTTGTCTGCTCTCCCGGGCTCCCCACTCAGGCAGCCCTGATCCCTGACTGGGGCTCTTCCTAGGAGCGCTTCCTGGATCCAGTCCCCTTTAATCAGTCCCAGTTTTCCTTTGCTCTGTCTTTGTGAATATCAGTCATCCTCAGGGGACCAAAAGAGAAAGAACATTGTAACGGTGTGAGAAGACAGAGTTAGGAAAACTGAGTGTTCAAACAGTAAAAAGCTCTTATGGGACAGGGAAGTAAGGCCTGGACAGAGGATTCTGGAGACCCAGTGGGCAGTTCCACAGGGTGACCTTCCTGTCTAACAAAAGGCAAGAGCCAGTTCCGCTTTGGCATGCGCTGACAGCCTTGGCCAGCCATAAGTGAATGAGCGTGACTCTGTGTCACTTAACATACGTGTTCATCATGGTTTCAGCCCTGAAAAGTGGTTTTCTAGCCTCTAGATGGGAGGTCAGGCTGCAGTGACCTCACCCTCCTTCCTGGGACCCCCTCTTCTGGAAGCTCGGTCCGGTGCCCCGGGGGGCGCAGCAAGTGCTGATGCTGATGCGTCATTGCCTGGTGCCCACTCGTGGGGTTGTGCTCGCAAGGCAGGGGCCCTTGGGAAGAATGCTGTTAGAGAAGAGCCGCAGCGGGAAGTCTGCAAGGCAACAGGAAAACAAATGGCCCACATTTAGTAGGAACAAAGCACATATGACTCACGGGAACAGACACCGAGGCGGCCGCCCCCTCCCTGTTTCGCTCTCAGGCTTCAGAATGTTGTGAGGTGGGCGTCCTCACAGTGGCCGAGGTGGCGGCTGCCGGATGAAAGCCCGAGGCTGTGTGAGGAGCCTGGGGAAGCAGTCCACGGGCTGAAGACTGCACCCTGGCTGTCAAAACCAGACCTTGAACTCTCCTCTGGCGATTTCTTTATTTGAAACTCAGAGTTACAGAGGGAGGAAGGAAGGGAGGGAGGGAGGGAGGCAGGCAGGCAGAGAGAGAGAGAAACAGAGAGAGAGAAAGAGAGAGAGATCGAGATCGAGATCTTCCATCCACTGGTTCACTCCAAGCATGACCACAACAGCAGGGGCTGGGCCAGGAGCTTCATCTGGGTCTTCTGTGTGGGTGGCAGGGGACCAAGTACTTGGGGCATCTTCTGCAGCTTTTCGCATGCCATTAGCAGCCAGCTGGATCGAAAGTGGAGCAGCCAGGACTCAAACTGGTGCCCATCTGGGTTGCCTGTATCTCAGGCAGGTGCTTAACCCACTGTGCCACAATGCCAGCCCCAAGACCTGTGAACTCATTGGTTCTTGTGTTTTCCTAAAATCTGGTCCATTCTTGTACTTTGAGATACCTAAGGAGCAGGTGAGGAGTTCCAGATGAGGCTGGATGAGAAGGCAGCGTTGTGCCAGTGAATCTTGGAACCTGACTCTCCCATTTCTGAGGACCCTCGGTTGGTGGGGCTTTGGACTATTTGTGAATACCTGAAGCTGCAGAGGCTTGGGTGTTCACAAAGAAAATGTCTGCTTTAAAGTTTGGGACAAGGAGCCCTCACTGTGGTGTATAGCCACCTGCAGTGCTGGCATCCCACGTGGGTGTCTGTTTGAGTCCTAGCTGATCCACTTCTGATCCAGCTCCATACTAATGTGCCTGGGAGAGCAGCAGAGGATGACTAAAGTGCTTGGGCCCTGCAACCACCAGGGAGACCAGAAGAGGCTCCTGGCTTTGGCCTGGCCCAGGCATAGCATTGTGGCCATGTTGGGACGGAACCAGTGGATGGAAGCCCCTCCTCCCCCTTCTTCTCTCTCTCTAACTCTGCCTTTCAAATAAAAAATAAATTTTTTAAAAAAGTTTGGGTCACATTGCACCTTAATATTTGATTTGCTTTCCGTAAGAGTTGCTTTGGTATTGTTGATTTTTATTTTTTAGTTTTGTCGGCCACTTTTATGGGTTATTTAACTAGCCTCTGTGCTGAGCTAAGGAAAGAGACAAGGGCTCATCCGCGCATGTGCGTTTTCATCACATTGAGAACAGTGTGTGCAGGATGCCCTGCCCTTTGGGGTGATCCTCAGAGGTGTGTGGTCACCTGAAAGGAAATCTGGTTCCTAATTTCAGCTCTGCTCATAACTTGCTGGGTGGCCTTCACTCTGTTTGCCTTCAGCTTCCTTGCAAGTTAATGAGGATGCAGTAAGAATAACAGTCCCATTTCTCTATTCCTCAGAAGATTGTTTAAATGGATTGAATTTGCTTTGCATCACAGAAATGATGTATTAAAAATTAGATATACTGGGGTCAACTCTTTGCTATGTCCTGCGAAAGCAGTGGAAGATGGCCCAAGTGCTTGGGTTCCTGCACAACGTGGGAGACCCAGAGGAAGCTGCTGGCTCCTAGCTTCAGATTGGCTCAGCTGAGAGGCAGAGTTTTATATATATAGAGGGAGAGACAGAAGGGGATGTCTTCCGTGTGCTGGTTCACTTCCCAAATGGCCACAATGGCTGGAGCTGGTCCAGGCTGAAGCCAGGAGCCAGGAGATTCAACCAGGTCTCTCATGTGGGTGCAGAGACCCAAGCACTTGGGGCATCCTCCACTCCTTTCCCAGGCACATTAGCAGAGAACTGGATCGGAAGTGGAGCAGCTGGGACTTGAATTGGTGTCTGTATGGGATGCTGGCACTGCAGGCAGTGGCTTTACTTGCTAAGCCATAGCACTGGCACCAATAAATCAATCTTTAAAAAACTAGGTATATTTGCATATGCATATGTATATGTGCATATATGTATAGATGAGGGTATTTTAAAAAGTTCATGGAGAAGAATTAACCAAAAAGTTTATTTTGGTGCAAAATTTAAAAATTTTCATTTTAATTATTATTTTTTAAAATTTATTTATTTGAAATAGTTACAGAGAGTGAAGGAGATAGAGATCTTCCATCCACTGGTTTACTCTCCATGTAGCCACATTGGCCTGGACTGGACCAGGCTGAAGCAAGGAGCCAGGAGCTTCCTCCAGGACTCCCATGTGTGTTACAGGGGCCCAAGCTTTTGGGCTGTCTTCCGCTACTTCTCCCAGGCCATTAGTAGGGAGCTGGCTTAGAAGTAGAGCAGCTATGACTTGAATCTTTTTAAAATCCATCAATGGGTTTTTCATAATATGCATTTATCATGAACTTTTTTTAATTAAAGGAAGAAAGAAAAAAAAGGGAGAGTTGATGAGAGAAAGAGAGGGAGAGAGAAAGAAAGAGAACACTCTTAACTTGATGTTTCATTCTGTTGCAAGAGTCAAGAGCCAGGAACTCACTCTGGGTCCCCCACATTGGTGGGTGCACTGATAGGTGGCTGGCATTGTAAGCTAGAGGCATGAATCAAATCCAGGCACTCTGATGTGGGACATGGGCACTTTAATGCCTTCTAGCTAAACAACTGCTCCTCCATGAACTTTTTGAAGGCCTCTCAAATGCATGGGTTTCAGTTTTTTAGTTTTTTGCTCCAAAGTAAGCTTATCTTTTAATTCCAGTTTTTCAGGAACTTTTTGAAGCACTTTTGTATGTATACACACAAAGACACATACACACAGACATGGACACGTGCATTTGGCATTTTAATTGAGGCAGAGATCAAGTAAGCTGACCTTGAGTTCTTTTGGTGGACTTGAACACTCCCATTGCTTTGGTGGATCAAGATGTCACACAGCATCTTCTGTGGTCTTCATTCAGTCCCCCAGAAGGGTCTTTTCCCTCTTAGTGATATCTTTTCCTATTCAGGAATCATTTTTTAAAAAGATTTATTTTATTTATTTGAAAGGCAGAGTGACAGGGAGATAAAGAGATCTTCCATTTATCGGTCCATTCCCTAAATGGACGTGACCATTGGGGCTGGGCCAGGCGGAAGCCCGGAGCCTGGAACTCCATCCAGGTCTCTCATTTGGGCGATAGGGGCCCAAGTGCTTGAGCCATCTTGCACTACTATTCCAGGCACATTATCAGGGAACTGGATCAGAAGTGGATTAGCCAGAACTAGAACTAGTGCCCCGACACTGGATGCTGGTGTTGCAGGCAGCAGCTGAACCCACTACCCCACTCTTTCTCCTTATCGCTCACATCCAGTCTCTGCAGCATGAACCCCGTGAGCTCTCCTTTGAACACGTGCTTCAAATCCATCCACCTCTGGTCTGCCACTGCCGCCTTAGCCGGCACCACCATCGGCAGCCTCTGGACTGTATCTCCGGAGGCCATGTTCCGCACCACAGCCAGAGCGACCTTTCAGAAGTTACGAGCCGGGCTTAAAGCTATCAGATGGTTTCTTGTGGTGCTTTTAGAATGAAATCTGAACTCCTAACCACGACCTGCCTGGCTCTCCCCACTGCCAGCGCGTTGCCTGCCTTGTTCCCTGTGCCATAGCCACACAACAGTAGTTCTGCAACGCGCCACACTTTCCTCCCTTAAACATTTCAAAGTGGACGTTAGTTTTTAGAGCTGCTTCAATTCACAGCAAATGTTCGTGGAAAATATAGGGAGTTCCCCAGACCCCCTTTCTTCCCCGATGGGTGTGGTCCCCACTACTGTTGGTATCCTCTAGCAGGGAGGTGTCCTTGTTAGAATCAGTAACCCTGCGTGGGTACGGTATCATCCCCCAGAGCCTGGGTGTTCTAGAGCTTTGGACAAATGCATCAGAACATGTAGCCACCGTGGTGGAATCCTGCAAAGCAGTTCGCCCTAAACATCCTCTGTGTTTCCCCTCATCCCCTGCCGATTGCTCGTCTTCTTATGCCATCGCCGTAGTTCTGCCATGGAGTTGGACTCGTACAGTAGACAGGCTTCTCACATGAGCTGCTTTCACTTAGTGATAGGAATTCAGGGCATTTCTGTGTCTTTTTATGACCTCCAGGATTTTGCTGCAGCTTTCTGCTGTGCTTGGCTTTAAATTTCCACCCTGTTTAACTGGCCTTCCGTATCCCATTGCCTGCTGTGTTTTCTTCCTGACACTCAGTGGTGCCCTCTGGCATTTTCTTTTTGTTCACTGCCTGTGTCTCTCACTAGATATAAAGCTCAGTGGGAATGGTGTGGTGGTGGTGGTGGTGGTGGTGGTGGAGTGGTAGGGGTCTTGTCTGCCTCATTACTGGCTGCCTCTCCAGTACCTAGCACAATTTCTGCGATATAGTAGGTATTCAGTGAATGTTAAAAACATAGAATGCATGCCAGGCTTGACTGTTAATGTTCTCTAACATTCCTTTTCTCTCTTACTTGGCTTTCAAGGTGACAAACTCTCATTCACTGTGCCCCAGACTCTGTGCAAGGAGAGATGGGACTCGTGTCGAGTCATGGAGTCTGGGGATTATTTCTTGTTCACCTTTGCCTTCGGAAGCTCTGCTGGTTGTCTGCGGAATTGAACGCGTCTCCGTGCGAATGGCAGTTTGGTAGCCTCAGTGGGCATCAGTCACATTGCAAGACAGAACGGAGGCAGGAGGAAATGATTAAGGGAAAATAGCAGAAAAGTGTGATTTAACATTTATGGAGTCACACATTGTACTCAAAGCTGTGTATAGCATAAAAAGCAAATTAGGCGACAAGGCAGATATAAAATGAGTGAACACACACAAGCACACAAATGCCGCAGAGAGGAGGGTGTTTCTTCAGATGCCTTCTCTCATGTACCAGACGGCACCCTTCTCCAAAAATATAGACTAGTTCAGGAGAGAAATCAGCCAGTGTTTGCGGCCCCCTTATCCCCTCTGAGACACAGGAAGACCTGCCATTTCATTACTGGCTTTTAGAGAAACTTTCTGTAAGGCTAACAGACTTTCTAGGGAGGCCAAACCTAGTGAAGCTGAGTTAATGTTCTCATTAAAATGTTAAAGAGGCTTTATTCATGAACGACTGGAGCTGTAATTGCTTTATCCTTGTAAACTATGAAAATATGTGGTGATCTTTCACAGAGGCATTGGCCCAGTCCCCTGTGTCAGGAAGACCTGTTTAATGCAGGTTTTGTGGATCCTTTGGATTATATCTAAACAAAGATTTACAGAGTTCCAGAGAGGGGGAGGTGCACTCGCGCGCACACACACACACACACACACACACACATCTTTCATCTGCTGGTTCACTCCGCACATGGCCACAGCGACTGAGGCTAGGCCAGGCCAAAGTCAGGAGTTTCATCCAGGTCTCCCACATGGGTGCAGGGGCCCAAGTACTTAGGCCACCTTCTGCTGCTTTCCCAGGTGCATTAGCAGGGAGCTGAATTGGACGTGGAGCCGCTGAGGAGAAAGATGGACAGACACACTGCCAGGAGGGACAGGAGCAGAGCAGGATGGCAGAGCCTCAGGGTAGCAGGAGGAAAGTGTTGCTATGACGACGGCGATGTTGGAAATTACTACCATGGACAAGGCCATCCAATGAGGCCTCGCCAAATCGGCATGACTCAATTTGCTGCACAACTACAGTCTCTACCAGAAAACAGATATCTGACTCCCGAAGCCAGTGCTGAGGAGACGACCAAGGAGCACAGACATGACTAGTGCATTCTTGAGCTCCATTTGTCTAGCCTGCAGATGCAACACTTCAGCGTGGGTGAGGACTGTCCAGCATTTGATGGCACGTTTGGGTTCTATCAGTTGTCCACTGGGGGCTCTATCGCAGGTGCCGTGAGGCTTAGTGAGCACTAGACGGACATGGCTGTGAATTGCACTGGGGGCTTGCACCATGCAGCAAAGAAGTCCAGGGCACCTGGCTTCTGTTAGGTCAGTGATGGTGTCTTAGCCACCCCGGAACTACTGAAGTATCACCAGAGGGTGCTGTATACTGATGTTGCTGTTCACCACAGCAATGGTGTGGCGGAGGAGAGGGGGCTTCTATACCACAGACCAGGTCATGACTGTGTCCTTCCATAAATACAGAGAGCACCTCTCAGGAACCAGGCCTATGGGGTGTCGGGGTTGGCAAAGGCGAGGATTATGCCGTGAACCACCTGCTCTGAGACTGGGTTGACTACGAGTCCTGTGAAGCCATTTCTCAAGCCAATCACGTCTAAAGTAGTGGAGATGTCGCAGCTTAGCACAGCAGTCTTAACAGTGTGGCTCAGGTGTCCTGCCTGGGGATCCGCTACGTTGCTTCAGTCTGACCATCAAAAGGCATTGCCACATGTGTGGAATTTGTCACCAGCTTCAACCTGAACCCATGCCGATGCTGGGGAGAGGTGGTTCTACCCTTCATAATGTCCCCTGGTGCTGGACAGACGAGACGGCTGTGGCCCTAGACACAGAGATCCTGCATGAGCTTCCAAACAGTGACTACTCCCGATCGTTTGGACCAGGTTTTAACTTTACATCAGTCCTATCAACATGGCTGACAGGCACCTGGACAAGATCCAACAGCCGCTGTCTGGGAGCCTGGGCTTGCTGCCCTGGGCCCCTGGGGTCCAAACACAGGACATCCCTGAGGATGCTGTCCCAGGGGAAAGCGGCGAGTAAGAGGAAGACAGCCCTGACAAGTGCGGCTCCATCTGATCGTCTGACAAACGGATGGCCTATGAGGAGGCGTTTTCCCGTTCTGAGGAGGAGGGAGACGGTGGGTGCAAGAATCCTTCCAGCCTCAAGAAAGCCAAGAGAGTCAGAACAGAAGATGCAAAAGAGAAAGATCCCCAGGAAAAAAAAGAAGTCACAGAAGAGGAGAAAACCAAGGAAGGCAGAAGGCTCAAAGAGGAGGTCGAGGTGGCCCGAGCGGACTGGCCCGCTTTCCTGCCTTCACCCTGAGCTCAGGCCCTCAGATTTTTGTTTTCTATCTCTGTGTATTTATATAAAATGTTTTAAATATAGATCCCCAGACAGGAACCAGGGCCCTGAGGCCAGGGTAGCCGAGCTGGGTACTCTTATAGCAGCTGCTTCCCAGTTCCTTTTTTTTTTTTTTAAAGATTTATTTATTTATTTGAAAGAGTTACACAGAGAGAGGAGAGGCAGAGAGAGGTCTTCCATCTGCTGGTTCAGTCCTCAATTGGCCGCAACAGCCAGAGCTGCACTGATCTGAAGCCAGGAGCCAGGAGCCTCCTCCAGGTCCCACATGCAGGTGCAGGGGCCCAAGGACTTGGGCCATCTTCTACTGCCTTCCCAGGCCACAGCAGAGAGCTGGATCAGAAGTGGAACAGCCGGATCTCAAACTGGCACCCACATGGGATGCCGGTGTTTCAGGTCAGGGTGTTAACCCTCTGTGCCACAGAGCTGCCCCCCCACCAGGGGATGGTTTTCTGTAGCCACGTCATCCTGAAATGCCAAGGTGTCTGCTCAGTAGGTATGGAAAGGTGCCCCCTAATGAGCATTCTAGGAGGGTGGGAGAGCTGGGTCCTCAGGGACTTCCTGTCCTTTTCAGGATCCTGTGGTGACGTTAGCCAATGTTAGGTTGGTTCTGTTCTCATCGTACCTTCTCCCTGGCCCAGGTGAGCCAAGAAACTCCTGTTGCCTGCTCTCCATCTTTCCACAATTCTGCAGGCAGAGCTTAGAACTGTAGCTTCCTTTTTAAGATGCTATTTTCATTTTTGTGAGTCTCTCTGTAATAAAATGGTACCTTTCTATACCTTAAAACAAAATCAGAAAAAAGTGGAGCAGTTGATACTCGAACCAGGACCCATATGGGATGCCGGCATTGCAGGTGGCGGCTTCACCTGCTATACCACGATGTTGGCCCCTGGATTGTATCTTTTAGGGATCGGGTGAAAGTGGTGATTAGGATTTCTCCTTCATCAGTCTGGTTAGGTCCTGTAGATCTTTTTAGGTAAGCATTGTTTGATTTAAGATGCTTCTCCACTTAACAATGGGGAAACATCCTGATAAACTCATCGGAGGTGAAAATATCGTTAGGTTTAAAACGCACTTAATACACCTGACCTGGGGAACCTCACAGTCCCGCGGCAGCATGCCACAGAGTAGGGCTGCTTCCCCTCGTGGTCGCGAGCCTAACCGGCAGCTTCTGCTGCTGCACACGCAGCATCACCAGCGAGCAGACCCCATATCCCACGCCTGGGCAGAGATCCAAATTCAGAATCTGAGGTGCAGTTTCTACTGAATGCGTGTTGCCTTTGCACCATTGTAAAGTTGGAAACTCCAAAGTCAGACTAACCTGAGTCGGAGGCCATCTGTTAGGTCTGAGTGCTAATTTGGAAATCGCATGAGAAAAGAACCTGATATATACGTAACACTCAAATGTGGTGCAAGGAAGCATTTTTTTTTTAATCTTCCCATCAGCCATAATTTATTCAGATGAGAATAGAAGAAGTCCAGAGACACTGAAGTGCTGGTGAGACTGCACAGGGAATTGATCTGGAAAAGCGATGGCGCATGAATTGCACAGGGGAACAGCACCCAATCACCTTTGGAAGATGACAGACATGGTCCCCACCCGAGCCACCATTTCCCAATGTCCCAGTGCAAAAGCTTAGCTGTGGGACTGCAGGTGGGGTATGCAAATGGAAAATACAATTGCTTGTTTTCTTCCTGAAAATGACTTGTAGTGAGGTTTAGATAAGACCAAAAACATGGACTTGTAATTTTATATAACGAGGACAGCTTATTGTTGGAGACCTCAGAATGAAACGTAGATGGAGAAAGCTTCAAACACTACCACCTTTTCTCTAATTATGATTAGAAAAGCCTGTTTGTTGAGTGATAACAAATTTAGGCCTCATGGTGTTAGCACATAGTAATGTAAGTTATGTAAGTCGTACCTAGGGATTGCTCTAAAACAGCGTAGAGGGGGAAAACTATGTTTTCCTCTTTCATCCTGGGTTCCTAACTGAGGCCCCTCTAACAAAGAGAGATTAGTAAGAGAAAAATCATACAAATTTACTTCATATAAGTTTTACATAACAAGGGAGCCTGCATAAGGAAATAAAACTGAAGGTATATTTTTATGCAGGGTGATGAGGAAGTGGGTGTTGGCGGAAGTGGGTGTGGTGTGAGCTCCTGGTAAGGAACAGGGAGAAGTTGGCCGAGGCCTGTTTGATTCCTCTTGGTGTCCCTGGGCTCTGGCTTCCCTTCTTCACATCTAGGGAAGACACCTCTTATGTGAAAGGCATATTGTCTGCCTCATGGATAGATCAAAAAATTTTCCTAATTTTTATGAACCTGTTGTAGGAGAGAAAGATATAGGAAGGTAAGACTGACCTTTCTACTTTTGCTCTTTTCCTGAATGTCAAGGGTCCATATTTTGGGGTACTGTGTTCTGAACCTTGTCAGTAGTGACTTTTTTTTTCTTTTCCACTGATGGGTGTTAGATACTTTACCATGAATCAAATATCAGTTGAAATACATACATCCTCAAGCTGTCAGAGTTTTTCTTCAAAGTATTAACTACTTTTCAGGGATGAGTGCCAGGCATTTATTGAAACTGGTTCAAGTGTGAGGGAGCAGTTGAGTTGAAAGTTAACAGAGGAGGCTCTGTCTGTGTGACAGGTTGGGTGGGTTTCTAAAGAGTTAGCTTGCTTTCTCCCTCCCTTCCTCCCCTTCCTCCCCTTCTTCCCCTTCCTCCCTTCCCTTCCCTTCCCTTCCCAAGTCACAGTCACAGAGGGAAAGGGACAGAGAGATCTTCCATCCACTGGTTCACTCCCAAGCCTGGGCCAGGAACTCTGTCCAGGTCTTCCACAGGGGTGGCAGGGGCTCAAACACTTGGGGGAGGGCATCTTTCACTGCTTTTCCCAGGCCATTAGCAGAGATCTGGATTGGAAGTGGAGCATCAGGGACTTGAACTGGTGCCCATATGGGATGCTCACATCACATGCCATGGCCTTACCTGCTGCACCCACCACAACACCGGCTGCAAAGAATTCTCTTTCGTGGGGCCAGCACTGGGGTACGTTGGGTTAACTCACTTCCAATACGGGCATTGGTCCAGGTCCCAGATACTCCACTTCCAAACCAGTTCCCTACAAATGCATCTGGAAAAGCAGGGGAAGATGACCCAAAGTATTTTAGTACCTGCAACCATGTGGGAGACCTAGATGGAGCTTCTGACTCCTGGTTTCTGCCTGGCCCAGCCCCAGCTGTTGCAGCCATTTGGAGAATGAACCAGTGGATGATCTCTCCACCCGCCCCCACTCTCTCTTTCACTCTCTTTCAAATAAATAAAGAAATCTTTTTTTTCAACTTTTATTTAATAAATAAAAATTTCCAAAATATAACTTTTGGATTATAGTGGCTTTTTCCCTCCCATAACCTTCCTCCCACCCACAACCATCCCATCTCCCACTCCCTCTCCCATCCCATTCTTCATCAAGATTCATTTTCAATTATCTTTATATACAGAAGATCAACTTAGTATATACTAAGTAAAGATTTCAACAGACTGCACTCACACAGACACACAAAGTATAGAGTACTGTTTGAGTAGCAGTTTTACTGTTAATTCACGTAGTACAACACATTAAGGACAGAGATCCTACATGGGGAGTAAGTGCACAGTGACTCCTGTTGTTGATTTAACAATTGATACTCTCATTTATGACGTCAGTAATCACCCAAGGCTCTTGTCATGAGCTGCCAAGGCTATGGAAGCCTCTTGAGTCCACAAATTCTGACCTTATTTAGACAAGGCCATAATCAAAGTGGAAGTTCTCTCCTCCCTTCAGAGAAAGGTACCTCCTTCTTTGATGGCCCGTTTTTTTCCACTGGAATCTCACTCACAGAGATCTTTCAATTAGATCATATTTTTTATTTTTTATTTTATTTTATTTTATTTTTTTTGCCACAGTGAGTGTCTTGCCTTTCCATGCCTGTGAAACTCTCATGGGCTTTTTAGCCAGATGTGAATGCCTTAAGGTCTGATTCTGAGGCCAGAGTGCTGTTTAGGACATCTGCCATTCTATGAGTCTGCTGTGTATCCTGCTTCCCATGTTGGAACGTCCTCTCCCTTTTAATTCTATCAGTATTAGCAGACACTAGTCTTGTTTATGTGATCCCTTTGACTCTTAGTCCTATCATTATGATAAATTATGAACTGAAACTGATCACTTTGACTAATAAGATGACATTGGTACATGCCACCTTGATGGGATTGAATTGGAATCCCCTGGCATGTTTCAAGCTCTACTATTATTAGGAGTAAGTCCAAGTGAGCATGTGCTGAACTGTACATCTCCTCCCTCTCTTATTCCCACTCTTATATTTAACAGGGGTCACTTTTCAGTTTAATTTAAATGCTTAAGAATAATTGTGTGTTAATTAAAGAGTTCAACCAATGATATTAAGTAGAACAAAAAAAATGCTAAAAGGAATAAAGTATTAAGTTGTTCCTTGACAGTCAGGACAAGGGTTGATCAAGTCACTGTTTCTCATAGTGTCCATTTCACTTCAACAGGTTTCCTTTTAAGTGCTCAGTTAGTTGTCACCGATCAGGGAGAACATATGATGTTTGTCCCTTTGGGACTGGCTTATTTCACTCAGCATGATGTTTTCCAAATTCCTCCATTTTGTTGCAAATGACTGGATTTCATTTTTTTTACTGCTGTATTGTATTCTATAGAATACATATCCCATAATTTCTTTATCCAGTCTTCTGTTGATAGGCATTTAGGTTGATTCCATGTCTTAGCTAGCTATCGTGAATTGAGCTGCAATAAACATTGAGGTGCAGATAGCTCTTTTATTTGCCAATTTATTTTCCTTTGGGTAAATTCCAAGGAGTGGGATGACTGCGTCATGTGGTAGGGCTATATTCAGGTTTCTGAGGAATCTCCAGACTGACTTCCATAGTGGCTTTACCAGTTTGCATTCCCAACAACAGTGGGTTGGTGTCCCTTGTCCCCCACATCCTTGCCAGCATCTGTTATTCGTAGATTTCTGTATGTGAGCCATTCTAACCAGGTTTAAATGAAACCTCATTGTGGTTTGGTTTGTATTTCCCTGATTGCTAATGCTCCTGAACATTTTTTCATGTGTCTCTTGACCATTTGGATTTTCTTTTATAAAAAATATCTGTTGAGGTCCTTGGCCTATCTCTTAAGTGGGTTGTTTGTTTTGTTGTTGTGGAGTTTCTTGATCTTTTTGTAGATTCTGGTTATTAAACCTTTACCGGTTGCATAATTTGCGAATTTTTTCCCAATTCTGTTGGTTGCCTCTTCACTTTCCTGTCTATTTCTTTTGAAGTACAGAAACTTCTCAGTTTGAAGTAATCCCAATTGTTAATTTTGGCTTTGACTGCCTATGCCTCTGGGGTCTTTTCCAAGAAGTCTTTGCCTGTGCCTATATCTTGCGGGGTTTCTCCAATGTTCTCTAAAAATTGATGGTGTTGGGTCGTAGATTTAGCTCTTTAATCCATGTTGAGTGGATTTTTGTGTAAGGTGTAAGGTAGGGGTCTTGTTTCATGCTTCTGCATGTAGAAATCCAGGTTTCCCAGCACCATTAGTTGAATAGACTGTCCTTGCTTCAAGAATTGGTTTTTGATCCTTGATCAAATATAAGTTGGCTATAGATATTTGGATTGATTTCCAGTGTTTCTATTCTGTTCCATCGGTCTATCCATCTGTTTCTGTACCAGTACCATGCTGTTTTGATTATAACTGCCCTATAGTATGTCTTGAAATCTGGTTTTGTGATGCCTCCAGCTTTGTTTTTGTTGTACAAGATTGCTTTAGCTATTCGAGGTCTCTTGTGCCTCCATATGAATTTCAGCATCATTTTTTCCAGATCTGAGAAGAATGTCTTTGGTATTTTGATTGGTATCACATTGAATCTATAAATTGCTTTTGGGAGAATGGACATTTTGATTATATTGATTTTTCCAATCCATGAGCCTGGAAATTTTTCCATTTTTGGTATCCTCTTCTATTTCTTTAAGATTTTGTAATTCCTGGCCGGCGCCGTGGCTCATTAGGCTAATCCGCTGCCTGTGGCACCGACAACCCGGCTTCTAGTCCCGGTTGGGGTGCTGGATTCTGTCCCGGTTGCTA
This sequence comes from Oryctolagus cuniculus, assembly GCF_964237555.1. Lineage (NCBI taxonomy): Eukaryota > Metazoa > Chordata > Mammalia > Lagomorpha > Leporidae > Oryctolagus > Oryctolagus cuniculus. The sequence goes on along the minus strand of NC_091440.1, from coordinate 62,842,676 downwards.
CTCTTCCAGTCCAGCTCTCTGCTGTGGTCCGGGAGTGCAGTGGAGGATGGCCCAGGTCCTTGGGCCCTGCACCCGCATGGGAGACCAGGAGAAGCACCTGATTCCTGGCTTCGGATCGGCGCAGTGCTCCGGCAGCAACGCGCTAGCCATAGCGGCCACTTGGGGGGTGAACCAACGGCAAAAGGAAGACCTTTCCCTCTGTCTTTCTCTCACTAACTCTGCCTCCCCCCGCCCCCCAAAAAAAAGATTTTTGTAATTCTCATCGTAGAGATCTTTGACATCCTTGGTTAAGTTTATTCCAAGGTATTTGTAGCTATTTTGAGTGGGATTGATCTTAGAAATTCTTTCTCAGCCATGGCATTGTCTGTGCTTTTTTTTTTTAAAGTTCTCTTCTGGAGGAGTGATGATCCCCTTCCAATCATATTAATGGCATTAATGTTAAAGAGAACCATTCATATTTTTTGAGCTTAAAGAGAATTCCAATTTCTAGAACACCTTTGATCATATATTATGAGGTATACTTTTTACATAACTAAGAGATTCAGAGAAAAATTTAACAAATTTCCATCTCTGGCTCTTTCACTAAACTCTTGATTTATTGAAATGGAAGGAATTTGCTGACCCTGTTTTTGCTGTCCTGCTCCTTGAATTCAGTGGTGAATCCATACAGGTAGGGCTTCTTAGGGTTCTATTCAGATGCAGCCCAACTTGTCTTGACCCCTCTTTCCCTGGATCCAGACCCCTTGTACCTGATCAGTTGAGTGAATCCATTCTGGAACTTTCTTCCTACTCACCTAGGAAATCTTGGTGGGCTACAAGTTCCTCACTTGCTTGTAGAACCCAGTAACCTTCAAAGACATAGAATGGTGTGATGAGACTTTTTGTAATAACATGGTATATATGCAATATTATAGGACTATAATATAATATAATATAATATAATATAATATAATATAAATGGAGGGATTAACTAATTTATCTTAGGCACGCTATAGTTTTTGAGCTGTTGTCTGCTCTTTAGAGTTTTCTATTTTGTCATTTTTCGCATCTGACTGCTGAGTGTCTCTGCCCAAAGCAGTCCCTCTTCCTGTTCTAGTTCTTGGAGGCAAGTTGTATCCAAGATGCTACATTGACCTTATGATTAGGTGACAGTGCCAAAAACCCAGGGGGCATTTTCAAAGTATACACTGTGTGATAATATTTTCATAGGATTATCTAACTGTGTTACTTTGTTGTGTTTTAAGCTTTCTATTAGTTGGTTAGTTATTGTTTCATTTATTCATTCACTCATCAGCTGCTATGGGAGCACATGTAAGTGCTATATTGCAGTAGCTGGACTATACCTGGTGATTAGGATGAAAAGGTAGGCAAAACAGATGTGTCTTCTGAGTTTTGCTGATAATTCACAGGTTGAAAATAAAGAGACTGAAATACCTAAAGAAAACCAATTTGCTTTTCTCGAATTCAAAGACTATGTGTGAGATTGGCATATCCCAGCCTACACAGTAGAGTTCTCCATAAGTGTATTTCATGTGGGAAGTGGCACCAGACATTTCCTGTGTTACAATAATCTTCCTGTATTTATTGAGCTATAGCTTGTGAGGCTTCCTGATGGGGCTTTAGATGAGGCTTTTTGTGGGCTGCCTCGTGTCTGTGTCAAGGAGCACCCTGTGACCTCCTGCTCTGACGCTCATCTGGCTTGTCCTGGTAGTGCAGCCTGTTTCAGTCATCCCAGGGGAGGCTCAGGGGAGCCACACAAAGCAGGGAAGACAAACAAAAGGGTTGGTTTCATGGTGGGCTGGAAAATGTACTTAGGGAAAACCCAGCGTGGAGTACAGCTCTTTGCCTGGTATATTTTACATCCTTAGAGCCTTTCAGCACAGCAGCTGAATATTGGAATATTCCAGAATTGTTCTACATTGTTTTGAAATGCTGGGCTAGGAGACTACACTTTTTAAAAACTGTTTCTCTGCCCCTGCTCTCAACTGCAGCTCTGGAAGCAGGTTAGAAGGATCTGAGAACTTCTAGGTATTACAAGGGGATAGTAGAAAAATCCAGCAATTTTCCTACCATGCTAAGCTCTGTGCTCAGGAGGACTGGCTGCTTACTGATAACAGAGATTCAAGGCTGGGAAAGGAAAGAGTGCATAGGAGAGGGGAATAAAAATGAGGGGTTGTTAGTGAAGAGAAGGGAAAGGAGACCAAGGAAAAAGGGCATGGTGGTGCTTGTGTGTCCTGCCTTATATGCTCTCACAAAAAGGAGCATGGGAAAAAGCAGGCAGAGCCAAAGGGGAATGAGGAGAGGTGACGAGATACAGGAGAGCACTTGGAGGTAGTACGCGAGAAGGAAATGAGTCCAATAAATCCAAAAACAGGTGAGAGGGAAGGAGACTGGATAAGAACTATTTAAATGCAGGAAGATGAGATGGTCCTGGGGAGGGAATGCCTGCTTTGGTCACACTGAGAGCCTTCAATTGCTCCCAGTGGTGCATCCCCCAAATAGCCAGTGTCTCTTGCCCAAGACATTTTCCTGACTTTGTATTAACTTTAATGCGATTCTCTTTATGGTCCCTGTATTGCTGGTTGCAGTTTCATTGACACTCGGTGTGATCAAATAGCAAACGTGAAGGCACAGCTCTGTTATCCCTGGCCCCTTGCAGTGTGCAGCCGACTTCTGAGTCAGGGCTCCTCGCGTTTGATGTTTGCCATTCCTCCTTATGTATAGCTAGGAAGGTTGAAAAGGAAGAAAACGTTCCTAAGGGCTGCCACATTTACAGCTCATGCATCCACACAGTCAGAGTAGCCGGAGAAACACTACAGAATCTCGATTTAGTATTTTTTCCCAAGTAAGGTGGTTGACTCTTGTATTGCTGGCCTGGTTCCTTGTCCTAACCCAGCACCATACTTGCTGCACCTGTTGGTAATCTTCTTGAAAGATCTTTCCTTATCTTTTTTAGAGTACTCAGTTCAGGATGCTTCCCGATATTGCAGATCTGAGTCAGGGGCTTCTAAGTGTCCACCAGGGCACTCTGCAACCTTGGCTTCCTATGCTGATCCTTCTCCATTGCAGCTACCATGCCATGCCATGGTTTTTGTCCTTGTACTTTGAGCTGTCTGTACAAAGTTGGTTATGATTGAGCACCATTTGAGGAAATGGATCAAAGTCTATAATGCTGGTCTATAAAGAGTGTAAAATAAATTCTAGATTGGGTTATGTTTTTAGATACCAGTTAACAATTACTCTTAAGTGTGCCAGCAAGGAGAAGGACTAAATACCAGTAGGGATTTTTGTAGAGTCTAGTAGGATAATATGTCCTATACTCATGCAACCACAGGTTAAGCATCCCAAATGTGGAAGTCTAAAATAGAAAGTTTTTGAACACCAACAGGACACTGGCAAACTTTTGGATTTCAGGTTTTTGGGTAGGGATGCTCAGGCAGTTAAGTCTATGCAGATGTTTCAAAATCCTAAAATCTCTAAGGTCTAAAACCCTTCAGATCCTGAGCATTTCAGCATTTCTGCAGCTTACATAATAGAGGAACTGTGATTCTGTTAACTTCTAGATACCAGAGGCTGATCTTGAGGTTTCAGACAACCTATTTTGTGTAACACTGGTAACCACAGGCCTGATGCATAAGGCAGTCCTCAGATTTCAATGTATATAGGACTCATCTGAGGAGCTTGTTAAAATCCAAATTATATTGCTGGTGTCTGATGGGTTCTGAGCTTCTCTTCAAGTTACCTTGTGAGGCTGGTGTTGCTACCCATGGACCACACTCTGAGTGAACAACACTTAAAATACTTTCTAGAAAATAAAGCTGGGGTTTATTCTACAAAAATGTGTAGTTGCATTTCATAGTTTGCACAACAGATTTTCTTTCTTTCTTTCTTTTTTAAAGATTTATATACTGGGGCCGGTGCTGTGGCATAGCGTGTAAAGCCTCTGCCTGCAGTGCGTGCATCCCATAGGGGTGCCGGTGTGGGTCCCAGCTGCTGTACTTCCCATCCAGCTCTCTGCTATGGCCTGAGAAAGCAGCAGAAGATGGCCCAAGTCATTGGGCTCATGCACCCACATGGGAAACCCAATAGAAGCCCCTGGCTCCTGGCTTCAGATCGACTCAGCTCTGGCTGTTGAGGCCAACTGGGGAGTGAACCAGCAGATGGAAGATCTCTCTCTTTCTGCCTCTCCTTCTCTTTCCATGTAACTTTTTCAAATAGATAAAACTCTTTCAAATAAGTAAATACATCTTATTTGTACTTACTTACTACAGAGAGGCTGAGGTATAGAGTTTTTTTTTTAAGATTTTCTTAAAGAAAACTGGTGTTCTTATTTCCAGTTAGAAAGTTACAAGAGTTTCTTGCCCTTAAAAACACTGCATCTGGTACTGATCAGCTCCCCAAACTGCTTTAGAATGAGCCTGTGTGTTGTCCTGCCCTTTGCTGACACCCAGCTTTACTTGTTTAGCTATTCTCAGGTTTGGAAGGCCCTGGCCCTGGCGTTGGCCCGGGTATGGCTTCATTAGCAGCAAGGACTACTTTTAAAGCAGAAATACTCTTTGGAAGATTGGCAGCTCAAAGGCTGTGTTTATGATGAGACCTTCGCATTTATCGATTGTTAGCAGGTTAGCGCTGTGCAAAGACCTTCTCCAGGGGCATCCAGTTGCAATGGCCAGAAATGTAAAGGGCACTGTTCAGCTGAGTTTTGCAAGCGAAACCTGCATCTGCTTACAAATGTTCCGTCTGCTCTCTGAAGGTGATATTTGAAGTTTTTTTCTAACAAGATGGCCTTTATTTTGCAGGTGTTTTGCAGCCAGTGTGAGGAGAGAGAAAGAGAGAGAGAGAACGAATATCACGCTCAGGTAAAGAGATGGTGTGTGCAGCATAAGTGACAAGCAGGACTAATGGCAGGTCATTTGTTATCGCATGGGCCATGACTGAGTTTAATTCTGCCATCCTCTTATGTGTGTCTTAGTTATGTCTGGGTTTCACGGGCCCGTGATCACAGACCTCATTGAACTGTCATGTCTTTGAGGGGCATCTGTGAAGTGCCTGGGCGAGAGCCTCTCTGAGCAATAAGGAGACAGGCCTGGCCCTGCAAGCCTGGTCTAGCCTCTACAGAACTAATGTAGAGGTATTACTGGTTTTCATCTTTGTTACTAGCTCAGAAGGATTTTATCACTTCAACACTTCTGTAAGTAAACAAACACTGAAGACCTTTCATTAGTCTTACCTGTGTCCCCTTATCTGAAGTTGTCCTACATTTCCTTTATATTTTCTTTTAAGATAAATAAATGTCCCACAATTTTGATTTCCCCAAATGGGTCACCAAGATTAATTTTCCATTAACCTCTATTGCTTCTGTTGTTTTTTTTATTTTCTTTCTAATCATCCTCTTGGAGGATTACGCATTCCCCATTGGATCAGCTTTTCATTAGGGTGTAAACCATTTTTTTCTTGGAGGGTCCTTATGGCACTGATGTCGATGGTGGTGATCTGTCACATGGTCCTTAGCCACGGCCCCATCAGCACAGCTGGAGCATCTCCTGGGTGACCCATGCCAGGAGATCTTTGACCATGGCTCTTCTGCTACTGGGCTTGCTTCTGTTGTTACCCAGTCTGGATCCATTTCCTCCAACTGCCTTAACAAAATACTAGAAACTGGCTGGTTTAAAGAACAGAACTTTATCATCTCATAGTTTTGCAGGCCAGAAGTCCAAAACTGAGGTGTCAGCAGGGTTGGTTGTTTCTTGTAAGATTTATAAGGAAGAACCTGTTCCAAGTCTTCCCCCTTCCTTCTGGTTCCTTAGGCATCACTTGGCTGTGCCTTTATTTTTATTTGCAAGTTATTCATTAATTCATTTATATTTGAAAGGCAGAATGAAAGAGGGAGGAGAAACAACAGAGAGAGAGAGAGTTCTTTCACCCTCTGTTTCACTCCCCAAATGTCTGCAACAGCCAGGGATGGGCCAGGCTGAAACCAGGAGCCAGAAACTCTATGGATCCTACTTGGGCAGCTAAAGTACTTGAGCCATTATATTATCATCTGCTGCCCCTAAGGGCACATGCATGTTAGTAGGAAGCTGGATCAGAGGCGCAGGTGGGATTTGAACCCAGGCACTCAGATATGGGACGTGGGCCTCCCAAGTGGCAGCTTAGCAAATTGTGCCTCAGTGGCTGCCCCTCTGTCTTTATGTGTCTTGCCTCTATGATTGACTGGGTTCAGATCCACCATTTTATGGGCACACTAATCAGCTTAGGGCCCACCCTAGTAGCCTCATCATGACTTGGTCATCCATAAGCACTCTATTTCCAAATAGTCTCATTCACATGTATGGAGGAGAGGACTTCAACACCTTCTCAGGGTACACAATTCTACTCATATCACTAAGCAAAAGGGGACTTTATTCCTCGCAGTGCCTCATAAAATCTATAGCACAGAACCTGCTGCTTAATATTTGTTGAATGAGTGAATGGCAAATGCCATAATGGCCATGGTCAGATTTAACTTGCTGAAGCAAAGTGCGGTGACCAGCAGTGGGCAGGTATTATGCTGAGCCTGTCGTTGGTGAACTCTTTCTTCCAGCATAGTCCCAAGTTAAACAACAGCTCACTTAAATGGGGTGAGCTTTCTTTCTGTGCAAGTAATAGCAAGTGAGGTTTTCACAAAATGTGCCCCCTGTGTGAGCCGGTCCTGCCTTCTCTGCTGGCCTCACTGGTTGAACTGCTAATTTACATGCTGTCTCCATCAGCACATCAAGATATCTTTCCGGCTAATTCAATACCATTTAAATCATACTTAGCTGGGCTGTTCTTTTTTTCCAGCTGCATCACTTTGCACTTATTAAATTTAACGTTCTGTTTCCTAGCTTTAATGTGCAAATGCTACCCTGAAACAGATCTGCCCTGGTGGCTTCTTCTCCCTTCGCTCTGTTTCCCTCGCTCCTCATGAGCGGCCGTTACCTTTGGAGTGTTCAGGCTTGGGTGTTGACATAGTATTAGGACACTGGTTTTCAGGTAGCACCCAAATAACTATTCTTTAGAGATGTTTGTTTGGGGGAATCCTTCTGTCTTGGTGGGTTAGTGCTTTCTGGACCTGTCTGCTGTTACTTCTAGGAAAGGATTACCTTTTCTTAGATTTATTTATTTATTTGAAAGCCAGAGTTACACAGAGAGAGGAGAGGCAGAGACAGAGAGAGGTCTTCCTCCTGCTGGTTCACTCCTCAATTGGTCGCAATGGCCAGAGCTGCACCAATCCAAAGCCAGAAGCCAGGAGTTTCTTCTGTGTCTCCCACATGGGTGCAGGGGCCCAAGGACTTGAGCCACCTTCTACTGCTTTCCCAGGCCATGGCAGAGAGCTGGATGGGAAGTGGAGCAGCTGGGTCCTGAGCTGGCACCCATATGGGAGGCTGGCACTGCAGGCGGTGGCTTTACCCACTATGCACAATGCAAGCCCCAGGACTACCTTTTCAAAACTAAAAGGAAACTTCCTGCTGGGAGGACACAAAAGCCAGGGAAAATTTCTTCCTGTGAATGAGGCTGATTGAGGAGCCCTGTGGCTGCATTTAGCCCTGTGGTTTAGTAGCATGTGGAGCTGCTCTACCTAGGCAGGCCAAGGTATAGACATGGACTCAGGCTCAGGCTCTCCCACAGCCCCTCCCGCTTCAGGAGCTTTCCTGCGGGGGCAGAGGCAGGGGAGGGTGGTGCTGCAGGCCATCCCTTAGTCATGAGATAATAGATCTTACCGATTTAGCGCTGGATTTGTGAGATGACAACAGGCAGTTGAACATGAAAATAAAGATCTACCTTAGCATTTTTTCACACCGACATTAGGCCTAAGGAAATTGGTAAATCAACTGGCAAATATTTATGGCGTGTGTGATGTGTGCAGGCACAGCTCCCCCACGCGCCGTGCATGCGTGTCTAACTTCATCCTGGCGCCTTCCCGTCTTAGGTTTCTTTTCCGTTTTATTCAAGAGCTCAGTCCCCTTGAGTCGAGGCCTTTTCTATAACTCGCCATCCGTGGTCTCCTTATTTGGTTTGTGAGAATATCTGTAGGGCTTCAGTACAATTAAGACAGTTGACTTGCTTTGGTGACACTGATCATATCGCAGTGACAGTGGGACAGCCCGGTCACCTGCAGGTAGAGCCCGGTGAGCAGTTGCATTCCAGTAATTCACCTGTGTGAGACAGCTGGCCGGGGACTCTGCACCGTGCCCTTCTTGGGTTACAACATGGCAGTGAATCTTCTTTTAATAACTCAGTTACTTTAGGTGCACCTGAGACGTGTCTAGTATTAGAAAATAGATCTGAAGTGTCTTAAGTGCTAAAAACTAGCTGTTGTTCCTGGGTCCTCTCTCCACTTCCAGTTTGCGATTTCAGTAATCTTAGGCTTCTGAAAGCTCAGATATCAGGCTTTCATGGAATTGATGATTATATATTTGTATATATTTGCTGCTAAACTCTGCTATTAAAAAGCAGGAAATGATTTTTATATTAACACGATAGCTTTTTTTAGATCTCTGAAATTAAAGTGTATTTATGATGTTATGGAAAGTATTTTAATTAAGCAAATTATACTTTGAATCAAAATCTATCAGTTTTTTTTTTCAGGAAATTTTTGCGGATGAATAATTTAAAATATAAACCTTCCTGCTTGTTTTCTCTAGGTTCTTTAGCTCTCTTGGAGGGTTCCTTCCTTGTTTCAATTTAATTCATGAATTCATGTTACGTGAGCTGTTAATAGAAAAGTGATGAGAATGGAGGTGGTCTCAGAAGCTGGGCAGTGTCCATCTGTTGCTCTCAAGTTTCTGTGATTGGTATCTTTATTTTCCTTTGCCTTTTTTGATTACTATCCTTTTCTGGATACTTCCTTTTTCTTTTGTTTATTTTCTTTAGTTTGACCATTCAGTGTGTTTATTGTTTGTGCACTCCTTCAGCCATGGATTCCTGGATCCTGGCACATGCCAGGAATCACTCTGGGAAAAATGCCGAGTGTATTATGATGTAGGTGGGAAGGACTCATGCAAACATCCTTGCTCTGATAGAGGTCTTGCTAACTATACGTTTCATAGAGGAAACAAAGCAATTCAGTGAGTGGGGGGCAGTGGAAGGATGCCCAAGAGTGAAGATGGGGTCTGGATGGAGGCTGCAAGGAGTGGAAAGGAGAGGCTGATGGCCGTGGTGTGGGAGGGTTCCACAGGAGACAGAGGCTGGGCTGGTGGGGAGGCATGTGAGCACAGGTATGCTTATGCACTCCTTGTTGTTTGGGTGATGCGGGGAATGAAGTGGGAAGAGGGATGTGGATCTAGAAGAGCTCTGCCGGAAGGCAGAAACCCAGTCTTGAAAGCACCTTCACCCTGGGGCTGGCACTGTGGTGTAGTGGGTTAAGCTGCAGCCTGGGACACCAGCATCCTATATGGGTGCCGGTTCGAGTCCTGGCTGCTCCACTTCCAATCTAGCTCCCTGCTAATGGCCTGGGAAAGCAGTGGAAGATGGCCCAAGTGCTTGACCCCTGCACCCACATGGGAGACCTGGAAGAAGCTCCTGGCTCCTGGCTTCACCTAACCCAGCCCCAGCTGTTAGGGCCATCTGGGGAGTGAACCAGCAGATGGAAGATCTCTGTCTCTCCCTCTCTCTGTAACTCAACCTCCCAAATGAATATATTTCTTCAAAAAATTTCTTTGACCATTTGCTGGGCCTTCCTTTCAGGGTCATTGCCGTAAGCAGCAGTGCCTCCACTGCAGGCCACATGTTGCATGGAGTTTGTGTTAATCTCCGGCCCAACTCGGCTCAGCCTGGCCTCACTGCCTCCTGGGGGAAGTCCAGCCTATTTTATTCACTCTGTTAAGTCATTTGCTCAGCCAGATTTGCCTGCTTTGCTTCTCACACACAATTTGCTCACTTCTCTCTCTTAGCTCCCAGTTTCAGAATCCTCCCAACCTCTAAGATCTCCCTGAAATTCATGTCCTGTACTCAAACTTTTCTCTACTCATGAGTAGACTATAAAACTTTTCTCTACTCACGAGTGAGTGATTTCACCCCTTCACAGTCAATGGAGTCTCATGTCATCATTTCCCCGTGCTCCTTTATATCACAAGTTAGTGTGGGAACGCTCTCGGGAGGACGGCCCACGTGTTGAAGAGAAAGGCGGTGCACCTATTAAGCCTCCTGCTTAGGCTGAAAAAGCAGCTTCTTGTGGTCAGGAGACACTGCATTGATGTTTGTTAAACGAATGGAGGGAAACCGAGCTCCTTTAATTTGTAAGGCTGTTACGGAGGTGGAACTGAGGGATTGATTAGCTGTCATATGGAGAGGCAGTGGTTAATGTAATGTCCAGATGAAACTCTTGCAGGGCAGAATAATTGTCAGTGAAGGTAGAAGGATTAGGTTAAACAAAAGGCAGGACTATGTACAGAGGAGCGGGGCAGTTTAGCTGAAAACCAGTCAAGCTAACGTAAGATTTAGACACGGGAAGAAGACACTGAGAAATCCACACAATCACTCTGACAGTGAGTGACAGATGGCATAACAGGTAAAAGCAGTGCATTGCATTAAGAGGCTGGGCATCATTATGAGAAATGGCCCCTGGAAGACCTTGATTCAATTTGAGGCTTCTCTGTTACAGATCTGGAGACAATCACAAATTCAGAAATATATTTAGGAAACTCTGGTGCCACTGAGCTCCAAAGACCATAATCCTATTAAGTTGAGATTTTGAAAAGGGTAAACATGAATAGCTGAAAAGAGATATTGATTAAAGAAGTAATATGAACAGGAATAATGGAATTAAAGTAATTGAGGCAATATTGGGCCTAATGGACCTTGTTCTCCTCATGCCTGACTTCTGCTTGTGTATCGAGTTGGCTCTGAAGTCGATCAGGCTGTGTGCACCGAGAGAGAAGGACACGATGGAAGAATTAGTATTACTGTCTATAAAAAAATCAATCTGTTGTTCTTTCCGAAGAATATCAATCAGTCTGTGAAATCAGTTAACTGGGATTTCTTATTTGCTTATTAGATAATCAGACAAATGATAAGAAAAGACTGCATGCCTTGTACAGAGTGGATACTCAGTAAATATTTCCTGAATTGAAAACCAAAGGGTATGGTGGTTTTACTGTAAAACCTACTGCAGTAGAAAGCCGTTATCAGCACTCCTTCAACCCCATCGCCTGTATCCGTAGTACTGTAAATGTGGACTACTCAGTTTTATCGATTCTTCCTCTAAAGTGAGTTCTTTCACTTTTCATACTTCCAGGCAGTCCTGGCCAGCTGCGTGTGACCTTGGCTACTGGATTATTTAGTTTCTTAACTGTTTCCTGTGATCAGATTGTCTTCCCTATGCAGTACTGGTAGAGCACAGTTTTTGAAATATCGCTTTGATGACACTACTCCCTGTGCAGAAATTTTCACTGTCTCCTCTTTGTCTACAGAGTCGCAGTCGCTGTACTTCAAAGTTCATTCCATGCTCTATGGCTTTGAAGAGCTTCTGCATTCTGACTTCTCCTGCTACCCAGCCACACTTGACTTCCACCAGTCCCCCGGGGGGAGGATGGATTTGTCTCTTTATGGGTCATCCCGTTTTTGAACATGCACAATATACTACTTGGAATTCTTCCTCTTATGTCTATGTCCATCCAATTAAAGTCAATTCTGCTTCTGGCTATAGTTATATTCCTTAAAACTGTGCACTATCAAAATTGTGTTATAAAGACAGTTATTTTAGCAGTATCTGATGTTAGGGATTAGGGAGTTTCATGTGCAGAGTAACAAAGTTGTTTTACCTTGAGGTTATTTCGATGGTGATACTTTCAAATCTCTGTAGGAATATATCCTTAAGACCTGAGCATCATTAAAAAAAGTATTTCACTGTATTTCTTTTCATAAGGTTATACTGAACTAAATGTTATTTTTAAATTATGTCAACATCATAATGATCTGCTATTATGAGAAACTGAATAAGGACATGTAAGGCAGCCGTGTTGGATACAGGAGAGCTTTTTCTTCTTATGCCAGCAGGCTTGTGTGCATAAAATACATTGCATTCCCCAATGCATTGATCACCTTAGCTCCGGTACAATTTATACAACCTTTGTGGAAGAAATGATCAGAACGTTGTTTTTCAAAACTGAGTTTAAGCCCTATTTTCCTCCATTAACTTGGGCCCTTGCCTCTTTATTGATCTTTTGCCAATGGTGTTTTTCTCCCCTGAGTTCTGTCTTGTAGGTTGGCTAACAATTTGAGGACCCCTTTAATAGTTTACCCTTTTGATAATTTTGAGAGGCTCTTCTGAAATAAGGACATATTTTTATTTCCCACAGTGTCCAACACATTATGAGGCTAATGAGATCTATTAGTTTATAAGAGGATGCAGTTACTAAATTCAGTTTTACCTAAATCCGCAGGTGGCCATTTTCCCATTTTCCTATTCCTCCTGGGCATTTGGCCTTGTATTAATGATGGAAAGCAACCGAGAGATCCCTGTTTCAACATTGGTGCAGAAGGGTGAACAGTGATGGCTAGCTTTAGTTATGGATGAATATATGTGCTGATTCTTGGCCTTTCCTGAAACTTCAGTAAAATGATATTTAAAGGATTTTTTTTAACAAGGCATTCACCTGGAAACACAAATAAAAGAGTGAATAGCCACAATAGTTTGGAATCTGGGATATAGATGGATTCCTTATAACTTATTTAGCAGATCCAAGAGAGTGGAGTTTTAGTCTGGAAGAGGAAAAAAGAAGAAATAACCCAATTTTGCTGATGAGTTCTTAGAAGCTGAGGATTGAGAACTCCCGGAAGTGAGGATGAAGACAGGTGTCCGAATAAGAGTATTCACCAAGGTTTGTATCTGCTCCCTAAATTCTCAGGAGCATTAACTAGCCCTCTTCCAACAGAGGGATGGAGTTTTGCATGGTTTCTACAGAGATGACAAAATAGAAGGTTTTTGATTTGAAGGTGTCAGGAAAAATTAAAAGTGCTACAATATGGTCTTGAAATTTTGTGGATTACATTGATTCTTTTACATCTTACAAATGGCAGCACTTTCTTCTCTCTGCCCTGTAGTCTGTGGGCAGCTGGGATGATACTTCAAGGCTGGGAGACTTCCAGGGGTCTTCCTTGGTAACCTCATGAAACGATAAAACTCAAGGATTCTAGCACCACGTGGTCCCCAGGGAAAGGCCGAGCACCGTCCTCAGCTAAAGCCCACATCGGCGATCAGTCTCCTCCCGGCCTCCTTGCCCACCTGGTGCTCCCCTGTGCGTGTTAGGAGAAGCCGAGTCATTGAAGAGAGGCCTCTGTCCTGAGAAACAGACCCCTGCAGGGAGAGGGAACTATTTGAAGGAAGCAGAATGCGGTAGGAAGTGGTATGTGTGTTTTTGAAGTGAACAGTAACCTTAAGAGTTTATCATCTTGATCATAAAACAGAAGATAGAACTGGGTCACTAACCCCTTCTCTACTGATCTCAGTTCAAAATGTTTGCATCTCTTAATGGCCAACACTGACCAGGAGCTGCAGCTGGGCTGAGTACCCTCCAGCCTCAGCACAATGTTGTGTGTCGTTTTAGCCTTTTCCCCCAACATTGCCTTAGTTGGCCTTCCCCCACCAGCCACTCTGCTTCCTGTCGTATGAGGGTCTTTGCCCTGGGTGCACATGGAATCCGTACCCTTCTTGTACTGAGTCACTTCATGGTGTTGGTGCTTGTCTCACCTCTGACAGAAGCTCCAGCGGCTTTGGGGAGTATCCATCATGTTTGTCCCAGCGCTACAGGCACAGGAAGAACTCAGCCATATCGCTGGGGAAGATAAGGCAAGCAAGCTATTCCAAGCACAAAACACCTCAGTGTTTATAAGGGCTGGAGGGTAAAGTTAAGGAAGTTTTCCAGAAAGTGGGGTAAAAAGAGCACATCATACAGAAACAAAGAAGGAGACTTGGAGGATTGGCTCACGGCCTGCAACATCCAAAAACAGCAATGGTAGATAGAGAGAACACTCAGTATGGCAGAGAACAGTCAAAGGCATAATTGACCAAAATTACCCGCAACCCAGGCTGGGAGCTTGCAGACCAAAGGAAAGCGGTGACACACCATCATGGAACTTTGCAACTTTGGGATGTTCTCCGGGAAGTGACAGGTGCTAGCTGACAAAAAGGAGACAGGGGTTTCAGGCAAAGACAAACAACAGAGTCCCCGAAGTGAGGGCAAAAGGGGTCTCCAGGTAACTTTGCAGGAGGATTTGTCGCCACCTGGCCTAAACTGCAGCAGGTGCAGGGGTCTGGCTGAGAGTTTTTCCAGATGATACAGTTGATAAAACACCTGCTCTGTTTGTGTTGAGAGGGGATTTACAAGTCTGAGGGAGATTGGGGGGCTAATAACATGACAGGCACAGAGGAAACCATGCCAAATTAAATACCGCCAAGATGAACTCCAGGGAAGACAGACAGACATTGAGAAAAGAAAGCGTTGTCCTAGAAGACTTCATGACACGGCGGCAGCTCTCATTCTGTACCCACAGATATTTCATACAGCGAACTTGTGATGTACTTCTCGGGGAACAGGAACCTGGGGATGCACGTGTGTATAGAGAGCACTGATACTTACTGTCCTCACTGGGTGATCAAAGGACACCACCTAAAAATGCAAAGCCAACAAAATTCAACACGTTACTTAAATCAGTTTATCTAAATGTCTACATTCTTGTGGCACACACAGAAACTGGTGCTAAATAATATAGTGAGCTGGAGACAGCAGTTTGGAGAGTATTATAGATTAAAAAGCTTCCAAATATTTTAAACATCTTTAATGAGAAACCTGAACTTTCTTTTGTGCTGTAGCTTCTTTTCATTTTGCTTATATTCCTGAAATGACTAAACACAATTCTTGGTCAAGATTTCGGTGGCTCGCTCTTCAAATTCTGGTTAGTCACTGTTCAGGTAGATACCACACCAGTAGCGATTTCACCATTTTGCCACTATTCTGCATTCTACAGCAATAGAATTAAAATTACCCTAAAAAGCTTAATAATTTTACCCTTTTCTTTGCTGGGTTAATGCAATATTCTGATAATTCTAATGGGTTTTAAATCCACCTGAATTTAGTGAAGTGATTAAAAATAATGATGAGACCCTAATTTGTAAAATGTTTGTATATTATTATAACAGTCATGTCATAGGTAGCTTGGATGCAGCAAAGGAGCTGCATTAGACCCCAATGGAGCACCTTAGACCCCTTCGTGTTGCAAAGATGGAAGTCTGGGAAGACTTCTCCCTGGCTTTTCCCAAAAGGTGCTCTCTCCCCCAACTTTTCTAGAGCCCTGCTGGCAACTGCCGCACCTGGCATACCTGGAACAAAACCTCTTCCTCCGGGAGCTACAGCAGCTGTGTGGGCTACCTCTCCACAAAGTGCCTTAGCAGCAGTCTCATTCACACCTACTTCTAATGCCTCTTGCTGGTGCAGTGAACAACGGGCCTTCAGACCCGAGCAGGTGACGCCAGCTGCCCCAGGCCCTACGTGACTGCCAAGGCCAAGGGGCAACAGCACCTCATAGCATAACTGGAACCAATTGATTTCACAGTAGTGAGCCAAGACCTACCAGTTGGGAAGCTCTGATTTCCAGATGTAGAAGAAATTCCACCATGATTATTTAAGGAATTGAAAGCACTTATCTCCATGCCTTGCACTATTTAACAATTGAGACTGTTACATGTAAATTGGTTTAAATACAGATGAAACTTTAAAAAGTCTGTCTCCTATGGTCTTATTAGGCCTTCCAGGCCTTCTGCCTTTGTCAACACTTTGGAGCATTGGAGAGAGCTGCTTTCAACACTGTTGTTCTGAGATGAGATGACAAAATGCATACAATGGTAGAAGGTCGCCTACTGTTTTAAATGGAAGGCTATTTAGTTTATGAATTATCTACATGCTCTATTTTGTTTCAGGGCTTAAGACAAATAAAGGAGCAATGTGTCTGAAGATAACAATCCTCATTGTTTTTCCAAAAATGGAACAACAGGAGAATTAATGGGAAGTGTATTTTGTGTTTTGCAACTTCAACTGGTTATTTTCCAGTGTCCCTTTAACGTGTTTCTAGGGAAGTTGGTAATAATGTTTCAGGAGAGGAGTTAAGAAACTGATAGTTGCTCTTTCACCAAAGTAGCTGGAAACGAAGAAAGGCCCTGTGGCTACGGAGTGGAGAGCACGCCTCCTCCGTGGAGGGCTCGGGACGTGTGACCCTCGGTGCCCTCCATATTCAAGACTGAAACTGGAAACAGTGGCCCTTTAATTTGCTGCTCACTTTATGGGCCTGCTGCTTTGTTCTCGTTTCTCAGGCCTCTACTCTGCCATCGCTAGGGCTTTACAGTTTTAGCCTGAGGTCTCTGTGCCTCATCTCTCTTTTTGTTCTTCACTTATGTTGCCTCTCCGGTTCATCTTCTGAGAGGTTCTGAACAATGTGTGCTGTGCACGGAATAATTTGGGTGAAGCTGGTGACATAGCTTGATGATGCTGAACCACTCAGAACCCTAGGCAGTGGTTCAGCTTGCGTTAGCAGGAGATTAATGCAGGTGAACGTTAAGGTCTTAATTTTTTAAAAATGTACATTTTTAGCAGTGATGATTGAAAAACATTGGCATTCTTTCTGCCTTCTATGCTGAATACACTTGCAAATACTTGCCAAAAGTGCTAGAATGACTTAGCTTTCCATAAGGGGCAGAGTATTATTTTACCCATGTAATGGCTATTCAATATTTAAAAAACAATTTTCCAAAAATATACCCATAACTGTATTGCCATGTGCATAAATCACCATTGGGGAATGTGTTCCGATGTGTGTGTGTAATAACAGTTGCTTAGATAGGTTTACATAAAGAATTTGCTGAGGGTGAATTTAAATGTTTGAGAGGTTACCATTTGAGACATCACAAGAAAAGGTAAAAATAGAGGTGCTTCCCCGTGAAGTCAAGAGAGTGATTACTCAGGTGGTTACAGTATCTTCTTCCTCCTGGATTTGCTGGGTATGAGTCCAGACCTTATGATTTGAATCAGGACTGGCGGAAAGCCATGGCGAGCTAGATACTTGTAGGGTGGGATCAAGGCCACCTATTAGCCCTTGAACTGTCTCAGTGGCCAATGAATGAGTGTTAGTTTTTAATGTTTAGAGGCATCTGTTCTGAGTGGAAACTGAAAGGAGGACCATAACGTGCTGGAGGGAGGGGCCAGGAATGAGAAGGAAGAGCTTGTCCTGTATGGAGAGCAGAACGTGGGGACTGGGGTGCAAGGGTGTGTGTGTGTGTGAGCTGTGGAGAGGAGATTCAGGGAGCCAGCTGTGGCTGCGCAGATCCGGGCTGATGCTGAGTTTCCAAAGGAACATTTGGAACATTTGGCAGCAAGTGACATGATCAAAATGACATTTGGGGGAGGTGATGCTTGCTGTGGGTTATAAAACAGCTCAGAGGGGCGGAAGATGGTGGTGCATGAGATGAAGGGTTGTGGAACAGGGAGTGGGGTTAGGGGTTGCACTTGCTGACAGGGTTGGCAGAGAAGGCAGAGGATAGAGACAGGTTACAGATAACTGAAGTCCAGCAGATTGCTGCCTTGGAGAACAGTCTGCATTCCCATCCGTCCCCAAACAGGGTATGTAGAAGGTGACCCAGCAGGTGTCCAGATGCCTTCTGTATTAGTTCAGTTCTCAGCTTGCAAGCGGTAGATGATGGGGAATGGAACAGTTTGCAAAAGAGAGGAATGTGCTGTGCCAATCAGTTCTCTGTTGGATGTGGCATGACACAGCCCATATCATCCATACCTCAGTGCAGGAAGGAGTGTGATCGTATTGAGAGGTCAGGGAAGGAGCACAGGTCCCAGGCTCAGCCGTGTACTTGCAGTGACTGGATCTGGGCACAGGGGCAGCACATACTGCAAGCTGCTGTATGAAAAAGCCACGGGACAGAAAGAGGCAGGGAGGGAGTGGCTGGTGACTCAGTCGTCCCAGGAGATTGTGTGAACTCCACTTGAAATGGGTATTTACTTCAACAGAGCAGATAGTCTGGGGTGTGTTTTCAGGCGATCCGTGAGAGGACAGTTTTGTCCCTCCCAGGACTTTGCCTGGAGAACTCAAAATATAAATACAGCAAGGCAAGCCCCCGGACCAGCCGGCCTGAGCAGATGTTCAGCCACCAGAAAGATATCGTTAACCTGTCCTCCTCCACTCGGGTTCTTCTGAGAGTTGACTGTGAACATTTTTAAATAGGTATCAGGAAGGAAATTTAAGAGAAATCCTGTACTCCAAAGTGGTTGAGCTTATTTAAACAAAAAATAAATCATTTTTCAAAGATTTATTTATTTATTTGAGAGGTAGAGTTACAGACAGAGAGAGGGAGAGACAGGTCTTCCATCGGCTGGTTCACTCCCTAAATGGCTGAAACAGCCAGAACTGTGCCAATCCAAAGGCAGGAGCCAGGAGCTTCTTCTGGGTCTCCTACGTAGGTACAGAGACCCAAAGACTTGGCCTGCTTTCTATTGCTTTCCCAGGCCATAGCAGAGAGCTGGATCAGAAGTGGAGCAGTCGGGTCCTGAGCCGGCACTCATAGGGGATGCTGGCACTGCAGGCAGCAGCTTTACCCACTATACCACAGCGCCGGCCCCCAAAATACATTATTTTTTAAATTGCAATTAGGATCCATCAGCACTCAGCCCCACCAGAATGGATTATATTACTGTGCCCTCTTTGAGTTCTAAGCTGGAAATTTTGTAGCAGTCAATGTTCACCAGCAAAAACAGAATCTATCCAGTATGTAGACACACACATGTGTACACACATGTACTTATTTATTAAGAAATTTATTTTAAGGAATTGGCTCATGCATATGTGGGAGCTGGCAAGTCCAAACGCTTAGGGCAGGCCAGCAGTCTAGAAATTGGCAGGATCTTTACATTGAAATAATGAGGCAGAATTCCTTTAGTCTTCTGGAAACCCTTGCCTTTGGCCCTGTAGGTCTTTGTCTGATTGGATGGAGCACATCCGTATTATCACATGTAAATCTCATTTATTTGAAGGACGGGCCTTCAAAGAGTCTGTGGGAAAAAGGAATTAAAATTGTTTATTTTGGTGCGAAAGCGGTTTTGAAATCCATGCCTGGTTTTTTCATTAGTTCACGTTTCCCATGGACTTTTGGAAGGGCTCCTGTCAATCAGACAGCCCCGTTGCCTAGCCAAGTGGGCACACAAAACTTTGCTGCCACCAAGTCAGCAGTATTTTGCCCCATTTCTCAATGCCGTGGTCTTTACAGCAGAGGAAAGATTCCGGTAGTGACTCGTTGGTGGCACTTACAGGGTGCTTTTTATATTCAGATTATTAAATAGAATAATAAGTTTATACTGATTTGTTTGAAAAGCTGGTCGATGCTATTGCCTTACCTCTGTCCCAGCTGGTGTCACGTGATCTGGTCTGCTTTGCAAGGTGAGTGGGGTGAGTGTGGGCAGTGCAAATCTTCACCGAGTGAGGATATTGCTTTCTGCGCTCTGCCGTGTGGTGGCTGTGCTGACTGTGTGACAGTCACATGGGACGTGGGGAGTTAATATTTTCTGGGTGGAATTTCAGTGTGAGAATTTACTGTCTTTTGCACATATAAATTTGAAGGCTTAATGTTATGCTCTTCTGGTTATTTGCATTTAATATGCATGCAAATTCACAATGTATCCTATGTGCCGAGAACATAATTTATAAATCGGTACTTTCCCTGGTTGTTAGCAATTTTGGCCGCTTTAAAAATTAATACTTTGAAGAAATATATGTTTCCAAATTTATTTCTAGTATCTTTAGTTTCCAGAGAAAAATACGTAGCACGCTCTCCACTGGAAAGGGAGACCTCTGCTGTAACGTTCTCTGTGTTTAAAGAAGTTGTGTGCGGCGGTCAAGGTGAGAATACTTGCGCTTGTCCTTCCTCTGAATGGGCTTGGATTAGGCGTCGCAGATGTTTGTTTCCATTAACAATGCTGCGAACTGTGTGCGTCTGAGGCATGATTGCAACCTACAGCATCCTGCTACGATCGGGGGTGGGGGGGTGAGTCATTGCAGTGACAAACACACCTGCGGGGATGGAGCAGCCTGTGATACTCCTGAGTGGAGTAAGGTCCTTCCTCTGCCTAAGCGAGAGCCAGAGAATGCCAGGGAGGAACTCTCTCTTGGAGTGGCTCTGGCTGCCTTTTAGGCTTGTTGTCTTGGCAACTAACACAGCCATCCTGGAGCTCCAGTCAACCTTGGCTCAGCCCAGCCCTTTTGTCCTCCCACTTCTAGTCTGTGTCAGGAATTTGCTCTCCTCCCTGGACGCCTCCTGTTTGTTCCCTGGGGACCCCTGGAGCCTCATCTCTGGACTCCTGGCTTCTCAGCTGTTTCCTCATCCATCAGTGCAAAGGCCGCCCTCCCAAGCCCTATCAGCCAGCTCTAGAGACTGTGTTCTCTTTCGCTGGAGGCGTCTGGGGTGCAGCCTGCTCTGCAGGGAGCAGATACTCATCCTGCACTTCGGCCATCTGCTCTGGGATGCCATGTGCCATCCTTTTTTAAACACTCCCCTCTGAGCTGCACATTGTTTGTGGCTAAGTCACCCTCTTCCACTTCCCTTGTCCTAGGACTGCTTTGCCCTCTTTGTCTCTCAGTTCTCTCCTGGCTGCCTCAAAACCAACCCTATTGAAGCGATAATGGTCAGAGGCTCTCGGCTGGATAGTTTTCGTGGTGGCACCATCACCGCCACCCGCGCTGTAGGCATCATACCTGACTTGTCAGCAAGTGAGTGCGGTGCTGGTGGTTGTACAAAATGGGCTAAGGGCATCTGGCCTGGGGAGCCTGGCCCAGCCAAGTCATGACTCTGTGGGAAATCGTGGGGCCTGGCCCAGGGTACATGTCTCCCTGGGATCTGCCCATAAAGCAGATCCTTGGACACAGCCCAACCTGCCGCAATGAGGAAGGGCTCTGCCCCTCCTTCCTTCCTCCATGCCCAGCAGAGACACCTGTCATTTGCCACCTGGTGCTCAGACACAGACCTGAGGGGCACCATTCTCTACTTCTCTTTAGGGCTGAGGAGGCATCATTTACAAGTTTACAGCTAGGTCCCCTAAAGTTACGGAGAGCCCCTGGGTTTACAGGACATATATGAAAATCAGAATTAAGTGATGAGGCTAGTGCTGTGGCATAGTGGGTAAAGCTGCTGCCTATAGTGCCACATCCCATATGGGCACTGGTTCAAGTTCTGGCTGTTCCACTTCTGATCCAGCTCTCTGCTATGGCCTGGGAAAGCAGTAGAAGATGGCCAAAGTGCTTGGGCCCCTGCACCTGCGTGGGAGACCCAGAAGAAGCTTCTGGCTCCTGGCTTGGGATTGGCACAGCTCCAGCCATTGCAGACAACTGGGGAGTGAACCAGCAGATGGAAGACCTCTCTGCCTCTCCTTCTCTCTCTGTGTAACTCTGACTTTCAAGAAAAATAAATAAATCTTTATTAAAAAAAGAATTAAGTGATGTCTTCTGTTAAGAGGGGAAAACATCAAAAGGAAGACCACACTTTCTCCTCCTCCTTAGTGAGAAGCTGTGGATGGCGGGAAGCTTGCAGTTGAGTTACAATGCAGTGTTGGGTGAAATTTGATACAGGGAACAGGTGAAGATAATGTATTACTGTGATGATACTGACCTTGAGACAAAATAGCCTGCAGTGGTTTCTCCTCCTTCCCCCATCATCAGCCCTCCCCAACAGTCTTCCCCCACTGGCTGCCTCCTCTCCCACTTCCCACCTTCCCATTTTCTCCCTCTTCCCTCTTCCCCCTCTTGTTTGTCCTCCTCCTTTCTTGATAATCACCGTAGTGTTTTGGCTGTCTCGGGGTTGCGTTTTCACTAGGCTTAGCTGTCTCATCGGCTGCTGCAGCCAGGGGGGCCCAGTGTGCTGTAGGCAGAGCCGCCTTCCAACTGTCGTAGAATGTTCAGGCCGTGGGAGCCGTGTGCTTAACTTATGCAGAGCTCAGGAGCCTCACTCACTTGTGGAGTTCAGACATGCATTGACCTGTGCCAGGGCTTTGGGTGCCCCAAAAGAGGCTGCACTGAGTGGAAGCGATGAAGTCCCCAACACAAAGCCACACGTGAAAGAAATTTGGTCCTCAGGTGGACGAGACTGAGCCGCAGGGGCTGCGTTCCCAACAGAGCCCATTTCCAGGTACCTCCCCAACCTACCTACCTGGTCTTCCCAACTCCACCTGCCAGCCACAGACGGCTTCACACACACACACACACACACACACACACACACACACACACACAGAGTGCCATGGCCTAACGTTAGGGGCGGGCAAACTAAGGCCCTTGGGAAAAGCCTACTTTGGTAAGGCCCGAGAGGGAAGAGTTATTTTTACCATTTAAAGAGTTTGATGTCTAGAAACCACACCCCCTCACCCCCCACTCCCCACCCCCCAGCAAAAACAAAGGACGAGTGTGCTGTGGAGACTGTGGTCTTAGAATTAAATCTTTGGCTGCTTCCACGTGACCACGTGACATTTGCTGAGCCCTGTGGAGGACTACTCAGCTCTGTCCCCAAGCCCTTTTGGTAGTTTTGTTTGGAAAGAGTACGGCCCAGGAGTGGAAGTGGCCCCTCTGCTGGCTGGGCCTTGACGTTGGTGTGCTGGAAGAAATGGCCTGCCCTGGGACGTCGTCAGTCGTGTCAGTTGTGACTCATGGGTGGCAGAGAGACTGAGGCCATGGGGCTCAGCAAACAGTGTAGGATGGGGAAGGTTGTAGCGCAGGCCCTGGGTCTGCCTGTCTGGTAGACACCGTTCCCACCACCTCCCGGCCATGGTGGAGGGATGATGGGGGAGGGAGAGCCCGGGAGAAGCCCAGGTGTAGAGAACTGGGAATGAGGCTGTGGGCTTCAAACACACCATGTCTGTAACATCATGAGCAGCGAGGCTGAGAACTTCTGCCTTGCCTTTGTGCTCTGTACTTTACAAATTTGTCATCTTCTGTTTGTGAGACCACTTGGAAGCAGGCAAAATGACGGTTACTGTTGGGCTTTGTTGATAGAGGAAGAAGGGGTTGAGCCTTAGTGAGGGAAGTATCTTCCTCAGGATTGTAGAGTATGACCTGGTGGTGTGGGAACGCAAACCCAGATTTCTGGTGCTAAGTCCTGAGCTCCGTTCTCAGAGTCGGTGGGTTCTGATGTGCACCTGTAACACAGCAGCCGCCGCCTGCAGTGTTGGTTCCGTCCATTTCTGAGCTCACTGTGTGAACATGTGAAGCAACAGGAATGCTTAGAGTGGCTCCCAGATTCTGTGTGTCCTGGCTTAGTCACCTTCTGACAGGGAAAGACGTGGGAAAGAGTTAGCAGAGTCCAAAGGCAACTGGCACTGCTGTGGGTGATGTACGGCTGTCTGGGGACGCTGGATTGAGACAGTTTACTTGAATGTTCTGGTTTTGCTTTCACAAAGAACCTATTATGAAAGGAGTCATTGAGAGAAGTGATTATTGACACTATGACAACCTTAATCAAAATTGGAGTAGTTTCCACTATTTTACCATAGTGTGAAACACAGAGTTAATTGAGTGGCTGTTGTGTGTGTGTGTGTGTGTGTGTGTGTATGAGTTGGCTGTCAAAGACTGGCATTCTTACATGCCATGCCAGGAGAATTTTTTACATTTACTGGCCACCTTCACACTTGGATACTTTGGTGGTAATTAAATATACAGCAAAGCCGGCTGTTTTCTGCCCAGGCACTAGCCCTCTGTCTGGATCTGGACCTGAGGACTGGATTTGGTCCTGGAGCCAGTGTCGCTGACAGCAACAGCAACCCACCGTCCTGGGGAGCCCGACCTCACCCCGACTCGGATAAGGGGAGCGCCGAGGGCACTTGCCACCTGGGGTAATGCTGCCTTGGCGCTGTTCATATAATAAGTTAAAGAATAAAGCCTTCGAAGTCATGCTCGGAAAGAGTGAGGACAGGAAAGTGAGAGCCGCAATTCACGCGGTACACTTTTCGTCCAAGTGCGAAGTCATGTCCATTTCTCAAGATGGGTCTGCCATCTCTCACAGTCCCCCTAAGGCTGCGTCAGCTTGGTTTGTGGCCTGGGTGCTCCCTGGAGATCTGCCTGGCTGGCTCCTGGTCCCTTCTAGGTAACAGCTCAAATGGCGTCTCTACAAGAGCCTTCTGCCGGCTCAACCTGGAGTTTCTGCCCTTGGCTCCACCCTCTGTGTTCTTGTCCATTGTCCTGTGTTATTTTCTCCATGGAACTTGTCACCACATGTATTTATTTCCTGGCGTTTTGGTGTCTCTTCCTCTCACCTGTGGATTGTGAGTCGTGCGGACACAGAAGCCGCCTGGGACTGTGTGCTTTGCTGTTCTCTGCAGCATATAGAGCGGACTATGGCATGTGGGAGGTCTCAGGGCATCCACGGAGTGGATCTGTGAATGATTAATCCGTGATTAATGTGTGCATCCCTGCTGATTAATCCCTCAGTGTAGCGCCCAATCCTTGCTTGTGGTTTTTGCCTGGTGCAGGAATCCAAAGAAACTGTATTAGTTTCCTCCTGCTGCAGTACCACAAACTTAGTGATGTAGACAATACAGATTTAGTGTCTTACAGTTCTAGAAAGCAGGAGTACAACACAGGCCCCAAGTCCGGGTGTCAGCAGGACCGTGTACCTTCCTGGAGGCTCGAGGGGAAACTGTTTCTTTCCAACTTCTACAGGGTGTACACATCCTCTGCTTTGTGGCTCCTCTCTGTCTGTAGAGGCAGCTGTGGTGGGTCAAGTCCTCACACTGTCATCTCTTTGGTTCTCGACTGCTGGAAAATGGTCCCTCATTTTAAGTATAGCTGTGATTAGAGTGCACTTACTTGGATCAACCAGGACAGTCTGTCATCCCAAGGCCCTGAACCATAGTCACACCTGCAAAGCCCTTTTTGCCCTGTAGGGTAACACATGCACAGGTTCCAGGGACTAGATCATGGGTGTCCTTGGTGGGAGGGAGGCCTTTCTTGTGCCTTCATGTGGATTTACTCACAGGAAAGGTCCAGGGGTGCTTAAGCCCAAATCCCAGTTTCTCTTCCAGCATATATATTGTGAAGGGGAGAGTCTCCTCGAATCCCTCATTCCACAACAGGTACCGTCAGAGCTTGTGCCATTGTCTACCTGTTGTTCCTGATGGCAGGGTGGGCCTCAGCTGCTGTGTTAGAGGGTTAGTTAGGTTGATTCTTGAGAAGTCCACCTGAATTCATTAACCTGGCCTGACAGAAACCGTGTTGCTGATCAGAGTGGAATCCGTGTGCCCAGAGAGTTTCAAGGGCTCTAGAGCTGCAGTGATGGTGGTGACAGATGATAAATATTGAGTACAGGCCTATTTGGAGTAATTTATTAACTCACACAATCTTTGTAATAATCCTGTATTTGAAGTTCCATTATTGTCATATTACAGATGACAAAACGAAAGTAAGGGGAGGCAAATATATTGCCTAAGATCACAAAACTAAAGAGCAACCGAGCCAGGACCCTCTAACCACTGTATTCCCCTCCCTCCCAAGGGGCCAGGTAGAGGATGGCTGTAGAGGCCCCCGGGAGGCCGGAACGGGAGCTGAGGACCCGTCTCGGTTTCTGAGTGCACGTGCATGTTAGACAGGCACTGCATAGTTTACACCTTGGGAGTCCCCAGAGTGTGGAACAGACCCCACTGTGCATCAGGCACAGCCACCTGCTGCAGGAGCCCAGATGTGGAAGACGCTGTGCTGTGTGTTCTCAGGCAGCCCGGGAGAGCTGACGTGGGTGAGGTACCCTGTGTTGCGCCACTTGCTGAGCCGTCTGTTGGACTTCTGGGTTTTCTGAAGGAGAGAAAGCAGAGTGGCCAGAAACCCCATGTTGACATGCTTGCATCGAGGGCTACCAGATGGAGGCCCCCATCAAATCACTTCGATGCATTGAGGAAAAAATGCCAGTTGTGTTGGTCTATGTCTGCAGGGTGGGAGGAGGCGAGAGGGATGATTGAGGAGTTCTCTGTAATGGTGGGTTGTTTCTGTCCCTGTGCCTAGATGACAAGTTGAGGAAGGGAAGCGAGTCCAAGCACCCCATTGCCCAGAGAACCTGTGCGGCTTGTTCTGCCATGGAGTAGGCTGGAGAGAGTGATTGACACGTGTGATCTTCCTCGCGTGGCCCTGCAGAGGACTGATTGACAGCAGGCTTTCCAGGTTGGCCTGTGGGAGCATGTAATAGTCAGGTTAGCTTGTCTTTGGGATAGACAAGCCCTCTAATAATCCAGCAGTGGCCACGGGAAGGGGAGGCCGCCTCCACTCCCCTCCACTCTCTTGGCTTTAGTATGGTAGCCAGGCAATCTCAAGAATTTCTTAGGTGACAGTGGCATTCTTCAGTGGGTTTTACCTTATCTGCAAAAGCACGAGCAGCAACTGTGTGTTCCGGGCTTCAGGGGAGGGAGTAAAAAGTCCCTCCCTGGAAGCACCTGCAAATACTTAGGTGAATAATCAGTCCCGTGTGGTTGTCACGAGCCATGATGGGGCTGAGACTTTACCTCACCTGTAAACTGACAAGTTAGCCTGCCAGTTACATACACGCTGGCAGAAGACACACAACCCCCCGGGGAACACACCAAGGACCTTACTGCTCATGACTCGGCAGGCACAGGAGCTTCGCACTCTTGTCAGTTCCCCTGGTGCCCCAGCTCTCGTGGAAGGCAGTGCAGAGTGGGTGCAGGTGGGTGCGTTCACACGGTGGCTGTGGTCACAGCTGAGGAACTGCGGAGTGGGGGAGATTGCCATTATCAAGGGCTCCTGGCAAACTTGCCCGACCTTTGCCCTGGTTTTCATTGTTCTTGCTGGGACTGAGAGTTATCCTGTGTTCCAGAGGAAGGCGTGATCTTGATCTTCCCAGGCAGTTTGCTTTAGAAACATTCTGGAAAAGGTGACTGGCACCAAGGATGTTGCAGGATGAAGAATTGCTTCCCAACAGAAACTGAGACATAGTTGGCTAAGTTTCTGCCAAGGAGCATCAGAGGTGTTTTCTTCAGGTGTACAGAACTGTACCTGTGAGTTGATACGATCAGCCTTCTGTTTGAGGAGGAAAAACCCTTTTCAGTTCTCTTCACTTAGTGACTCCCACTTCATTTGGAATGGGGATCCTCCCATTGTTGCTTAAATACTCAATTTCCATGGAGTTTAGAACCGCCCATGAGTTGGAAATTAAATGGCATTTCAATGAAAGCTGCTTACATGGACTGTGCGAAGTGTCTAGCGTTTTTTTCTCTTTCATCATCTTTGGTTAGAGGAGTAAGTAAAGGTATGAATTTGTCATTTTTAAAAATTGCACATTTTTATCGGGTACAGTGTAATGCTTATAACATGATTGAACAAGCTGGTTAGTTTTTCTGTTTCCTTAACCACTTAAACATTTCGTAGTTTAATGATGGCACGTTGCCTCTGGGGTACAACTTGACACCCCCAATGCATGCATGAGTGGGCAATGTGTGCCGCCTAGCTGAGGGCACTCAACATCTCCATCTCCCCCATTACCATCCTGCACGCAGGGTGGCTTGAAGCTCCTCCCTTCCAGCCATTTATAAAACATGTAATGGCTTACTGGGGCACTATGGTTCTTCCCATTGTGTGTAGTACAACAGAATTTACTCCTTCTTTCTAATTGTGTTTTGGAATCCATTATCCAACTTCCCGCTACTCTCCTTGTCCCAAGTCCATTCTAGTATCTCTAATAATCACTGTTCTGTGTTGAAATGACAGAGACATGCAGTATTTGCCTGTGCCTGACTTCACTTAACATGATGTCCTCTACCTCACCCCAGTTAGAACTGCTGTTGTTAAAGAGACAAATAATAACACACACTGGCTTGCGTATGGAGAAAAGTAAACTATTAAAGGGAACGTGAATTAGTACAGCCATTATGGAAAACAGTATGGAGTTTCATTAAAAGCTAAAAATAGATCTATCATGTGATCCAGCTACCCCACTTCTGGGTTTATATCTAAGCAAAATGAAGTTAGCATATCAGAGAGAGCCCTGCATTCCCATGTTCATTGCTCCATGATTTGACACATAAATGTATATTTACATATATATGATATGGAATCAGCCTAGATGCCCATCAACAGATGAATGAATGAAGAAAATTTGGAAAACACACTCAAATATTATTCAGAAATAAAAAGAATGATATCCTATCATTTGCAGCAAAATGGAAAGTATGAATTTTGTCATTTGATAAGTGAAGATACTTATTGATGCCTACATAAAGAATTTTTTTCAGAATCAGAAAGCCACATAATTTTCTTTCATTTCCATGATAGTTTTCTAAGCAAATTCTTTAAATGAAATTTTTTTCAGAGATTTATTTATTTATTTGAAAGTCAGAGTTACACACAGAGAGGAAAGACAGAGAGAGACAGAGAGAGACAGAGAGAGAGAGGGAGGGAGGTCTTCCATCTGCTGGTTTACTCCCCAGTTGGCTGCAGTGGTCAGAGCTGAGTCGATCTGAAGCCAGGAGCCAGGAGCTTCTTCCAGGTCTCCCAAGTGGGTGCAGGAGCCCAAGGGCTTGGGCCATCTTCTACTGCTTTCCTAGGCCATAGCAGAGAACTAGAATGGAAGAGTGGAGCAGCCGGGTCTTGAACTGGTGCCCATATGGATGCCAGCACTGCAGGCAGCAGCTTTACTCACTGCGCCACAGGGCCAGCCCCAAAGTGAAATTTTTTTTGACACAAATGTTTCTTCATATTTGGTTTTTAGTCAACTCCTAAAATGTTGTCTTTATCTATAGTCATTGTACAAATTACAGACCTATCCCTGCCTAGTCAGTGAATTGTGATAGGGTAATCCGTGAGATGACTGAACTCTGAACATATTTTTTAGGTTTAAACTTGATACAAGGCTCATGAAGTGCTGTCCATGTCTGCAAGTTCAAGGACATGTCTTACTTAAGGGTGGCACGGTGCTGGGAATGTGGCTTTAAGTGCAGCTTGATTTGGATTGAACTGCAGTTCTGTCAATTCCTAATTCTGCAATTTAACTGAAATACCTGAGTCTCAGCTTTTTCATCTATAAATCGTATATAATGATAACTACTCCGTAGGCTAGTTGTTCAGTCTACATGAAAGAAGTCGTTTGAAGCTGATACAGTCCTTTAATAATGTAAAGAGAATACTGAAGTCAGCTCAGGACTACTATAAGGTTTTTTTGATTACTTTCAGCTTGAGTGAAGCTTCAAATTCTTAGTTAAATTTCTTCTCTAAAGTACTCATTTATTGTCTATTATTTTTCTAGTTATCTGGATGCATTGGGGAATTAAAATCATCATTTAAAAGTCATCCCATGGATATCAAAGCTCATAAATTGTTAGATGCTAATGAGAAACTCAAGAATCTGCTCCAACTTGTTATTGTCAGTGCACATAGAGCTATCTAGGGAAAAGCAGTGGTTGACTTAAATTCCCATAGTAAAATCCTTTGCAGCTTGCAAAATGTGTCACTCACTATAAAGTTAGTTCAATTATTTACCAGATACACAATACTAATCCAGGGTGAAAGTGTGAAAGACAACAGGAAGAAGGGACAGTTGCCTTTCTAGCGCACGTGCTAGAGTAGCATTAAGAAATAATGCCTGCTTACTCGTGCCTGAGTGTCCTCAGTTTTATGGGAAATCAGGAACCAAATATTTAAAAACTAATTATAATTAATTAATATGACTAAAAGAGTTATGACAGTTTGGGATACTATTTTTATCAACCTAATCAATCTCTGCAATGAAGAGTAGGAGACATTTTAGATTTGACAAAGACCTTCAAAGTTTTGCCATGGGAATGGCTGGAGAAAGCACCATGAGCAAATGAGTGAAATTCTATACTCTTTGGAATGAGCAGTGACTGCACTGTGAATATAAACACGGTCATGACTGAAGAGGTAGAAAGAGAGGGAGAGGAAAATTAATGTGTTTCAGCAGGTGGCAAGATGGAAGATTCTCTCTTCTGGTGTGCAAATCTCTCTTTGACACTATCATGTAGAAAATAGCACTGTACCAGCTTTCATTAGGTGTGTCTGTGTGTAAGAACACACACATATTGATATGTGTGCATATTTATCCATATGTGTGTGTGTATATATATATATATATATCTCCAGGATGTTTTTAGATTATAGACAAAACGTTGACAGCTTTACTTAGTAGAGATTGGTTTAAATATTTACTTCTTCCCAAGTACTTCCATATACCTAAATTTTAAAATAGTAGCTATTGCAAAAAGAACAAACTAAACAATGTGGAGGCTATGTTGAACTAATCACAATTAGTTATTAGTGGACATAATTGGATGACGCTGATGTTATTTCTGTTCAGTCCAGATTGTTATTATATAAGCATGGGGCATGGATGGGCAGGGTGCTATGTTGCATCTGTAGTAACTAAACCAGTCTTGGTGTTAGTGGCCATAATGCACCTGTTTACTTGGTGCCTCACCAAATGGTCTCAAGTGGGAGCTGCTCAGAGAAAAGTTTTAGTTACTTGTGATGAGTAAAGGAGACTGTGGAAAGGTACAGTTCCTGGAAAGAAATTGTCTTCCTGGGCTGTGTTTGCTGGGGACTTTATCGAAAGGTTCCTTCTCTGTCAAAGGCAGCTGAAGGGACTTGGGTCAGCCCGAGTCCCCACGGTCTGGGCACGGCATGGACACTCCCATTTCCAGGGCCCCTTGTGCTTGCAGTGTGCATTGGTTAGTTGGTGGCCTACTATTGCTTCCATGTTGGAGGCCAGGGTGGCTTTCCTAGTTACCTGGTTACCTGTTGCAGATTGGAAGACGATGGCCAATAAAGCTGCTTGCTTCTGCAACTTTTTGTCATCTTCATCTTCTGCCACACCCGAGTCGTTGGATATTGGGTGCCTTAACGTCAGTGTCAAGCAACTGAGGGGGATGGGTCTCAGGACCACTGTTGTCAATTTTTGAAACTTTCTCCAGATATCCAGAGCATACCAAGATAGGATGTAGCTGTTTAGAACTACCTGACTTCCCTGGGCTTCAGGATCCCAAGTAGACTGCTTGAGACATTCTCTTAGCCTCTCTGGGTAAGGGGTGGGCTTTTCTTCTTGTGTGATTCACAGGGTGCCTGCTCATTTCTTGCGTGTCTTTTAGCAACATACTCCTATAATGCTCTCCTCTTTGCAGACCCTTTGGTGTTTTTGGGTCCCATTTGGGGCCATTGTTGGGACTTTGCTCAGCTGGCCTCCACACCTGCTTAGTAGGTTGATTGGCAGCTGCTTGTGAGCTCTCTCTCTGGCCTTTGCTAGCACGGCTGGCTTCTCCTCTGTTGTTAGAAGGGGGGTTTTTAACGTTAACATATGTGCCCAGGTAGGGCTGTGAGTTGTAGAGATGCCCCTTATTCGTCAGAATTCCTCAGAGTTGGCTCTCAGGCCCTCAACGTGTGCCTTCCAGTTGTGTAAGTCAGAAATGGCAAATGGCCATTCACATTTATCTCCCTCCTTCCGCATCCGAAACCTGACAGAAGGGAAAACATGCGTCTCCCCGACTCGAGCTACGCCCGTGCTGGTAATGCCAGTTGCGCTATGGGGAAGGGATGGACGTGGTGCTGTCCCAGTTGCTCCTGTAAATACAGAGCTAGCTATAAAGTCAGGGGACTAGATTCTCGTCACCATGAGCGGAGGGTTCAGGCTCAGGGCGAGGTGCTAGACGTGGCTCTGCCCCCACCCTTTCCCCTTAAAGTCTGAAGAGCTCTCTTTCTCTGGGGGGCTAGCACAGGAAGTGCTTTCCCTCTGGGTTTAGTAGGAGGGACAATGAACTGAGTGTTTCCTGTTTCCTGCTCCCTACAGGGGCTCTTGCTGGAGGGTTATGGACTCACTGCCCGGTCAGCTGATGATACCACTGCCTTTTCCAGTAGTTCCTTTGCTGCAGTTTGTCACGCTTCCACACCTGTGAAATAGGGAAGCGTGCGGTCACTTGACTCAGTCCAACAGATCAACTCAGCTGGGAGACCTCCGGGATCGCCCTTTTGGGATGCTCGTTCTCCGGAGTGAATCCCGACCAGCGTAGGCGTTTCTTGGACCACTCCTTTGGTGACACTCAGTCTCCCAGAGGGAGGCCTGATGCTTTTATTCCTTCTCTTGTCCCTGATTCTTTCCTGATCTCGTGCTTCCTGTGACTGTTAGCAACTGTTAGACACTTATCAGGGAGGCAGTCTCAGATTGCTAAGCCCTTCATTCTGTGAGGTGCTGGACAGAGAGAGTCCAAGTGGTCGCCTCACCTTGTGCTCGCCCAGTTGCCAACTCCTGGAGACTGCCAGGCACCAGGCGGACCTCCCACGCCCACGGGAGAGAGCAGCAATGCCACAAGAGCAGGTGAGCCCTGGTCGAGCCCCTGCTGTCAGTTCCCGGTCACCTGGTCCTAAACTAGGGACAGTCCCAACTGGATTAGGTGATTTTGTTAGCAGACACAGTGATCCATTCACTTGACATCTTACCAAATAGTCAGTCTCAAGTGGGACTTTCTCCGAGGACAGTTTTATTTACTATTGGCGAGTAAAGGAGGCGGTAGGAAGGTAGATTTCCAGAAGAGAAACTGCCTCCCTGGGAAGCGGTTTGCTAGAGCTTTCACAGCACTGATTAGGGGAGTTTCCAGGAAATAGAACATGGGGAGCAGGGGGCTCTTCCTGCTTGTCATGTACATCTGCACCCCTTGTAGGTTCAAAGCTCTGACTCAGGGGCAGGTGTTTGGCTTAGCAGGAAGGAGAGTGGTTAAGACGCCTGCATCCCTTAGCGGGACACCTCGGTCAAGTGCTGGCTGGACTTCCAGTTCCAGCTTTCTGATCACGTAGACCCTGGGAAGCAGTAGGTGATGACTGAGGTCCTTAGGTCCCTCCACTTATGGGAGGGCCTGGATTGAATTCCAAGCCCAGCCATTGTGAACATTTGGGAGTGAACCAGAGTATAGATTTCTCTCTCTCTCTTTCTGGTGTGTATGTCTGTCTTTCTCCCTCCTTCCCTCTAGATTTTTTTTTTCAGCTTTAACCCTTGGTGATGGCCTGGCTGCCTCTGAGTACAGCGTTGCAAGGTAACCTTTCCTGGCTCATCTTCTGAGAAGCAAGCTCAAGAGAAGAAACTGTTTTAGACTCTCAGCTGGGTTCCCGTGCCATGCTGCCTTGTTGTCCAGATCCTGCACTCTTGGCTCTAGTGGTTACTAGCCTGTCTTCCCAGTCCCTTCACAGCTAGAGGGTGGACAGTGGGACACCGGAACATGACACAGCCATCCTTAGTCTCTGGCATGCATGTAGAAGGTGAAGTTTCTGAATCAAACCCTTCGTGTGGTAGGAAAGCTTGCGCGTGCACAGATACCCTATACCTTTCAGTACAAACATTGCTGTAACACAAATGTGGAAGTAGGATACCAGCCAAGGGAAAGGAGTTCAAACTCTGGGCTCTACTAGACAGGAAAATGGATGTTCCAATAAATAGAGTTGTAGAGGCTACAGCAAGTTATCTGCACAGGCCTGAAGGGTCAACAGTTTGTAGGTAGTATCATGGATGAGTAGTTAATTAAATGAAGGTAGCCAATCCCAGGGGAATCTTGGGGAGCTGAGGTTTTTTTCCATCTCCTTGCACAGGGGCCTTACCGGTCTTGGATTCTGTTGTCACCACCTCTTGGGTACTTCTTTCCTAAGCCCTGCTTCCATTATTTGAAAATTCTTTTTGTTGAAATGACCTTAGTGTCAGTGACACCCACAGGCTACATTTACCTTCTTTTTAAAAAAATACAATCCTTGGAGCCAGCGCTGTGGCGCAGCATGTTAATGCCCTGGCCTGAAGCATCGGCATCCCATATGGGTGCTGGTTCTAGTCCTGGCTGCTCCTCTTCCGATCCAGCTCTCTGCTGTGGCCTGGGAAAGCAGTAGAAGATGGCCAAGTCCTTGGGCCCCTGCACCCACATGGGAGACACGGGGGAATCTCCTGGCTCCTGGCTTTGGATTGGCGCAGCTCTGGCCATTGCGGCCATCTGGGGAGTGAACCATCGGACAGAACATCTCTCTCTCTGTCTCTACCCCTCTCTGTAACTCTGTCTTTCAAATAAAAAAAAAAAAAAACAAAAAACCTTTCCCCCTCAATATTTATATCAACTCACAATTAATTAAAGCATAATGTGTTGAAAACTTCCTTGTTTAAATTATCCCTATTCTTCACCTCACTGATTTATTTATTCATTGCAAATGACCAACTCAATATGGTATTTCTCTCAGCTCCCAGCTTTCTTTCCTAATGTTGATTAAATCTTGAGTCATTCAAAGCAAGCAAATCATAAAGAGAGTCAGATAAGACTGGACCCAGGATCGTGTGACTATAAGTCCATAACTAGTAGAATATTGGCAGGATCCTTTGAAATTTTATGCTTAATTGTGTAGGGGTAATTGACATATGCAAACTTGGGTAAGTAATTAAATAACTCTATGTTTCTGCTTTTGTAAGTTAGGATGCTGGTAATAATTTATTAACTTCATGAAGTGAAGTCATATAATTTCATTATGGATTAAATTATGAGAAAGAAATACCAGACTAAGTATCTGGAATATACCAAACATTCAATAAATTGTGACTTTTATCATCCTGGTCATTTTTCTGTTAATTCTTTGGGTTGCAGGACTTTGTCAAGCCGAGAAAGCTCCTTATAGTTTCAGAGATCTTAAGCAGCACATGAAACTTCCTTGGAAAACTTTTCTGTTACTCTGTCCTACTTCCACGTTTCTAATTTCAGTTGAATTGAGTTAAATCACACGAGTCCTTACAAAAGCCTCAAGAGCTTTGACAGTAGGACTGCGTCTTGTTCCGCGTGCATCACCGCAAAGCTAGTGCTTTATGAGTAGGAGCTCAACAAATTGGATCAAAGCTCTAGGATGTGGAACTGGGAGGCCTATTTTTAGTTCTTGTTTCTTCCTAGCAATGAGGTGTCTTGGGTCATCCTTCTGGGCCCAGGATTTTTGAGGTCTTAAAGCCAGGTTTGGAGCCAGAAAGGCCTGAGGTTTTAGTTCCAGCTCTGCTGATGTCTGGTTTAAGGTATCAGGTGTTTCCTGTTTCAAATATGTTTTGATTCCTACCCCCCACCCCACGCCAGTTTATATTCTTTAAGTATCTGTTCAGCAAGTATTTATTAGAAGCATGGGGAAAATGATTTTCAGTTAATAAAAATGTTTTAATAGATTCGGTAACTCATTTGCTGTTTCTGGCCAAAACAGGATCAATGTTATTGTTGATTTTGCTGTAGGTTATTTGCATGTATGTGTATGTGTTCTAAATCCAGTAAGTAAGTGGAAGTCATATTAAAAGATTTCAAACTTTGATAATGAAATTGCTCACTTGCTCAGACGAAGAGCAGCAGCCATGCTTATTCAGTGTCACAGTTTTACCGGCAGTGAGAGAGGACAGCAGCAAGCCTCGAAGGTGACTTTAGGCAGGGCTTCTTTGGGCATGGGGGGTGGGGGAGGGGCAGCCTTTTCTCCACTTGAGAATGCTGCTGTATTTACATTCTGCCAGTTATAAAAAGGATGATGTGATGCAGCATCAGTTGGTTGGTGTGTATTACTCAAGTAACGTGTTAACACTGAAAACAATTGGCTCCTGAGGAATTGGCTGGCGGTGGTTTGGATGTCGGGAAGGGGGAGGGACCTTTAAGAGATGGGGTCCAGTGGGAGGTCTTCAGGTCAGCTGGAGGCCTGTCCTCAAAAGCAATGAAGGTACTTCTTCCGAATCCCGGAGAGACACCTCTCTCAAGAGAGAGCACCACCCAGTCCCTCTCTGGCTTGCCGTCTGCTGGTGGAGTGGCTCCTGCATGCCTTTCTACCCACAGTCAGCGGGCCCTTCCCAAGCCTTCTTCGTGCTGTTGGGACTCTCAGCCTTCAAAACCAGGCGTGAAGTAAACCTTTCTCTATGAAGCTGGTCTGTGCCAGGTATTTCACTATGGCAATAAACAGCTCACTAGTACTCCGCCTGTTGCTCTGAGCCTGCGTGCTAGGGATTGCTGTTTATCAAGCTGCTAGAAGAATGTGGTTAGGAGTAAGCATGAAGAAAACAGTGTATTTTTTAATACCTGACATACCACGTATTGCTGGATGTAATAATGGTGCTTTAGGAAGCAAACAAACCAAGAAGAAACCCCTGCATTTAACGGAGATGCTAGTATAAGATTTGTCTTGTTTTTTCAAAAATGTTGAAATGGGAGTAAGTCCTGCATCCTGAGTTCTGTGGAAGTAGATGTGAATATGTGACAAACCTGAAATTTAATTTTTTCCCCTTGGGAAGGTGATTTATTGCATGGTTTCAACTAAGAGATTTAAAACAGATGCTTTTTGTAGGGGGCATATAATCTACCTTTAATGTAATCATTTTGGAGACATATTTTAAGATTCATTTTACAAGCCAGCAAGAATATGTATGTTTAGGTAATAATATCAAGTGTAACCATAGGTGAAGGTTTGGGGTAAAACAGCAATGAAAAAAAAATGCTACATAAATCACTTATAGATGTGCAGGGTATTCTTTAATACAAAAACCATGCAGGGTCAGACTCATGGGTTACTCACTGACACCACAGGATGTGATGGGAGTGTGATTGTCCTTCTCAGAGGTTAAGTGCTTGCCCTGTCCTTTATTTTCAATTCAGTTCAGCTAATAAATATGAGTCGTATCAGGTGGTGGTGATCTTGGATGTTATTGTATCTGCACTACAAAACTTAAGAAATTTTTTTAAAGATTTATTTATTTTTTACTTGAAAGGCAGAGGTAAAGAGAGAGGAAGAGAAAGAGAGAAAGAGAATCTTTCATCCACTGATTCACTCTCCAAATGGCTGCAATGGCTGGGGCTGGGCCAGGCTGAAGCCAGGAGCCTGGCGCTTCTTCTGTGTCTCTTGCATGGGGTGCTTGCCCATCCTTAGCTGCTTTCCCAGGCACATTAGCAGGAGCTGAATTGGAAGTGAAGCAGCCAGGTCTCAAAATGGCATGCATATGGGATGCCAGCATCACAGTGGACTCTTAGCTTGCTACACCACAATACCAGCCCCCCAAAATTGGGTTCTTAACAGTTGCATACAATGGCCAGTCAATTTTTGTTAATTAATTTTACTTAATTTCCCCAACTTTTTCTTAGTGAAGGGATTTGTATCCAAGTGTGTGCTGTCTATAATTCCTGAACAGTTATTGATACTCCGAAACACTGGAAAACTAAAAGCAAGCAAAAAAGGCAGGTTTGTAGGAAATGCAAATCCAAGCCCCAAATCTCCGTGAATTAATTACATACCATGCGCTCCATCAGCAGTGGCTTTTAAGACCCAATGTTCAGATGTATTGTACATGTGGAGCATCCTTTATCATCAGTTTCATCACAGTCTAAATTTACATGCGTAGGAACACCCACACACACACAGTTTATATATAGTACATAAACAGATTGTAAAACAGCCCCAGGGAATAAAATACCTAACCATAAATAAGTGAAGACCCAGAAAAGCTGCTGGGAGACATATGGATAAAAAAAAATAGTCATTTTTTTCTATTTTCACTTACTATGCACTGCGCAGATTTCAACTTTTTGGTTTGGCTGGCAAGGAGGTTTATTAGGCTAGAAACCAGTTCTTTAAATTACAGTCTTTGCCAAAGCTCAATGCACTTAACAGGAGCTTCCCCTGAATTAGGGGTCAACTATCACCGTTCTCTGAAAACGACCCTAAACACTCGTGATGGTGGTGTGAGTTGATTCTAATTCTTGGAATGAGGTCTCTCTGCGAGGACACAATGCACCACTCTGGGACGCTGTTTCCAATAAATATGGAAATTACGGCTTCCAGTGCTGGGGCCTGGTATGAAATCTCCTGGGAAATAGCTTAAAACTACTTGATAGGTTTGAAATTAATTCCTCACCCTGTCTCTGAAGTCACCAAGCTATATTTACAAGACGTACCATTGTTTCCTGCTCACGCAGACAGTCGAGTAAATGCAGGCCTGTTTTGTAGATGGAGACTGTGGGGATCAAAGGGTCCGGGCCCATGTATCCTTGGAGGAGGAGCAGTTGAACAAAGCGAGCTGTGAGTTCGGGAGCTGAGCAAGGCGGGCTGTGTTCCCGTAAGCTGGGGCAGCTCTGCCCCATCCCCCTGCTGTTGCCTTGGCTCTCCTTGGTGACGCCCTGCAGGAAATGCTGACCGGAGCTTCTCCCCTTTGCCAGAAGGGGATGGTTCTTTAAGGATGGGTGTCCGACGAAACCTCTGCTCTCAGCCTTGTGGAATGCGGGCAGGACAAAGATGACATGTGCAGGTCCTTTTGGATGCTCTGTTCGGGAACCGTGAGAGACTTAGAGCGCATTTTGAGGGAAGCAGGAGAGAAGCAAGTGGCGTGGCAATCTCAGGAGGCAGAGCAGACGCCACCTGTGAACCTTTGTTGCAGTGATCTTCCTAGAGGTCTTGACCTTGGTCCACTAGGGTCAGAGTCATCCAGTCTGTGCCTGTTTGGCTTTGCCTCCCCGCCCGTTGGTGTCTGAGCCCAGGCTGGGCCGCGGGGATGCCTGGCCTGCTCTGGGTAGACGTGGGCTGCAGTGTGCCCCACACACTTGGTTTTCCCCTCCCCTGCAGGCACCCGTGATCCCGAGTGTCCATCTTAGCTTTCTCTGTTATCTCTGATGGATCACCTGTTCGCCTTAAATCGTGATTCCACGAGTTGTGTGAAACCTAATAGATTACATTAACCCTGCTTTGTTGTTCTCCAACACCTGGGAAAGGACACGTGTAAAGGTTAATACAAACAGATGGTTTTGTGCAACATTTTGGGAGCTGATGCTCTGTAGATCTGAGGCTGGAGTGCGCCATCAGGGTTGGGATTCGGTGACTGATGGGGAGCTGGGACCCCAGGACGCTGGGCTTTGTGTGTGGAGCAGTGCTCCTGGAAGGTGAAGCTCCAGGCTTACTTCGCAGTGCTCATGGAAAAACAGAATGAAAAAGACTAGTTTATTTTGGCACCAAAAATTTTTGAAATCCTGCAAGTGCATTGCCATGAACTTTGCAAAGACTTCTCAAACGTGTGGATTTCAACGCTTTCCTCCCAAAATAAACTTTGATCTTTTAATTCCATTTTCCGCAAGTTTTGGAAGCATGCTCGTGCGTGGCTCTACCATGCCCCACCCCCGCCCCCGCTTCTCACTGTGTGCAAGACCCGTTCACCCTTACTTGCCATCGCAGCAACCCCAGCAACTCTTTTCACAGACTGCAACCCAAAGCTCCGAAACGTGTGGCTCTGTCCGAGTGTCACATTGGGCCGTGGCGGATGTGTGGCGCGGCTCTTCGTCTTTTCCCCAGTGTGCGGAACAACACGGGAAAGTCCCTCGCTCCCTCCCTCATCCCAGTCTGCTCTGCGAGCTGCGGCTCTTTTCCCGGTGGCTGATTAGGCGTCCCAGCTTTTCCTCTGTAAGCCTCCTCCCGCCACCCCTTGGCACTGTTTCTCCCTAACTTGTCATCTCTGATGTTTGCCCCCAAGGCTTTGGGATGTGACTGCCTGGTCTGCTGTTCAGAGAACTTGTGTGAAACAAGCGAGCATGTTCTGAATGTTCATTTTGGGGTATGAATATTCCCTTTAGATCTGTTGAGTCATCGGGAGTGTTGAGATACAGGACAGTTTCTGCTGAAAGAATACTTGGAATAAGAGCTTCAGAAAAATTTCCATGGGCTTCGTGATTTTTCGGAAGAGACCATCAAGACTCTTAGGATGACAAGCATTGGGGACCAGAGAGGTTACGTGACGGTGCTCACAATCAAACAGCGAGCCGCACTGGTGCCTGGGGACACTCAGTGGTCTACCAGTTCTTCCACACTCATCTCCCCGTGATTCCCTGAAAACAGTGACATACCACAGCCCCAAAATGCAAGAAGTTCACCTTTGAGACAAATCCACCATTTGAAATAGGATATGGGGGCCAGCGCTGTTGCATAGCAGGTAAAGCCGCTGCCTACAGTGCCGGCATCCCATTGGGGTGCTTGTTTTATTCCCTGCTGCTCCACTTTCGATCCAGCCCTCTGCTATGGCCTGGGAGAACAGAAGATGGCCCAAGTCCTTGAGCCCCTGTATCCATGTGGAAGACCCAGAGGAAGCTCCTGGCTCCTGGCTTCAGATTGGTGCAGCTTTGGCCGTTGCGGCATCAAGGGAGTGAACCAGTGGATGGAATACTTCTCTCCCTCTTTCTCTCAAAAAGAAAAAAAGAGCTGGCGCCGCAGCTCACTAGGCTAATCCTCCACCTGTGGCACCTGTACCCCAGGTTCTAGTCCCAGTTGGGGTGCCAGTTCTGTCCTGGTTGCTCCTCTTCCAGGCCAGCTCTCTGCTGTGGCCTGGGAAGGCAGTGGAGGATGGCCCAGGTCCTTGGGCCCTGCACCTGCATGGGAGACCAGGAGGAAGCACCTGGTTCCTGGCTTCAGATCGGCGTAGCACACCGGCTATAGTAGTGGCCATTTGGGGGATGAACCAACGGAAGGAAGACCTTTCTCTCTGTCTCTCTCTCTCACTGTCTAACTCTGCCTGTAAAAAAAAGAAAGAGAGAGACAGAGAGAAAGAGAGAAAGAAAATTTTATATGATGCTATGCTGTTACTACTAAGAAGAGACCCCTTTGTGGTATTTGTTGTGTGTCTGTTATTTTTGGCACCCTGGGCATAGTACCGAGTGCTCATGAATCATCGTCAGCTATACCTTCTTGGTGACCCTTAACAACGGCTAAACTTTTCTGCCTGAATTCACAAACCTTAGGCAGCCCACACTACCATCGATCAGAACTCTTCTCAGTCAGCCATGTGGTCTCCATTCCAGGAATGAGGCCCTACCTTGCTCTGCTGGCTTTTCTGGGGTTGTGTTACCCAGAAGGCCAGTCCCATGGCATGGTCCTGCTGCTTCTCCATTGACAGAAACTCGTGTACCGACCCCTGCAGGAGGACTTCCGAGCACTGCTGCTGCTGTCTGTGTGTCACCCTGGTTCTGGGAACTCTCCAGTCTCCAGTTGCCCCTGGACTGAGGTCCAGGTGAGCCTTGTCCATTGCCTGCTCCATCATGCACACGTGCATACAGACACACGCACACTTGCACGCTCGCTCTAATTGCAAAGCTAACACAAATTCTGACCGCTCCCTGCTACCTTATCTTGCTCTGAGTTTCTGACAAAAGCCAAGAAAATCTTGAGATATATATATATATATATAATATTTTCCTGACATTGGACAATTGTAAACATTGTTTCTCACTTCTCACATGTGGGAATTACTGGACATATATGAACTGAACATGCGTGTCTACATTTAAAACTAAGAGTGCAAGATATTCTTCTATCACATTTGACTCTGTCAAAAGACCAAGGGGGGAAAAATCATGCATTCATTCTTCTTAGATTTTTTCCTAAGTTTCTTTATAGGGAGCTTGACTAGATGCTGAGTTGGTAACCCTGTTGTGTTTTTTTTTTTTTGTTTTGTTTTGTTTTTTATAATGGGCGTTTGTTCAAATAAACAAGCCACTTATCAGTGGAAATGATAGCTGTGATAAATTGCCTGGGCTCCCTTGCTTACTGTTACTTTCTGGTGTCACTGAAACCCAGTTTTAGGTTTGCACAAAGCTAAGCTAAATGTCTTTTCCCAAGGAGGTTCCGTTTCCCACTGATTATTTATAGCTTTTCTCTTGCCTCCCTTCTTGGACTGTCCTATTTCATCAGTTTCTGAGCACTCATTCCGGCTCTCCCCGGCTGACAACAACTTTTAAAAAGTGTCTTCCTGGACTGTAACTCTCAGAAACTTAGCTGTTCTTGTTGAGTGAGTAGCACTAGAGGGACCCCTGTAACCCTCCATCAGAGTCTGCAGGCAGAGGCAGGCAGAGTTCATGCAGCACCGAATGCATAGATTGTAGCTTTTCTGTACTCGTATTTTGATGGGGATTTGGGCTAAGAAAATATACAACTACAGGGAAAAATAAAGATCTCACCCCAGCACTGAAGTTAGTTTAGAATGAATGCTAACGAAACACTAGAAGTCTGCCCTACAAGGTAGAATCTAGAAGAATATTCAGAAATTACCACCCGAGGGTATCAGCAGCCAAGAAAGGCCAGTCCAAGTGTAGATACCACTCTGCTTGCAGTTCAAGAGGGAATGCACCCACAGGCATCCACAGTGGTGATCCAGGAGATGGTAACAGTGAGTAGGTGTTGTTGCTTTTAAAACTTCCCATTTAAAATATATCCAAACAAGTTGAACATGAACACAAGCTTACAGTAGATAAGTAAAGTAGTGTAGACCTACTTAAAAACTTTAAAATTACAAGCTTTCTTTTTTTCTTAATCTCGAATCTTACTTTCCCAGAAGGAAATACTATTACACTTTTAGTGTCTGACCTTCTGAATAGTTTTATGCATCAACACTCCACCTACACATACACAAACACAGAGATTTTAAAACATGAATAGCATTATGTTGATAATATTATCTGAAACTTGTTTTTTTTTTTTTCATTTAAAAATACGCTTTTGAGATTTTTTTCTATGTTACTACATATACATCCACTTCATTCTGTACAACATTGCATTGTATGGATACCCCATACTTTATCATTCCCCTGTGGATGGACTTTTATACGGATTCCAATCTGGGATTATTGTAAACAGTGCTACACTGAACTGCCGGTAAGAAAGTCCGTGACACAGATTCCTAGAAGCAAATTGTGGGATCAAATGGAATGCGCCTTTTGCATTTTGGTACATTCTGACAAATTTTCTCTGAAGTAACTCTACCAATTTCCTTTCTCTTTAATGGCTTATGAAAATGCCTGTTTTTTCCATATTTACGCTGATACTGGGCGTTATCAGTTTTCAAAGAGTTTCTTATCAGATGGCAGATAACTTGCAGTTCCATTAGTAGTGATGTTGAGTGCATTTTTACACATTTACTGGCATAAAACTTACCTTTAGCAGTCATAAATTAAATCTTACATTTAAAAGCTAAGAGAATTTGCATTTGGAAAGTTGAGTCATTGATTCTGCAGTTCATTTGGAGGAGTAAACTTGTAAGCTACTTAAAGTTTTAAGGAAAATAAAAAAATTATGCTGTAGGAAGAAATTCTTGTTGAGCAAAGTATTACATATCTGATGTAGCTCTAGTAAGTTTAAGAATCAGCAGGGTGCCAGCATTGTGGCATAATGGGTTAAGCTGCCACCTGCAATGCCGGCATCCCAAGTGGGTGCTGGTTCGAGTCCTAACTGCTCTACTTCTGATCCAACTCCCTGCTAATGTGTCTGGGAAAGCAGCGGAGGCTGGCCCAAGTGCTTGGGCTCCTGCACCCATGTAGGAGACTGGGAAGAAGCCCCTGGTGCTTGGCTTCAGCCTGGCCCAGCTCCGGCTGTGGTGGCCATTTGGGGATGTACAAGCAGATGAAAGATCTCTTTTTTTCTCTCTCTGTAACTCTCTCTATATATATTTCAAATGAATAAAATAAATCCTTAAAAAAATCAACAGGTAGTGCAGTGGTACATCCAGAAGGCTCTCCAAGGCCTAGCATATGGAGTGATTTAGTATATGAGAAACGTGACATGAAGAATCAAGTAATTTCTTAAAACCATACTTTATCAATATTTTGTGTTAAAATGAAATTAAAATCATGAAATATATTAAAATCATGACAAATCTGGAAGAAGGAAGTATAATTACTGCGCATATGTGGGTGATGACTTGGGGAATTGGGAGGGCTTCCAGATTGTGAAAATAGAGAAGCACGTGTTTGGGACAGGCATTTAGCCTAAGATCTAGGATGCCCCACATCAGAATACTTGACTCCTGACTCCTGGTACCGACTCTGGATGCCGGCTTCCTGCTAGTGCAGACCCCGGGAGGCAGAGGCTATGGTTCCAGTAGTCAGGTCTCTGCTACCTATGTGGGAGACCTGGGTTGATTTGTCAGTTCCAGGCCTTGACATGATCTGAATCCTGTTACTGTGGGTTATTTGGGCGAGTGAACTGTGAGATGGAAGCTTACTCACTGTATCTGTCCCTGTCTGCCTCTATCTCTCAAATAATTTTTTTCAAAGAAGACATAATAAGTTCTGGTGTCCCATAGCTCAGTGGGATGACTGTAGTTCACCATAATGTATCATATATTGTGTAATGAATGGGAAAAGGGGATTCATAGGATGCAAACACACAAAAAATTAGATAAGAAAATGGAAAAACTTGTTGCTTAGTTTGATTAGTTTATTTTGTGTGTATGTGTTGAGATATTACCCTGTACCCCTTAAAAACATACAAGTATTACATGAAAATTTTACAAATGGTAAAGACATTTTTTTAGTTTACTAACTTTGAATCTATATGAATGAGAAAAAGAAACTCTACCATAAATGAAATCTAATACCATCAGTACTTAAAGGACTTTCTGAAATCTGCAGGAATAAAAAAAACCTAACACTTCAAAGGGAAAATATGCAAAAGGCAAGAGTATCATGTGAACCCTCTCCTGCTCAGGCTGTGCGGTGAAGAGCGAACAGCTGATGGAGATCAGGCGTATTGCAGAGCAGGGTGACACGTGAGTGCTTCTCTGGGTAAGATGCTGCTGTTAGTCTAGACGACAGTGGAAAACGGTGTTGTAATGAATATAACATGAGAAGGTGGGCTGTGCCAAACCAGATTTTTACAATTAAATAACTTAAGAGATCTGTTAAAAGGGTAATAATATAGCTTCAAAAATGCCTGAAAT
Organism: Oryctolagus cuniculus; assembly: GCF_964237555.1. Lineage (NCBI taxonomy): Eukaryota > Metazoa > Chordata > Mammalia > Lagomorpha > Leporidae > Oryctolagus > Oryctolagus cuniculus. The sequence continues at coordinate 62,797,918 of NC_091440.1, read as the reverse complement.
ACAGCAAAATGTGAAAAGAGATGGAGTGGATATCCGCAAGTGAGGTGAAACCATACAGTGCCTAAATTTTAGCATAAAAGAAAAGGCCAAATAATACGGGGTTACTTACATCAGATAGGGTGCTCCCATTTGTGTTGACAGAGACTGCTTCCTTATAGCATGGAAAGTCTTTTATGTGTCCTGAAATAAACTAGCATGCAGGACTTCATTTTTATCTTCTCTCCTCTGGTGGGCAGAACAGGCCAGGGTACAAACCAGAGGAAGCTCAAACATGGGGCTCAGTTTCCCTGCCTGGCAGCAGCTGTTTTATGGAGCAGGGGGAGCAAATGCATCTTTATGCAGGCTGGGCGCACCGGCACTTGCTTGACCACACCATTACACAGGAAATGGGTGCTCTAAAGAACCCCTCCAGAGTGCTTTGCAGAGGGATGCAGCATCTGCAAACTCCTTTTCAGTGCTGTGGCCAAGAGGAAGCCTGGCTGTGGTCTTAACAGTGTTCCCTGGTTTTGTGCCGCATGGAGCTACACTCCAGTAATCCAAATTGTAGTAGCCTGCCCTGAGAAAAAAATAAAGTCAAAGATTTATGTAAAGGAATATGCATTGCAGTGTCTTTAAAAATGGCAAACATGTAAGAAGTTAGATACCCTCACATGGAAGAATGTTTAAATAAGCTATGGCACCTTGATAAGGTAGATAAGGACCATTGTTACAGCCATTAATGGCTCATGTTTTTAAAGACCTTTCAACCAAATGTGAAGCCACATCGTTATGTCAAGTGAGTAAAGCAGAGTTCATAATGCTTTTTATGCTATGAGCCCAGCCCGGTTTTCAAAAGAAAAAAAGAAAAGGTGCCTAGAAAGAGAGGAGGGCAGAGTAGTGCAGCTGCGGATCTTGTGTGTGACCAGCAGTGAGCGCAGGCTGAGGGAGAGTTTCAGCTGTGTTCTTGTGTGAGATGCTAGGGCTTCCTAGCCCTCCTGCGGCCTCCTTCTTGGAGTGCTTTGTTCCTGACCACGTGACCATGTTGCAAGTAGTGTGTAAGGGTGAGCAGACAAACAGGTCTGGAAAATAAAGACGTGGCATAATCAAGTGCGAGGGCTAAGCAGGTGCAAATGTCAGCTCGCCAAACTGCTGGTGCCGCTCCTTTAATTCCCTCACAGATGTCGGCTTGGGCCCCTGAAAAGCTATCTAGAAAAGGTGTCCACGTGAGGTCCCTTTGAACAAAGGCAGTTTACTTTCCCTCCCCTAATTCAAATACCCTTCGAAAATCCCAAAGCATCCGCGATAGGGGAAGATGGTGAATACCATAAACTTCAAGGAGGTTTTGTCAAATGTAGTTTGAGAATAAATTGAAAGAAGACACCAGGAATTGAAATAAAATCACCTGTCTTGGGATTCGCTGTGGTGTTTATTTCTGTAAGTGGAAGAGGTTTCGCGAAGCTCTCACAGCCTTCAGATTAGATGAACACGGGTCTGGTGGGAGGCTGGCAGGTGGAAGGACACGTTCTACTACCGGAAGCTTGGTTCTGAGCAGCATTACTTCTTTCCTTCACCGTGAGGAAGAATTTCATGTAAGAAATTCTTGACTTTAAAATCGCAGCATAAGCCCATCACAACCTGGATAAATTAGGTGTGAGGACAAAAATAGATTGCAAAGAGCAACTTCTACAGTGAACAACAAAAGAATAAAGCAGTGTCAGCTCTGAAGAAATACAGTTGAATCAACTGACATCTAAGTGTACTGTTACATTTATGGAAGGTGATTAGGTAATTGCTATATGTACGTTAACGATGCAGACTTCTACTTTCTGGTAATTGGAGCTGGTGGGCCTTTCCTATTTCTCCCACTAAGTACAACTAAAATCACTGGATATTATATACAGAACAAACACGGGAAGATTCTGCAAGGTGGCGAGAAGGAAGTAGACTGGTGAGGGACATCAGAGCCACAGGAAAGGCCTGGTGGTAAGTTCTCCAAATTTCTTCTTGCGTCGCATATGCAAAGCTTAATGCTGAAGAAGCCAGAAACTTGGGAAGGCTAATGGGTACAGACACAGCCCCAGGTGAAGGCTGCTCACTCTTGTAGTAATATCTCTACAGCGCCAAGCCACAGAACCATCAGTTTCTCCACTCCCACCCATGCCATGCAAAGCTGACTGAGAGAGTCCAGACTTTTTTTTCACATTACAGAGGCTGTAGTAATTCTGTTGAGGTGGCATCAGTGGCCTGGAAGGGAGCCAGGACTTTGATCTCTGCTGACTGGTGGTGAGTTGCTCCCAGTCATCGTCCATGCTGTCATGTCAGTGGAGACTACTTGAGGAGTGTTGACTTACACCTCTACCTCTCACTCGGGTGTCATTATAGGCCAGGTCAAGAATCTGGGCTTCCTGTCTCCAGCTGACAGTGAGGAGGTGGTACTTTTTCTTTCCCTATTGGAGCAGAGTCAAGAAAAGCCAATTAGGACAGAACATTTATCTAAGATTCAAAGTCTAAGTGAATAATTTAAAAGTATCCAGGTTTCAGCTGAAAATTATGCTTAATAATAAGAACCAGGAAAATCTCAAACCATATCAAAAAAGGACAACCAAGCAATACCAACATTAAGATGATCGTTAGAAATATCTGGCAAGGGCTGGCGCCACGGCTCACGAGGCTAATCCTCCGCCGGCAGTGCCGGCACCCCAGGTTCTAGTCCCGGTTGGGGTGCCGGATTCCGTCACAGTTGCTCCTCTTCCAGTCCAGCTCTCTGCTGTGGCCAGGGAAGGCAGTGGAGGATGGCCCAGATCTTTGGGCCCTGTACCCGCATGGGAGACCAGGAGGAAGCACCTGGGTCCTGGCTTCGGAACGGTGCAGCACGCCGGCCTTAGCAGCCACGTAGGGGGTGAACCAACAGAAAGGAAGACCTTTCTCTCTGTCTCTCTCTCTCTCTCTCTCTCTCTAACTCTGGCTGTCCAAAAAAAAAAAAAAAAGAAAAAAAAGAAAATAAGAAAAAGAAAAGAAATATCTGGCAAGGATTTCAAAGCAGCTGTGATAAAAATGCTTCAGTGTGCATTCACAGATACTTGCAGTAAATGAACAAAGTCTGGGCAAAGAAAGTGACTCATTAAGGAAATATAAAAGGAACAAAATGGAAATTTTAGAACCAAACATGCAAAAACAATAAAATACTCAATAGATGGGCTTAGTAGCTTAATGGAGGAGAGAGAGGAAGGAGTCATTGAACTGGAGGAGTTAATGATAGAAATTAAACAATGAGAATGAAGAAAGAAAAACAGACTAATAATAAGGGGACTATAATTATAATAGTTTATTATGGTAAAAGATCTAACACTCGTGACACTGAGCCTTGGAAGGAAGGAGCAGGAGAGTAGTGCTAAAGAAGTTCCTGAAGATATAATGGCTGAAAACTTCCCAAATTTGGTGAGCTATCAACCTAAAAATTCAAGAACCCAAGAACACTCCTAATAGAATAAGCAAATAAATCTAAAAAAAGAGACATTCCGAAACTATTGCATGTCTGAAAACTATTTTCAAGAAAAAAAATCTTGCAAATGATGAAAGAAAAATGTCACTTTTCCTATGCGAAACCAGAATGACAGCATATGTCTCATCAGAAACAGTGGAAGCCGGGAAGAAGTGGCATAATGTTTTTCAGTGCTAAAGGAAATGAGCAGAAAGGAAACAAAGTGGGACTTTGTAAAATTAAGAAGGAAGAACAACAGGGGTTAAATAGATTAGGATTTCCTTCCTTTGGTTTCTATAAATTATTGTTTCATGGTAGATATATTGGTTTTGATAGCAATTCCTATCAAAACTCCAGGAAGGTGTGTGTGTGTGTGTGTGTGTGTGTGTGTGAATATTGGCAAGACCATTCTAGATTTTACATGGAAAGGCATAGAGAAATTGCAGTAGTTCAAACAATTTTGGAAAAAGTAAATGGGAGGAGTAGTCACACCTTGTCTCATGACTGCATATAGCTCGAGTAATCAAAACTAGCTGAGGGATGAAACCTATCCACAGAAGACAGGAGAGAACACAGAGACCCTTGCAAATGTGAAAACAGACTTTGACAGAGGTGCAAATTCAATTCAGCAGAGGTAAGATGTCCTTTCTAACAAATGGCGCCCAAAGAGTTGGATGTCTGCACCAAAAAATGAAACACAATCTCAGTGTTATACTTGCTATAAAAATGCAAACTGGACTGTGGAACTTGAGAATCCTGAAACTACAAAACTGTTAGAAAAAAATTGGAGAAAAACTTTGGGATCGAGGATTAGAAAAAGAATTCTTAGGCTTGACTATAAAAGCATGATCCACAAAAGGAAAAAAATGATAAATTAGTCTTTATTAAAAATTTTAGTTCCATGGAAGACATTACTGAATGGAAAATATAACTTACGGCCTGGGAGAAGATATTTGCAAACCATGGACTCATATCTGAGAAAGGAGTGGTACTCTAGAATATATAAAGAATTCTCAAAAGTTAGCAATAAAAATAATCCAATTAGAAAATAGAAAAAAGCATAAAGATATTTCACTGAAGAGCACACACATACAAACACCGTAAATCTATCAGAAGGTGTTGGACATCATTAGCCATTATGAAAATGCAAGTTAAAACCACAGTAACATATCCTGGATAGCTCTTCAAATGTACACCTATCACAGCCACCCTAGAAAACAATTTGGAAGCTCCATAAACAGCTAAATAGACAAGTACCATATAGCTCAGCAATTGCGTTCCTAGACAATTATGTTAGAGAAATGAAGACTTAGGCTTGTACAAAAAAATCTGTAGACAAATGTTTACAGCAGCTTCATTTGTAATGCTGAAAATTGGAAACAAACCCATATGTTTTCAATGGGCAGATGGCCAAACTAATATATACATATCATAGAACAGTGTTCAATAATAAAAGGGAATGAACTATTGATACATGTAATGACTGTAATGACTAAGCTATTTTAGTAAGTGAGAAATGCCAGTCTCAGAAGTTCCCCCGCTGTATGGTTCAATTTATGGAACACTCTTGGTAGGACGAGATTACTCATTTATGAATGGAGAACAGACTGCCAGAGGCTAAGAGTGTAAAGAAAGAGATGAGAGGGTAATGGCTGTAAGAGGACAACATTGGGGATTCTTGGAGTGATGAAAATATTCTATGTTAACTACGTCGATATACTGGATGTGATATTGTGCTATAGTTTTACAAGATGATGTCATGGTAGGAAACTAGGTAAAGGATAGAGTATGTGTCTACTGTTTCTTACAACTGTGCATGAGCTACAGTTATTTCAAAATAAAGAGCTTAATGAAAGGTTTACATATAATTTGATCTTGAATTGTGCTCCTGAAAAATCTTTCCTACAAATATACTCACACATGTGGAAAAATTGTGTATCTACATTATATTCATTTTAGTATTAGCTATAATAGCAAAGATTATACATAATGTGTTAGCTCTTCAGGGGGTACAGGTTTTAAACAATTTTATACAATAGAGTCTTGTGCAGTCCTTACAAAGAATATGATAAAAATGAATCTATTGATTTACATAAAATGCAAACTCTAGAACTGTGTTATGATATATTTTATAAATGCATGTTAATGTTAAAAATGCAAATACTCATACACATATTTTTCTGTGCATAGAGTACTTTTGGGATTGTAGACTGGTGACTCAAAGCTAAAACTGAACTGTGTGTCTGGTGGCCAGGTGTGGGCGAAGACTCATTTCTTTATATACCCTGTTCCTCTTGGACTTTGTATCTTGTACTTGCATTGCCATTGAAGAATATACCAGCATGTTTTAAATATAGAATAGAATTCCAGAAACAGAATCAAGTATGTATGTGTACACACACACACATATACACATTGTCTTGGTCCATTTCTTCTTGCTACAACAGAATACCTGAGACTGTGTACTTTATAAAGAAATCCATTTGGCTCAGTTATAGAGACTGGAGGTTCGAGGTTGGGTGGCTGCACCTGCTGAGGGCTTTATGCTGCCTGGCAGCACGGTGGATGTGCAGAAGGGCAAGTAAACATATGTGGAGGGGAGAAAGCACTAGGAGCACCCTGGGTTTACAGCAACTCTCTCTAAGGAGAGAAAGGCATTAACCCTTCTTCAAGGCCTTCTCTTTTGTTAAAGGTCCCATCCCCCAACACTGCCAGGGTGGCAGTCACATCTCATCATGAATTTCAAGGCAGAGACAAACTACATTCAAATCATGCTACAGGTATACATAAGAGGGCACTTTAAAAAGTTTTTGGAAAAATTGAATTAGAAAATGTTTATCTTGGTGCAAAAAAATTTTAAACTCAAGCATAGTTTTCTTCATACACACTTTCTAAGATTTTCTATAATCCCTCTGCAGACTTTTCATTCACACATATACATATGTAAATATAAAGATATCAATGTACAAAGTGAAAGCGTATTAGAAGAAAAATAGGTTAATATTCTGTAACCTTGGAGTGGGAAACGTTTTCTTTCTTTAAAGGTTTATTTACTTATTGAAAGTTACAGAGAGAGAGAGAGAGAGAGACAGACAGACAGACAGAGCGAGCAAGATCTTCCATCTGCTAACCCCAAATGGCTGCAAAAGCAGGAACTGGGCCAGGAGCCAAGGGCTTCTTCCAGATCTGCTACATGGGTAGCAGGGCCAGAACACTTGAGCCATCTTCCACTGCCTTCCCAGGCACGCTAGCAGGGAGCTGGATCAGTAGTGGAGCAGCTGGGAGTCAAACTAGCACCCATATGAGATGGCAACACTGCAGGCCGCAGCTTTACCTGCTATGCCACAGTGCTGACCCCAGGAAAAGTTTTTTTTTTTTAAAGCATACCACAAGTAATATAATTATAAATGAAAATGATTAATAATTTAACCATATGAAACTTCAAGCTTTTGTATGACCCAAAGAGCGACACCCAGATTTATAAGCTGCATTAAGTGATACATGATGGCTGCGAATAAGTGACAAACTGTGCTACTTTCATAGCCAACTACTATGTGACAACAAAAATGAATAAACTATAGATATAAGGAGCAGCCTGGGTGAATTCCGTAGTACGGTGTTGAGCCTAAAAAGTTATTCACAAGACTGGTGTGTGGTGTGAAATGTCAGGGAGGTGGATGGTGTCCAAGAGGAAAGGCAGGGCGGTGACGGGTGGCACGCGAGGGAGCTTCAGCGGAGCACTCGTGTGCTGTGTCTTTACTGTGGTGATAACACTCGGGGTGCTAAAGTCCCTGGAGGATGCATTTTATGGAAAACCTAAGCATGGATTTCAAAATTTATTTGCACAAAAGTAAACACACCTTTTAATTCCATTTTCCCTGAATTTTTGAAGTCCACATGTTCAGGGTTGTGTTTGCTTTGTGATAATTCATTAAGCTGTGTACTATCCTATGTGCGTATTTTGCTTTCAGAGTTTTACCAGTAAGAATACAAATAAAAACAGATAATCTATTTTGGTCTCTGTGTTGGCAAAGAATTTTTTTAAAGGGCGCTTGTCTTTTGGTGGCTGTGTAAATTGATGGAACTTCTCAGAAGGCAGACGCATACTGTATATTACAATTTTCATTGAAGGAATTTATCCTAAGGACAAAATAAGAGAACTACACAAAAGAGCGTGTATAAAGATATCCATAGTAGCTTTGTAAAATGAAAAGCTCAGAAGCAAACTGAATGCCCAGTGTTGCAAGATTGTTTCAACTGGTAATAGCATATGTGGGATGTGTTGCAGCTCATGTGGCAGCCGGGCTACTTTTATTTATGTGGCAAGTTGTATGAGCATTTTGGTGAAAAATAGCAAGTCCTCGATTTTTCTTGTTATTCAGATGCACAGGCTCACAAACATACGTAATCACATTTGAAAACTATAGCTAAATAGTTTGAAATAGTCACTAAACTGTTATTAGAATATTTGTGTGTGTATGTAACTTCTACTTTACTTTTGATATTTCTAAGAAAATATAAGTAGATATAACTTTAAAACCTGAAGAAAGCCAGCGCCACGGCTCAATAGGCTAATCCTTCGCCTTGCGGTGCCGGCACACCGGGTTCTAGTCCCGGTCAGGGCGCCGGATTCTGTCCCGGTTGCCCCTCTTCCAGGCCAGCTCTCTGCTGTGGCCCAGGTGCAGTGGAGGATGGCCCAGGTGCTTGGGCCCTGCACCCCATGGGAGACCAGGAGAAGTACCTGGCTTCTGCCATCGGATCAGCGCGGTGTGCCGGCCGCAGCGCGCTGGCTGCGGCGGCCATTGGAGAGTGAATCAACGGCAAAGGAAGACCTTTCTCTCTGTCTCTCTCTCTCTCTCACTGTCCACTCTGCCTGTAAAAAACAAACAAACAAACAAACAAAAAAACCCTGAAGAAAATAGTAAGTCAGAATTAAAAGAACAAACTTTGGAAGCATTCTGTCTGTTTCCTCCAGTTGCCTTGTATCCACCAGCAGTAATCAGGTTCTCAACTTAAAACAGGAAGAAAGGAGGGAGGAAAGAGAAAGAAATAGGAATGAAGTATACATTTGTTATAGCTAATTGCAATAAATGATAACATTGAAAGAAGAATAAGCTATGAACCTTATTACAAAGACTCAAAAAAAAAAAAAAAAAGGCAGAATCATTTCCAGGTCATCCTTCAATTAAGTTATGTTCAATTTCAAATTCAATTCAATTAAATTATGAAAACATACCTACTTGTGCCTAATACAATTTAAGGCTCTTATGCAAACAGAGTCATTAAAATACAAAGAAGAAAGAATGTGCATGCAAACCCTACTGCTGAAGCCAGTGCAGAAAAGACAAAGATAAATACCATATGTTTTCTCTGATTTGTGGTAACTAATATATAGAGTACAAAAAATATAATGTATATAAGTGAAATTGACATCTTGAAATTTGATTATTATTTATAGCCCTTGTCTATTCCTGAGGAATAGTGGTCATTCTACTTAACTACTTACTGAATTCTTTATATATATTTATATATATATTATTTATTTATATATATTATCTATATATATAATAAATAGATAAATAAATGATCCATTGAGCTCATTCATGTTTTAAGGTCCTAGACTGGATTATTTATTGCTCTTATTTTTAAGAAAGTAAATCATTCTTTAATTTTATCAAATAAATATTTGATAAATATTATTTTCTCTGTAAATTGCCTTGTACTTATGGACCCAGTCTTCACTCACCCCCAAATTCCACAATCTTGCCACAAAATGTGTCTAGATTTTATGCCAGCACTTCTCAAATTTTAATGCCCATTCAAACCAGCAAGGGCTCTTGTTGAAATGCGGGTTCTGGTTGGGTAGGCCGGGCGTGGGGCTGCGGGGTCTGTATTCTTAGCTGGCTCACACACAGTGCCTTTGCGGCTGGTTGGCAGGCCACACTTGTGAACCTGGAGGCTGCAGGCTCCTCACCCTGTGGCGAGGCAAATCCCAGTCCCTCCACAGGTCACTGGCAGAGGGACTGTTTCAGCCAGGTGCCTCTGACGGGTAGCTGGTGAGTGAACAAGTTATCCTGAATGCAAGCGTTGGACCTGGATTGCAGGAAACAGGGGGTGCAGCTGATGGTGCGAGGGGAGAGATTGAGCTAGTATGATGCAGGCCAGCGAGTGAGCAAGCGCTGAGAAAGAAACTACCTACTCTGAGGAAGAGTTTATGAGGAAATTCGACAGGCAGACTGTTTCCTGCTTTAGCCTGGGGTCAGAAGCACAGTTGAAGAATGCAGGTGACCCGTCCCACAGAGAGCTGCCTTGCCTTCGGGATTGGGAGTGTGCCGTGTGCGGTGGTGACGGCCCTTCCCCTAAGCAGTCTCTCCAACCTGTGCCTTTTTGTCTTCTGGAAATCGTCATCCGAAACCAACCGAATCCAGTGTTTTTCAGGGTGACGCTACCAGGGTTGGGAGTCTCTGTCCACAGTACCTTTGATAATGCACTTGTTCCACTGTTGGGCTGCCTGCAGGTTCCTGGGCAGGGGCAGTATAGACCACTCTGGAGAGGCTGCTTCCCAACAAATGCTGTCCCGATAATGACTGAGAGAAAACTCTTTGTTGTAAGCATATGGTAAGATCCCTAGGACTTTTTCTTCCTGCAAAACTGAAACGCTATGCTAACTGAACAATGACTGTGCATCCTCCCTTCTTCAACCCCTGGCAAGCCCCGTTCTACTCTCTGCTTCTGTGAGAAGCTTCTTCTGTGACTATTTTGGATAGCTGATAGAAGTGAAATCACCCAGCATTCGCCCTGAGATTGGCTTATTTCACGTCCCATAATGTCCTTATGGTTCTTCCACATGGTACCCATGATAGGATTTGCTGCTTTTTTTTTAAGGATAAATATACAGTAGGTATATGGCGTATTTTCTGTATGTATCCCTTGATCAGAGGACATTTTGATTTGCATCTCTTGACTGTTATAAAAAATACTGGGAGGCACATGACAGTGCAAAGTGTCCCTTTTAAATCCTGATTTCAGTTCTTTTGTACAAACACACAGGAGTGGAATTGCTGGACCATATTATAGTTCTATTTTTAATTTTTTGAGGAACCTCTATACTTTTTCATAGAGGAAGCACCATTTTACCTTCCTAGAGACAGAACACGAGAGTTTTAACTTCTCATATCCTTACTGACACACTCTCTTCTGCTTTTTTAGAGGTATTGGTAATCCTAATACATGTGAAGTTGTAGCTTACTATACTTCCGCTTTATATTTTCCTGATAGTTAATGATGCTGAGCATCTTTTTATATGCATATTATTTGCCATTTATCTTTAGAGAAATGCCTGTTCAAATTTGAGCACATTTTAAAATTAGATTAATATTTTCTTTTGCTCTGGAGTTCCTTCTATATTTTGGTTGTGAGTCCCTTACTGAATACATAGTTCTCTTACTCTGTAAGTTGCCTTTAATTTTGTTGACTGTTTCCTTTTCTCTTTAGAAATTATGTTTAGTTTAGTGCAGTCCCACTTGTCTGTTTTTGCTTTTGTTGCCTGGGCTTTTGATGTCATTTTCAAGAAATTGCCAGAACATTACAATGAAGACTTTCTTCTGTGTTTTCTTCTAGGAATTGTACAGTTTCAGGAGTTCCATTTTAGCCTTACATCCATTTTAGATTAATTTTTGTGTATGATATATTACAAAAAAGGTGTTCAGTTCCATTTGGTTGCATGTGAATATCTAGTTTTCCCAGCACTGTTTGTTCAAGAAGCCACATATTCCCCATTGTCTAGTCTTGGTACCTTTGTTGAAGATTCTTTGGCTATTTATAATGTGTTTGTCTTGAGTTCTTTATTTTGTTCCACTGGTCTATATCTATTTTTAGCCAATACCATACTGTTTTGATTACTATAACTTTGTATTATGTGTTAAAGTTACGAAGTTGGAGGCATCCAGCTTTCTTGTTCTTTCTCTAGACTGTTGGGATATTTAGGGTTCTTTGTGATTCCACAGAAATATTAGGATTTTGTTCTGTTTCTTATAAGAAATGCCTTTGAGATTTTGATAGATAATGCATTGAATTTACAGATGGATTCTTTATTATAGACATTTTAATAATAAGGATTTCAATCCTCTTATTTGCAGTGTCTTTAATTTCTTTCAGTGCTTTGTACTTTTCAGTGTATGAGTTGATAACCTCCCTGGTTAAGTTTATTCCCAAGTATTTTATTATTTAAATGCTGTTCTAAACAGGATTGCTTTGTTAATGTACTTTTTGAATTGCTTGTGTTGGTGTATAGACTGATTTGGAGGTGTTGATTTTGTATCTTCCAACTATATTGAATTCATTTAACAGCTTTTTTTGGTGGAGTTTTTAGTTTTCTACTTATCAGACATCTGTCATAATATATATGTCTTATTTGTAAATACAGGTAGTTTTGAGCCTTCCTTTCCAAAGATGACTTTTATTTCTTTTTCCTGCCTAATTTCCCTAGGAAGCATTCTAGTACTGTGCTGTATTGAAGTAGCAAGAAGGAGCATCCTTACCTTTCTCCTTATCTCTTTGGAAGAGACTTCAATTTTCCACCATTGAGTATGTTACCTGTGGGCTTTCATACACAGCTTTTAGTATGGTAAAATAATTTGCTTCTGTACCATATTTGTTGACCCATTTTTTTGGTCATAAAAGAGTGTTGACTTTTGTAAAAATGTTTTCAGTATTTCTTGAGACAATTTTGTGATTTTCATCCTTTATTCTGTTGATGTGGTTTCTCACATTGAATGGTTTTTCTACATTGAGTCATCTTTGTTTCCCAGAGATAAATCCCAGTTGCTCATGGTATATGATGCTCCTAATGTGCTGTTGAATTGGGTTTGCTAGCATTTTCTTTTCTTGGCTTGTCCTTCTCTGGCTTTGGAATGAGTAATGCTGACTTCATAAAATGAGTTTGCAAATGTCCTGTTCTTTTCAATTTTTTGAAAAAGTTTGAGGATTGACATTAATTCTTCTTGGTAAAATTCCCCAGTGAAACTGCTCTTCTTGTTGGAAGGTTTTGATTGCTGATTCAGTCACCTGTACCTACTGTTATAACTTACTACCTCTTTGCGTTTCTGCTTCTTCATGATTCTGTCTTTGCACATTTGTCCTTTTCTTTTAGGTGATCTGATTTGTTGGCATATTTGCAGTCATCTCTTCTTTCAGTTTCTATGATGTCAGTTGTAATATCTCCTCTTTCATTTATGATTTTAATCATTTGAGTCTTTCCTTTTTCTCTTAGTTACTCTAACTAAAACTTTGTAAATTGCATTGAACTTTTCAACAAACTAACTTTGTTGTTGGTCTATCCATATGTAAAATAGCTTTATTGAGATGTAATGTACATCCTATAAAATTCACTCACTAGAAGTGTGTTAGGATCACTTTTCACTTCTGTAGAGGGTTACAAATCTCATAGAGTATTCCAATTTCAGAACATTTTCACTGTCCTAAATAAAATCTCGGAGCCATTAGCAGGGCCATTTTTAATGGTATTAGTATGATGGATGGTAGAGAGCCTATTTCTGACTATAATAAATATGGTGAACTTTGGGAACCAGTTTTTGTAGATAATATGATGAACTTCTGAAGACATACTAGCAAAGAATCAAGTTTATTAAATATATTATCACTCAAATGTTTCTTTTTATCATTGTACACATTTATGTGCAACATGTTTTGAAATATAAATGTGGACATACTGTAGAATGGCTAAGAAGGGCTAAATGACATGAATTATCTCACATCCATATCATCTATTTCTTTTTTTTTTTTTTTGAAAATTAATTCATTTGTTTGAAAGTCAGAGTTACAGAGAGAGAGAGGAAGAGACAAAGAAGGAGATCTTCCATCTGAGGGTTCACTCCTCTGATAGATGCAGTGGCCAAGGCTGGGCCAGGCTGTAGCCAGGAGCCAGGGGTTTCTTCTAGGTCTCCCATGTGGGTGGCAGGAGCCCAAGCACTTTGGTCATCTTCTGCTGCTTTTTTCCAGGCCATTAGCATGGAGCTACATTGGAAGTGGAGAAGCCAGGACATGAACTGGTGCCCATACAGGGTGCTAATATTGAGGTAGTGGCTTTACCCAACTGTTTCTTAAAAAACATTTTTATTATTCAGAAATATTCATTATACAATGTAAGGCTTAATTTTTATTTGCGAGTTTGTGGTAAATAAGCTTTATTGATATTGAAGATGAGAGAAAGGATAGTCGTAGATTAAATAAAATGAATGTTCATTTCAGGAAGGTTCTACAAGAAAATTTGTGGAAAAATAAATTCAAAGAGAAGTTTATTTTCATGCAAAAATTTTCTCATGGTGTGCATTTTTCCATGACTTTTTTTTTTTTTTTTTGACAGGCAGAGTTAGACAGTGAGAGAGAAAGATAGACAGAGAGAAAGGTCTTCCTTCCTTTGGTTCACCCCCACAAATGGCCGCTACAGCCAGCGCGTTGCGCTGATCCACAGCCAGGAGCCAGATGCTTCCTCCTGGTCTCCCATGCAGGTGCAGGGCCACCGCATCCTCCACTGCCTTCCCGGGCCACAGCAGAGAGCTGGACTGGAAGAGGAGCAACCGGGACAGAATCCGGCGCCCCAACTGGCCCCAGGAGTACCGGTGCCGCAGGTGGAGGATTAGCCTAGTGAGCCACGGCACCGGCCTCCATGACATTTATTTTTTTTGACAGGCAGAGTGGACAGTGAGAGAGAGAGACAGAAAGGTCTTCCTTTGCCGTTGGTTCACCCTCCAATGGCCGCCGTGGCGGGCGTACTGCAGCCGGCGCACCACGCTGATCCAATGGCAGGAGCCAGGTACTTATCCTGGTCTCCCATGGGGTGCAGGGCCCAAGTACTTGGGCCATCCTCCACTGCACTCCTGGGCCATAGCAGAGAGCTGGCCTGGAAGAGGGGCAACCGGGACAGAATCCGGTGCCCTGACCGGGACTAGAACCCGGTGTGCCGGCGCCGCAAGGCAGAGGATTAGCCTAGTGAGCCACGGCACCGGCCGACTTTTTTTTTTTTTTTAAGACAGAATTACAGAGATCCTCATTGTAGTACAGTAAGCCACCTCTTACGACACCAGCATCCCATCTGGATGCCAATTTGAGACCCAGCTGCTCCACTTCCTTGTCCAGCTCCCTCCTAATGTGCTTGGGAAAGCAGTGGAAGATGGTCTGGGTGCGTGGGACCCTGAACCCATGTTGGAGACCTAGAAGAAGCTCCTATCTTCTGGCTTCAGCCTGGCCCAGTCCTGGCTTGTGGCCTTTTAAGGGAGTGAATCAGCAGATGGAAGATCTGTCTATTTCTCCCTCACTTTCTCTGCAACTCTATCTCTATTTTATTATTTTTAATTTTTTCTTTTACTTTTTTGAAAGGCAAATTTTCTCCAGGTCTCTCACATGGGTTCAGGGGCCCAAGCACTTGGGCCAACTTCCACTGCTTTACCAAGTGCATTAGTAGGGAGCTGAATCAAAAGTGAAGCAGCCAGGGCTCAAACTGGTGCCCCTATGGGATGCTGGCATTGCAAATGGAGGCTTTACCTGCTAAGCCACAATGCCAGCTCCTCCATGACCTTTTTTTTTTTTTAAATTATTTATTCCTTTATTTGAAAGGCAAGAAAGAGCAACTGAGAGAGAGAGACAGAGACACAGAGAGGTCCATCTTCCATCCTCTGATTTACTCCCCAATGGCTGTAATAGCCAGGGGTGGGCTAGGCTGAAATCAGGAGCCAGGAGTGTTGTCCTGATCTCCCAAATGGGTGACAGGGGCCCAAGCACTTGGACAATCAATCCTCTGCTGCCTTCCCAGGAAGCTGGATTGGGGAACAGAGCAGCTGGGACTCCAACCATCACAATCACGGCTGAACCTGTTAGCCACAAGGCCAGCCTCTCGGTGCCCCTTTAAGGACCCATGGTGTTGTGTGTATGGGTAAGGCACCATGCTGTAGTAGAAGGCACAGATCATCTTGCCACTGATTTATTTTGAGAATCAAATTAGCAGAGTTAGAAAAATACTGAGAATCTATGAGAATTAATTGGCTACCAGATTAAATTTTTGATGCAAGTTCCCCTGGAGGGAAATACATTCCTTTTCAAGTCTACATAACAGGGAATTCTTGGGTAAAAACTTTTCCAGGAACCATGAAGTCTGCTTTCACTTTACATTTTGGAAAGAACCCCCAGTTTTGTTCGTCAACTTTCAGGGAAAAAAAAAATTCTGTCCTTTATACTTTGTGATGTTTGGGGCACCAACAAAGGTATATAATTCATTTAGCTTTCTTTGTCAATGAAAATTCCATTCCCTTTTGATCTTTCTCAATCTTCACGACAAGCTCTGGCTCTCAGTTAGGGTCCTCTCACACTAGAGGGTCACAAAGATGTGAGCATAAACCATACAGTCTGCAGCTGGGTTTTCATCGCCACTGCACGGGGCTGGTCACTGTGAGAGCACTGTTTGTCCTTCCCAGCGCTCAGAAACACCATCTATTCAAAAGCAGCCTGCCCAGGACATTCGTGTGCCCTGACTGCTTTCCAAAGGTCAGCTTCCTGAGTAGCTGAGATGCTTTTCCTCTGGCATCCTTTCTTGGCCTTACCCGCTTGTCAGCGCTGCCCACAAAACAAATGACCAAGAACTCTTTAATGATATGGCATTCACATCTGTATGTGGAGATGACTTTTTGGCAGTGAGTGGTTGGGTATGAATGACTGAGAAAAGGCTGCAACGTTGGCCAAAGGACAGAACAAAAGTTCCCTCTGAGTGTGATATCTGAGTCTCGGAGAGTATGTAGGGAATCTGTGTTCAGGAGGCCGGTGCCTTAGCAGGCTGGAAAGCAATGTGACGTTGCTGGAACTCATGAAGAAGAGCAAGGTATCATGCCAGGGGCAAGCCTGGGCCTCTGGGCAAAGCTCCCAACTGCTGGGAGGTTGACTTGGTTTGCAGACTGTGCAAGTACTTGATTGTTAACTCCCATTCTGTGGTTGCTGGCACTGTTGTCCCATGCGGCTCTACAACAGGAGCATTGCTAGAATGCATCTGAAGCGATGATTTAACATTGAACAGGCTCTGTTGCAATAACCTAAATTACATTGTTTCTCCCAGGTGGCTAAAAATCACTGACTTCAGGGATGTAAAATGTCAGAAACATATATTCTTAATAAGTTTGGAGAGGTAGCCATACTTCAGGGAGTATCACAAATCTTCATCCTCATCTAAGTAGCCCTTGGAGACTACATGGGTCGTGACTTGATTGTTCTCATTATAAATAAATCAGAAAAGATTGATGCATTCAGACATCTGGGCAACGCTGAACCAGTTGTGTGGCAGAGTCATGTTTGCAGGTCCCTTGCTTTAAGTCCTTGTGGTACGTATTTAGCACTTACCATTTAAACGTTTATACTCTGAAAGATTCTTCTTCTTCTAGGTTTTATAACTCATGATTCCCAACAGATGGAACCATGGATGCTTCTTTAGGTCTGGGTAGACAGAGCTCGGATGGAGTGTCACTGAGTATCCTGTATGGGAATATCATTGGAAATGGAAAGCAGAGTACCTGTCAACTCAGGTTTCCACATAGACCATCTTGACAGTTAGCAGACAAAATTTATTATAACCTTCTCAAAGTGGAGGTAGCAAGGAGATAATAAGAATTATTGCCATCATTGAACTATTTACATTGAATATTTTATAACAATCAAAATCATTTGCATTGTTGAACTCTATTGGATATTTTGCAAGGTGTAACAGCCATCCTTGCCAGCATCCTAGTTCAGAATTGACTGAATTTGATACCTCGCTGCCAACTGAAATTCTTATATGATGCAGTATTTTTTGAGGGGAGGGGCTGTTTTTTGGTAATAAGTGATGTATTTTTAATCTGTAAATTGAAAAGTTATTAGGTGCTTTCTGAGAACTGGCCTGGATTGGTCAATCATAAAATTAAACTGAACTGAGAAGCAGAAAAAAATTGAAAACTGACAACATGGGAATAAACAACAAAAATAATAAGAGACAAAAACAAGTTGTTTTATAACTTGGTTACTACAGCTGTGTGAATTACCTCTACTTTCCTGAGTATGAGTAACAATGCTGTCCCCAAATGAGAAGCCCAAATACTGTGAAATGAAAGAGGGTGAAGCAATATTTTCATTCAGTGCATGAACTAACCTTGTTAACTAAGCATAGAGATACATAGTCTTGGTGATAGAAGTAAGTTTTCCCCAACTCTAATCAATCTTGAGCAAATATTTTTAAAATATTAGTTTGAAAATGTACAAAACCATTAGCTTTTCTGGACATTTTCTTGATTCAACTTTAGTTTGCCAGATTGTGTGTTTGTGTGTATGTATGAAAAAGAAAAGTGTTCATTCTGAATGCGAACATACACACACACACACACACACATACACACTTGAGGTAGGGGAGGAGTGGCGAATGAGCAAGTCCAAGCAGCCACAGTTGCATATACATCAGAAGAAAAATATTCAGATGCATGCAATTGGATGGGTCCCACTTTAGAGAAGCCAGAATCCATTTATCACCTGTAATGCTACAGAAACATTGCGTAAACGCCAAGAGCACTCTGACTTCATAATATCACATTGGAGAGCGATCTGGGCCCTATGCTGGTGGCCAGGGCAGATGGTTGATATCATGTGCTAAGAAAGGGCACTCTGCAATTCTCAGCACTTGGCAACCTGCCAGGTAAACCTGAAATGGGTCAAAGTGAAACCATGAGATTTTCATAGACTTGTGAAAAGGTGCAAAATTTCAAAACAAAGGGGAAGATGGGCAGTGATTTTCTGATAGAAGAACACTACTGATAAAGATTTGTTTGCAACCAGAGATTAATTTATCTAGCCCTTCTCTGGATAAATAGGAGATGAGGAAAATCCCTAAAGAAATGAACTGCCCAAGAGTATAATAGATCAATGCTTTTGCGGCGTTTGTAATGGTCATTTTTACTATTTGTGTTGATGCATTTTACATTAATTCTTATGCCATCGAAGTGTAATAGTTATCACTTCTGAATGCATTATAATATATGTACAGGCTTTAATGAGAGTTGGCAAGGGACTTAAAGCAAAATGACATGGTTTATGATACAAACAGAGGATTGTTTTATCAGTTGCAAGTCATGAGCTATATATATAGGGACAAATAATCAGATGCTGCATATGCAGTACTTTATAATTGCTCTGCTGTTTAGTGTTGAGTCTTCAACTTTTATCTCATCCATGGGGCTGCCATCATTTAAATGAGAGGAGGCAGAATCAGAATGGTGGTGATGTTGCTTCCAGAAGGCAGAAATCATATACCCACTGTAACATCCCTCAGACCTAAGGTTGTTCACTCTTCCAAAATGAGAACTATTTATAAAAACATAAAGAAAGGAAAAGGGACTTTTGGTAAATTAGAGCCACTGGGTGGAGGAAACTTATGAAAATAAGATGGCCCCTTTAGGCTATCAAACTATACAGTTACAAATGAGTTATTAAGGTGTGGACAGCCATAATGAGTATCTCATGTAGGAGTGAAGGAAATAAAGTGAATGTTATACACTCATCCACAGAAATGAAGGGCAATGGGTCGTGATTTGTTGGTTTGGTGAGCATGAAGAGGAGCAGTTTCTATGCTCTTATGTATCAACCTGATTGTAAAGAGAGGCAGAGACTGGGGGAAATGGCAGATAAAAGATTGGCCTGTAGGGTGCAGGGACAGGGGCTCCAGCGTTGATTGAGTGCCCGCAGTGTGACAGGCTCCCTGCTCTGCTCGGCGGTGTAATGTGAGAGGGCCAGAGAGAGTGATGAAATAGCAGAGTAATTGGCAGAGATTAGAAGGAGTGGTGCAAGTGGTGTAGAAATTCAAGTGAAGAGAGGGAGGGAGGTGGGCAGCTGACACTGGTTGGCCGTGAGGCCCAGCAGAAGGAGTGACATTTAGGTCGGCCCCGGAGAGTCGGGAGGGGCTCAGCAGACAAGCCTGTCTCTGCCCACTGCTCCCTACCCCTCAGCGATGGCCGAGGGCCATTTTGTGCTTGTTCAAAGCTCACAAGTTGGAAAGCAGGTGTTTAGTTCGTATAAGGGATCAGAGGGAAGGGAAAAGACCAGAAAGCAAACTGAAACGAGAGCTGTTTATATGTACTCACCCAGCCAGCCGTGTGTCCAGCCAGCGGTCCACTGGCTCTGGAAGGCAGCAGGCAGTTCTCTGTTCACTCCTGTGTGTCACACTCATCTCTCACCACAGCTGTGCTTTTTGCTGTGGCCCAGAGCAGCAGCCACAGTGATGGCCCAAAGTCACCGAGGAACAGTGACTTAATATTCAGCATACACGGCTAAAATATCCAGTATACACAGATAAAAATGTATTCTAGAATGATTTCTATTTTTTTTTATTAAATTGGCGATTCCACAAGGCAAGAAATTGTCTCATATTCTTCTTATATCCCTTGACACCCAGCCCAATTTCTTTTACATACTAAGTAAACTATTTGTGACACTGAACTGAACAGAAATAATTTAAGTTTTGGGGGAGAAAATCATATTGTTTAAAGTCCAGTATTTGTATTATCAGGAAACTCAGCCAGAGGTGGCATACCGTGCTACCCGGGCTCTCAGCCCTCAAAATAAAATGACATTTTCATGTATTGAATTGAGAATTCAATTACTGAAGTGTCCTTAATAATGAGGAGTGTGTATTGCTGGAGCATTTGTTTTCAGGCACATCGAATGGAGGAAGAGACTCGAAGGTGGTATCCCATGCTGTATTACTCTCTGCCATTCTGCATTAAAACCTGCCAGGCAGTGCCGTTTGCAATACATGAGCCAGGCAGAGGGTGCCCCCCTGATCCCGGCTATTAGTGGATGGTTTCAACCCATGACTTGGTGTGCTGGCCTTAAGCCTCATACCACAGCCTGGGCTCAAGGTGAGACCTAGCCAGGTGGTACCTTGGCCAGGGCCTCTTCGTGGCTCCGCAGGCCTAACCCATGTCCCTGAGGAAACTACACTGTCTCCAAGATGACCAGCACCACGGAAGAGAAAGAGCGGCAGACTCCTGGGTCTGTGGCCTGGGGTTTCAGCGGCCGTATTTGCCCCCACTGGTAAGCAGTAACCTTCATGGGCTTCCGTTTTTACAGTCACAAAAGGAGTACTAGAATATTAGCTCTCCATAATTACAGGTTGGACTGTATGAGTGTCTGACACACGGGAGGATTTGGCAGCACAGCATGCACGTCAGGCCAGGCCTGTCTCTGCGGCCAGATGGTAGCTTTGCTCCCAGGGGTGTGCTAACCACTGCCACCGGTGATGGCCGGGAAGAAGGAACAGTGTAAGGAGCTTTCACCAATAAACCATGCAGATCCAAGTGGCATTTAGGTTATAGTTATGGCTCCTAGGTACGGAAAACCAGAAAGCTCCATTTATGAAGAAGGAACGTCTCCATGTGCACTAAGCGCCAATGACATGGATGATCATAGTCTCGGCGCCCAGTTCGTCTAATGCTTTGACTCCATCATCTCGGTCAGGAACCCTCCCACCCTACTCCCCGAATTCGGACCTCCTCCCTGCTGTTCCCCCGCTGACTAATGCTCCAATATTTCCACTTGCTCAAGTGAGGGTCCTGTTAATGCTATTTAAGTGAGTCAGTGGTGTTCTGTCTCTGAGACAGACATTTCACTCCACCTCAAGGGTATCCTCCGAACCTGTCAAAGAAAAGCGTGTGGCCTGCCGGGGTCCTTGCCAGCCTGCTGCTGCCTTCCAAGGCTCTTGCCAAGCTGCTCTTTGAATCCTCAGTACCTGAGTTCACCGTGTAAACAGCATGTTTTCCCCAGCTCTTGTTGATCCTGCCCTAAGAGGTTAGCAAACATGTCCTGCAATCTGGTACACAGGTCACTGCTATCGTTGGTAGCTTAATGTTTGTTTTGAGAGGTTACAATCAAGATGGGGAAAAAGCACCCCAGCTTTGCCAGGCTTTTGCCAATTTCCTGCTTTGCCCTTTGTCAGCCAGAGGTCTGTGTAGAGAGGAAGGTGCCCCGGCGGTCACATCTGCTGCTTACCCAGCCTCCTGTAGGTTCTGAGGAGGAGGCCAGGGAAGTGGCCAAGGTTTCTAAACTACAGAAGGTGGAGAACCATTCTGAAACTGGAGGTCCGGAGTTGAGGTACTCTTAGTCCACCCGAGTCGGGGAGATAGGATAAGATATTAACTCAGTTAGCAAATATTTGTTTTGTTCTTATGATGTGCCAAGCACTGTAAATTCTAGGGAGAAAGCATTAATCAAAGCAGACGGGAAAAAAATAAAATAAGCTGCTTTCATGGCGTGCGTTTGCTGGTGGGCAGACCACGTCTTCTTAGGAGGAGAGCCCTGTGCTGGTAATTTGTCGTGTGTGCTGATTACAGCTGATTGCAGGGCAGCAGTGAGGTGGGGGAGAATAGGATTTGGGCATAGCCAGCTCCGAGGGGCTGCGGAGAGCTGGGAGAGGCAGCCGCTCTGCCCTATCAATACATCAGGTACTGTGCACTGTGGAGGCAAAGAACAGGAATGTGAGAAGGGGGCTATGGTCATGAGACCGGCGGCCGTGCTGAGCTGGTAATGCCGCCATGGAGGCCAGGGGAACGGAGGGACGAGCCCTGTGGTTGCAGAGTGGGGCAGCAGGCACAGAGTCTCCGGGGGGGAGAAGGGGACTGGGAAGAGCGAGTCCCGCGGCGTGGCCCACAGTGTGGCTCTGCTGCGGGGGCAGCGGAGGAGTGACACGCTCGGATTCCGAGGGCTGCTCCTTGGAGGACAGAGTAGATGGAGAAAGGGCTAGAAACTGAGAAGGCAGAGCTGATCCAGAAGAGAGTTGGTGTGATTTGGCCCAAGCTGGTTAGCTGGCGTCACGTCCTGGGTTTATTTTGTGTGCAAGCTGACAAGACTCGCTAATGCGGTGGGGCGCCGTGTGCCCTGGGGAGACGTAAGGTAAGGCGCTGGCGAGGCGAGGCTTTTGGGTAGAAATCAGTCAGACCTGGGGCTCTGGCTTCTGTTTTGGGGTCGGTTTTAGATTCCACTCCCGCCAGGCCCTCCCTGGCTTCACGTTTCCCCTTCTTGCCCATGGGCAGGGAGGTCTGTGAAGGTAGGAACACGCTGGAATTCTTAGCATTGCGTTTCTGGTGCCTAGCACATGCCTGCCACATACGAGGTCCTCAGTGTACAGGAGGGAACTTCAAAAAGTTTGAGGAAAAGTGGAATTAAAAGAGACTTTGTTTTCATTGCAAAAAAAATTTTTTTTGAAAACCATGCAGAGGTTTTTTTTTTTTTTCCATAATGTCCATTTTCCTTGAACTTTTGAAGAGCCTCCCATTTGTTGAGCGAATGTTGTCCAGAGATGAGTCCCCCTATCTAGGAAATACAAAGAGTGATACCAACTGTACACCTGGTTACAAAGACTAAATGAAAAATCTCGTGTAAAATGTGTCCTCCATCCAATATACAACAAACGTTCCCACACGCA
This sequence comes from Oryctolagus cuniculus, assembly GCF_964237555.1. Lineage (NCBI taxonomy): Eukaryota > Metazoa > Chordata > Mammalia > Lagomorpha > Leporidae > Oryctolagus > Oryctolagus cuniculus. The sequence goes on along the minus strand of NC_091440.1, from coordinate 62,774,957 downwards.
AGCAATGGCTCTCATTGGCTGGATTCTGTGTTAATTAGAAACAATCTTGAATACTCAGGAGTGTGTTTCCTAGGAAAACCAGCGGGGGGTTATTGTCAGCATTTTTATTAATAGTTCGTCATTACGAGCTGCCTCTTGAGTGACTCAGAAATAGGGGAAAGACTCTTCGCTTCTGGACATCAGAAAATCCAAATGAGTGTTACAGAAATCTCTGGAAAGGCGAGAATTTCTCCTTCCCACAAGGTTAGAGGAGGACAGAATGGAGAAGAACGTCCCCAAGGAATTTCTTTTCTGCCCTTAAAGTAGACCTACTGTGACGGCTGCTGTTTACAAATGGTTAAAAATAGAAGGACCTGGGTGGGGCTCACCATGGATGAGCAGGGACTGAACTCTTGGAGAGACTGGTGCCCTTCCGTTGTCATGGTAGCTGAAAGCCAGCGGATAGCCCCTTCGCCCTGCCCAGATGTGTAATGTCTGTTTTCATATGCCCTGACTGATGACAGAGCCAGATGTGAATGTCAAATGTCATTTAATTATTTTTGTCTTTAATGGTGTAAAAAATCTTTTTAAAGCTCAGAGATTTAGTTTCACAGGAAGTAAGTAAGTGAGAGTTTGGTAGAACATCTGTGTGTTTTAGTTTTTAATTTATTATTTGAGAGGCAGGCAGAAAGAAGGGGAGAGAGGGAGCTCCCACCCACAGTGTATTTTTGAAATTTGTATTTTTAAGCCTTAGATGAACACCTAGTTGCCTTTCCATATTAATTCCATATGTTTGAAAGAGGAATTCATCAGAACCAATTAATAACAGCATATCTAGTCACTGAAACCACAGAATTCAAAAGCGTCTGTGTGAGTCCTTCATTTTTTCTTATCACGGTTTTGGTACGAGTTCAAGGTGATGACTGGTGAAGAACAGAACAGATAGTAATTTGCAAGTAGCTCCTAAAGTTGATTGCTTTGAGAAAAGCTCTTTGCCTTGATTATAGCTCTCTTGGTAAGTGAAACTGTATAGGTGTATTTTACAAGTACATTTGATTCTCACAAATCAGTGCTTTTTTTGAATCCAATACAATAAAGCTAGTGTTAGCCAGTGTTTTCCTGTGAAAATTCCTCTGATGAAGGGAGACTGAGTAGCTCTCCTGCCATTGACCCTGTGGCCCTAAGAAAGGGTGACCAAGAGTCATCATATATGTCCAGTTAGTCCATTTCTCAAACAATGAACAGAAAAGTCTAGTACATGAAGGAAATGAAATATTTATTGAAGCTGTGTTTTTTTCCTAGTAATAGAGCAATAAAGAAAATGAGAGAGTTTTTCCTAAGGAAATCAGAGAGTCAGATAATCCAAGCAAAAATAGGCATTAGTAGACACAGAAGAAGAGGAAGAAAATGTAGACAGTAACTCCTCATCCTGGGCACTATTCCACTTCTTGCCAGACCTTCAGCTTGGCTGGGCCTTGGTTTGCTTTCTCAGGCAGCAGCCACACCGTGGTCTAGGTATGGCAGCATCCCTGCTGAGCCACCTTCTCTTGGGCTCCCTGTGAAGCTAGCCCTGGGAGCCTTGGTGTCCAAGGCCCATGGCTACTGCCCATCTCACTCCACACCTCTCTCTTTGGTGAAGGCCTGAGCTCTTGACTTCAGACAGCCTTCCCAGTGCCTGCAGCTTCTTCTGCTGAGACCTCTGTCCCAGGGAGAAGGGTCTCAGGAGAGGTCTAATTGGGCCTTTCTTTTGGATCTCCATGCAGAGTTCAGCCCAGCCATTTCCCAGTGGAAGAGTTGTCCTGTTGGGTAATGCCTTTCAATAGAACTCTCTGTACTGGAAGCGTTCCATGTCTGTGCTGTCCAGTGTGGCAACTTAGATAAAAGCCAGCTAAAATGAGCTAAACTTCATTATGTTAAGTGAAATAAGCCAGGCGCAGGAGGATGAACACCACACGATCTCACTTACATGCACTGTCTAAAAAAGTAGATCTCGCAGGAACAGGGTAGAGTGATCATTGCCAGGCGCTGGGGAGGGGAGAGACCGAGGAAAGAGGCTGGTCAGCATCTGTGCAGTTAGATAGGAGGGTAAGTTCCGGTGTCCTTGTATAAAGAGGGGTGACTATAGTTAACAGTAGTGTGTATCTCAAAGTAGCCAGAGTGAGGTGACAGGTGTGTTCCTTGCCCTGGCTTGATCATCATGCAATGTGCAAATGTACCGAGACATCATCCTGGCCTTGGACCCGCATGCGGTTGTCACATGGCGGTCAGAAGCCAAGTGGGAGAAAACCAGACATTTAGTTCCTTAGTCGTGGTACCACCAATCCAAGCGCGAAATAGCCACAGTAGGTAGTGACTGCCAGATTAACAGTGCAGCCTTAGAGGAACCTCAGGTTGGTGGCCATGGGCCAGTGCTACCACCCCACTTAGCTCACAAAGGGATGAGAGGAGCCGCAGAGAATCTTGGTCTTGGAGTGAGAGCCATGGTGGTTACAGAAGTGCGGTGGCAAGAGGCAGTCCTCGCAGCAAGTGCTCTAGAAGGGAGACCGGAGCTGGGGCGTCTCCCTGGCTGCCACATGTAGCATCTCAATAAACCTTGGTCTGAGTCTCAGTATGGGATTTGGAGGGAGGCCTGCCTGGGTGTAAGTGTTGGTTCTGCTGATAGTTAGCTATGAGCAATGAAATAAATCCTGTCAGCCATTGGTTCTCATAAAATGGAGACGGTATTACCTGCTTCCCAGAGCTGTCATGAAAATTCAGTGAGATGACAAAGGGAGGGCGACACCGTGCCTAACATATCTTAAACACCTCCCATATAAGCCGATGATTAGATGCTGTGGGACCTATGTTAGCCTTAGTTCCCTCTGCCTACAACTTCAAATACTAATTAGCCTTTTGAACTGAAGTGTTAAACAAACAAAAGAGTAATTCAGGAATTGTTGCTACGGTACCTATAATTTTCCGGCACACTGTTTTATACAAATATAACACTGCTTATGTGAAGATGCTCTTTTGAAGAACTGTGCATGAGCATATATGGGCTAGCCTCCATTCATCCCATTAGATCAGCAGGCACAGCCTAGTAGCACCTGTGAAAAGATGTGCTTGGCCTCAGTAGATACACCCAAGCCAGCTGCTGCTTTCAACATTGTCATTCACACTTGCTGACAATCCGGATCCTCTACTGAAAGAATTGCACTGTGTGCCGAATACCTCAGTCCGGATTGCAAAGGAATGGAGATAGTTGAAGGGGCTTGTCTGGGCATCTTGGAAGAATTTCCTCTGTCTTCTTGCTTGCCATTGCATTACCTGCCATCGACCCAGGTCCAATGAGGACTGGTGTTGATGGGCTCAGTAAGTGAGAATTACTCAGGTCGGGGCACGGGTGGCCTGCAGAGCTATCAGTAGACCCAGAGGACAGAGGACAGAAGGATGGGTTCTTGTACAAACTCCCAGCTGGACTCAGCTGGCAGAACTTGCATTTTTAGTGTACTTTTCAACTTCATCGTTTTGAAACTTTTGGGCAAAACAGATCATGTATTTGGCAGTAGAAGAAGGAAGAAGAATTAAGAACACTAATGTTTTCTGAGCATCTTTACTATGAATTGAGCTTTCAATACTCTGTGACCCTCCCTTGAGGGAAGCTGGATGAATTGTGTCAGAAGGGAACCTGTGTATGTGGGTGTAGGGCTAGGGGAGCAATGGAATTACACATCTAAAAGAATTCTTAGGATTGGGGGTGCCTGCATTCACTGTCCCCACCCTGTCTGATCCCTGCTCAGTGGGAAGCACTCTCCATAGCTCCTCACTTGCAGGTGAGTTTGGTGTGCTACAGACAGGATCACCAACAAAACACGGTTGAGAAGCTGTAGCTGCTCAGAGACCTGGCAGACCCCTCCCCTGGTGATCTCTTAGACTCCCCGGCTCTCTGCTCATGCTCCTCCCCAAGCAGTTTTCTTTCTGATCTTGACCTTAGGTAAAGGCTATGAAATCTTCTTTTTGGTCTTCCCACCTGGAAGTATGTAGGCCTGAGGATGCATCTTGGACAAGATCCTTTCACTGACTATGAGACAGCCAATCCATAAAACCTATAGGAAGGAAAGTAAAGGGGAAAGGCCCTGCAGGCAGCACTCTTTCTCTGAGGGCTACTGGTCCCCTTTACAGTCATTATTGGCAAACATTTTAATCCAATTATGTAAGTGGTTCTTGGGCTAAGGGACATTTACTTTGTTAATAGTGAAATACTAGCCAAACATTGCCTCTGAATAAGTGTTATGATAGTTACTGATATTTTTGATCACTTTGAAGGTATAGAATCATAAATAAACCTGTAACAATTTCTGAATGTATTTCTGTGTGGGTACCCGGAAAAGTAATAATTATAAAGCAGCTTCTACTTGAGACTGATTTTTAGTGTGCTGAAGAATTGCTGGCTTTATCGGACCCAAATGTGACTTTATGGGAGCTTGTGGTAACATTAGTATTTGCTGGGCCTTTCCTGCCCAGAGGATAGCAATCTGGGTGACAGCAATGCACTGTGCTCGGTTGGATTAGTTGAATCATGTAGGCTGCCTTTAGAAAAGTCTTAATTTGTTTTTCACTTGCTTCTTTTCTTCTACAATATATTTTGTTAAGATTATACTTTCAGGGCCTCATGTTGTGGTACAGGGAGTTAAGCCCCTGCCTGTGATACTGGCAACCCCATGAGAGCGCTGGTTTGAGACCTGGCTGTTCTACTTCTAATCTGGCTCCCTGCCAATGCACTGGGAAGGCAACAGAAGATGGCCCACATGCTCGGGCTCCTGCCACCCTGTGGGAGTCTCGGATAGAGTTCTAGGTTCCTTGCTTCAGTCTGGCCCAACCCTGGCTGTTGTGGCCATTTGGGGATTGACCCAGTAAATGCAAGATATTCCAACCCCCTACCCCACTATGCCTTTCAAATAAATAAATCGTTAAAAAGACTGTATCTTCAGTCTAGAAAAAAATCTGTAGCAAAAGTTTGCATGCTGATGTAAAAACATTGACAATCCCACTGAACTAATTTTGAGGAATTAACTTATATCACATAATAATAGATGATGCTATTTTTTAAAAAAGATTTACTTATTTATTTGAGAGGCAGAGTTACAGCCAGAGAGTGGGAGGGACAGAGAGAGAGATATTCCATCTGCCGGTTCACTCCCCAAAGGTCCTTAACATTTGAAGCTGGGCTGATCCGAAGCCAGGAGCCAGGAGCTTCTTCTGGGTCTCCCACATGGGTGCAGGGGCCCAAGCACCTGAGCCATCTTCCACTGCTTTCCCAGGCCATAGCAGAGAGCTGGATGGGAAGAGGAGCAGCCGGGACTAGAACCGGCGCCCATATGGGATGCTGGAACTGCAGCTGGAGGCTTAGCCTACTATGCCATAGCGCTGGCCCCAAATGATGCCATTCTACAATAAAGTCCTGATAGCACTTGTCTACGTTTTTGGATGCCATTCACTGCTCATATCTAGTCAAAATATGTTCAAATGATTTTTCTTTTTAACTAAGGTGAATGGTGTGCAATTTGCTGGCCATCCATCGGGGACACAATAGACAAGGTGTTATGACAGTTTGGGGCAATTTGCTCTCTAGAAGCAGCGTTGGGCAGTCTTTCCATGTGGTCTACAGGCAGGTCCTCTGGGCACCCCCAAGGCAGCCCTGGGTGGAGGGGAAAATCAGGAGAAGGTGACACCTGGTGTGTGACTCCGGGAGGGATTCAAACTTCGTTTTTGACTTCAAATGGTTCCTGAGAAGAGTTACCTCCCAGTTTTACTAGGCACAACCATGATTATTACACAGTTCTTTGGCCGTGATTGATTGGCTGGGAACCTGTAAGATGGGGCCTTTGAAAAGACACAGGTGAGAGGAAGCCATGGCAAACCTGGCCAAATCCCCAGTTTTGCCTGGGCGTTTGCCGCTCACTCCCAACCCCAGTGCTCTTAGAATTTTAAAGCTTTTTATGAAATATTTCATACACATGATAGAAAGCACCTACCATGTATTTACATTAGATGAATAGTAAAATGAACACCCGAGTGTGCACTACCCAGGCAAGGAAATAATAGGCCATTACCAATACACTCAGCACCTCCCACGCACCTACTTCCAGCCTCGTCCCCTCTCCTTTCCCTCCCACCAGACCACTTTTCTGTGATTGCAAAGTTCAGCATGTGGGTTTACTGTATGCGTAGGCATCAGTGGACAACACAGGGTTTTTACCTCTTTTTCAAGCTTGCATAGATTGAATCTTACTCTATGTTGCTTTTTTGTTTAAACTCAGTATTATTCTCCTGAGATTTATCTGTATTGATTTGTATAGCTACACCTCATTAATTTTCACTGCTGTGAAAATATCCTATTGTATGATTTTTTTTGGAAAGTTTTTAAGATTCTCATGAAAGACATCACTTAGGTTATTTACTGTTGGATTTTTGTTTGTTTTGCTCTTCCAGTTATGCCAAGATCTTTCTTGTACAAGCTCTGATGCATGGGGAGTAGTATTTCTTTGGAGAATTCACTTAGTCATTGAAGTGATTAGTCCACGGGTGTGTGTGAGCAAATATTATGCTAAATTATTTTCCAAAGTGGCTGCACAAACGCAGTTTCTTGCCAGTTCCAGTGCTCTGCATTCTTGTCAACACCTGAAAACTCAGTTTGTAATTTTCCCTCAGTCTCGAGTGTCAGAGTTATCTCCTGGTTTAAATGTTGTTTTCTTGGTTATAGCTGAGCGTTCGCTCATGATCATAATGGCCATTTGTTTCTCCCTTTTAGAGATACCTATTTGGAGACGTTATGTCCTTCAGATGTATGCGGGAGCTTCCTTTGTGGGGTTTACTTCCACCATGTTTGTGGATTGAGTATTCACCCTCTCTGTGGTCTCTAGATAAAGCCACTTTTAAGTGGAATGGCATTTCTTCTCATTTTGTTACATCCATGTCTCATAGCCCCTGTTTCACATTTTCTGTCTTCTTTTCCATTCTCTGCTGCCATCTGGGTTACTCTTTCAACTTTTTCCAGCAATTCAGTGAGTCTTTTTCTTAAGTGTGATCTAATTTGTGGTGTAACCCTCTAATTAGTGTCTTATTTAAAAAAAAAAAAACTTTTTGTGTGTATTCTAAACCATTTGTTTCTTTACTTTTTAAGTTTGGATATTTTTTGAAAATTGTCATTCCTTGCTTAAAGAATGTCTACTTTTTTCTTTAGTTATTTAGATCACAATTATTTTATATTCTGTATAAGATCATACCAAATCTTGTGTTTGGAGCCATTGAGATTTTTAATTTGTGATTTGCTAATGGTTTGGGTCTTCAGCTGCATTTAGTAACATTTGATTGTGAGATCATATTTGGCTTAACTTAATCTGTGGGAATTATGGGTATTTACAAGGACAGTGATTTTCCAGAGTAGACTTCCTTCTGCTTCGGTAGGGCCTCAGGAGTATTGCCAAAAACTGCTTTATTTGGTTATTTGGCCTAGAATTTCCTTGAGAACTCAATTAATAAAGATTTGAACTCCACATTGTGTGATATCTGGTCTTTGTTTTAGATTTTTAGGGGAGACTATTATGTTATTATTTTTGCTTCTAGTACTTCTTGTACACTTTGAACTTAGTAGTCAGGGTTAACAGCTCTGCTTTTCCATAGTCGCATCACTTTCATTTTTTCCCATTAATGTCCCAAGCTCTGGGTGCCTGGTTTTGTCATTTATTCTTCCTCAGGAAGGCCCAGGGCTTGCCTCCCCTTCTGACATTTTTGGTGCGTTTCATCTTTGGTTTGCCTCCCTTATTCTCTGAAGATCTCGGCAGTGTAGTCTATGTAAGTTGGTTGTTATTGATCCAACACGTGGGTGTTTGTAACAGAGAGCTTTCCTAAATATTTAATCCCACCACTAGTTGGAAGTTCAAGTTTAGCCCGGTGCTCTTTGCCATTAAGATGTCACTCCTCCTTTATCCTACGTCTGGAAAGTGCACTAAGATGGGCTTTGTGGTTGAAAACACTCACATCCAAATCTCATCTCATTGCAACCATCCAGTACGGTTGTCAGAGTTTCTTGTCTGGAGCTGGGGACCTGGAGTAGAAGGTTAGGGTGAGGGTCACCCTGCGTTATGACTGTCTGCATCCACCAGAGCAACTGTCTTTTCATCTTTTATTTGTGGAGGTTCAGAGCAGAATGTTACCTCCCAGAACAAATGGTACAGTCAGTTTCATGCACTAAGAAGGAGAGACCATAGTTCTAAAGTCATGGCTCTAGGAACTGTGGGGCATGAAGCTCCTGTTGGACTTTTGACTTCAAATTTCAACCCCATTTTCCTTATAGCCCCAGACGCTTCTCTACAAGTTGTACTGGTCCCCATCCAGGCTTATCTTTTAAGTTTCCTCTTCATTCTTTTAGGGCTTGTATGTGAATTTCTCAGCCATCCTCACCACAGAGGAAAGAAAGCAGAATGGAAGCATTAGTGTGGTCATTAATTGTCATTATCAAATAGAAGAAGTGGACATCCAGAGGGGTCATATCACATTTTTGATCTGATAGGAAGTAAATGAGCTAAGACTGTGATCCAGGTTTTTGACTACGGAATCACACATTTAAGTATTTTGTTTTAATGAAATAATATTCAATCTATCTTTGTAGGATTCAAAAAATTTTAAATGTATTTGTATGCTTTAATTTTACCAAGTCAATGTGAGAAAATGAAATTAGCTAATATATACAAATTAGTAGATTCATACTTAACCTGGATTGAGATTTTTTTTTTCTAGCAGCCATTTACAAATGTGTTTTCATGTTCAGCTTATGTCATTTTACTTCAGGAATAAAGGACAGATAACTTTATTTTTATTTCTTTTTTAAGATTTATTTATTTGTTTGAAAGTCAGAGTTACACAGAGAGAGAAGGAGAGGCAGAGAGATAGAGGTCTTCCATCTGTTGGTTCACTCCCCAATTGGCCACAATGGCCGGAGCTGCACCGATCCAAAGCCAGGAGCCAGAAGCTTCTTCCAGATCTCCACGAGGGTGCAGGGACCCAAGGCATTGGGCCATCTTCTACTGCTTTCCCAGGCCATAGCAGAGAGCTGGATAGAAAGTGGAGCAGCCAGGACTCGAATTGACACCTATATGGGATGCTGGCACTGCAGGCAACGGGTTTCCCTGCTACACCACAGCACCGGCCCCTATTTATTTATTTTTAAAGATTTATCTTACGGCCCAGCGCCACGGCTCACTTGGCTAATCCTCCACCTGCAACGCTGGCACCCCAGGTTCTAGTCCCAGTCGGGGCGCCGGCTTCTGTCCTGGTTGCTCCTCTTCCAGTCCAGCTCCCTGCTGTGGCCCGGGAGGGCAGTGGAGGATGGCCCAAGTGCTTGGGCCCTGCACCCTCATGGGAGACCAGGAGGAAGCACCTGGCTCCTGGCTTCGGATTGGCTCAGCGTGCTGGCCGTAGCAGCCATTTGGGGGGGTGAACCAAAGGAAAAGGAAGACCTTTCTCTCTGTCTAACTCTGTCTGTCAAGAAAAAAAAAAAAAAAAAGATTTGTCTTATTTATTTGAAAGAGTGACAGAAAAAGAGGGAGAGTCAGAAAACAAAAGACATATTCCTTCCACTGCTTCATTCCCCAAATGAAACGGCTGGGGCTCAGACTGGTCTGGCTGGAGCCAGAAACTCAGGACTCCATCCAGGTCTGCCTTATGGGTGGCACGGGCCCATGAACTTGAGCCATCCTCTGCTGCTTTTCACAGGCACACTAGCAAGGAGCTGGATCTGAAGTAGAGCAGCTGGGACTCAGTTGGTACTCTGATAGGGGATGCTGGCATCGCCGGTGGAGGCTTGACCTCCTGTGTCACAGTGCAGGCCCCAAAGACAGGGACCTTTAAAAAGTGTTCTCTGCATTCAGCTATGTGTTTCTCACTGTTCAAATTTTTAAAAAACGGCAAAGAGGTTAACGGAATCAGAGGATAACTCCTAAAACTGTTTTCCCATGGTCTAAATCATTATTTCTGGTGCTGGTAGCTTCTAAAATGAAGTTGTATCAACTGAGAGCTGAAGAATAAGTGTGCTTAATTTTACTGTGAATTAAATTGTTATTTGCCTGCATAAATATGTAACATGTTTAAAAATAAAGCCGCTGGTGAGTTTTATGAGGCTCTGATTTGGGTCTCATGGTTCCAGTCAGACAGTGGAACATCAAGTCAACATGAGCTAGGCTGTTGGTGCATGAGGCAGTTCCTTGCAAAATTGTAAGGTTTTCATTATTCCAGAAAAACAGTTACTGATAAACTGTCCAAGCCATCATAAGGAATAGCAGGTAAAAAGCTATTCTCACTTGCCACTCAGGAGCATGAGTCAGCAATATCAAGGTGTTATCGAAGAGGTAGACATGATCTTGAAGGAAGTGCCCGAGATCCATGAAATGAGTGACTCACTGTGCCCAGCATTGATAAGGCCCATATTAGAGTCTAATTTTCAGCTCCGTATTTTAAACACAATCTTAGGATATTGTAAATGGGCCAGAGAAAAGGAGTGAAGATAATTTGAAAGTACAAAAACTTATCTATGCTGAAAACTGGCAGAAAGTGGAATTCTTTATAACCAAGAAGGTGAACCACAAGGGGTAGCAAAGAAGTAGTTTTGAGTGCCCATATGTGGCTAAATTGAGATAGAGAAGTGCCTCTTGCCCTGAATCTATCTTTTAAGGTGAAGTTCTTAGCACTGCAAACAGTGGCTGTAAGACCAGGACTGGCTCTTGTAGGACCAACCAGAGCCACTGGAGAAACCTAACACCTTCTCACTGCACATACAGGAGTGTGAGGGCATGGTGTCGAACCGTGCAAGACCTTTTATCAGACACAGAAACTTAATTGCCCTGCTGTGAAGAGTGAGCCATTTGTCTTGAGACGTTATGTGATTTGTGTCTCATGAAGGTCTTCTGGGGCAGTTTGGAGAATGGCCTTGCTCAGGCTGGGGCTGGAGGAGCAGGTGGCCTGCATAGATGCAGGACGATTAGGGAGGAGACAGAAGCACACACTGGATAAGGAAAGGCAGAGTAGGGTGGAACCGAGAACTTGGGAGATAGAATCGATGGGTCTCAGTGAGTCATGTGGCAGAGTGGGAACTGACAGTAATTATTGAACAGAAATGCTCCCAGGTGGTAGCATAGACCAGGAAGAGAATTAAAATCGCTTGTTCTGTTAATTTCCTATTGCTTTTGTAACAAATTACCACTAATCCAGTGACTCAAAACAAAATAAACTTGTTGTCTTACAAGTCTGGAAGTCGGACATGGGAAATGGGTTCCATTGGGTAGAAGTCAAGGTGTCAGCAGGTTATACTCCCTGCACACATCTGGGGGAGGATCCTTCCATGCTCTCTCAAAGCCCCCTGCCACCTTCAAAGCTGGTGACTGCCAGTCAAGTCTGACTCACATTGGACCACTTTAGCACTGCCTCTCTGTGTCCCTCTTTTAAGGCTCTGTGTGATGACATTGGGCCCACCTAGATAACCCCAGATGATCCCCACATCTCCCTGTCCTTAGCCACAGCCGCAGAATGCCTTTTACAAAATCCATTATAAAATAACATTCTCAGAGGTCCTAGGGATTAGGACATGGACATCTTTGGGGACTTTGATTCAGCAACCTGAGTTGGGAGGGAGCAAGTGAGCTCAGTTTTATGCACGAGATCCTGGGCATCTGCTTCCTGTCTGGAGACAGTTTGGTGGCATCAGACTGACTGGAGCTAGGTTTGTGATGAAGCCATGGAGGGACAGTTCGCCACATTGAGCAGGGAATGAAAAATGACGAGCAGATTTCCCAGCCAGCAGCACGCAAGGTATGTCCACTTTTTTGGTTCACATGGTCTGAAAATTAACTCTTGTATTAAGGATGGAACAGAAGTTTTTCATTTCCTTGTTTTTGAAAATGTGCCCAGAAAAACAGATTTAGGTTGAAAGTCCAGTTATCAATAAGTGTATGGGGAATTGTTGGGCAGTTTCTCACGTTAAATCTGCTAGTGTCTATTTAATATTCTGTTGGTAGCAAACCTTTGGGTGTAACTCTGAGAGGACTGTTGACTCTGCTGTGCGTAACAAATTACATACACATTTTGAAACTTGACATTGTGACTGTCTTGCAGGCTTATCCATTTTCAGTGAAATTTTAGAACAAAGGTCAATAGGTGGGTTTTAGGAAAAATTAAACTATGAAGAGGATGAATATGTGTGGTGGGGTGTGTGTGTGAGGAGCTTGTTGCTATACCAGTGATCGAATGAAACTAACGATTTCTCCTGATTTCTTTTTTTTTTTTTTTTTTTTTTTTTTCCTCATTTTTGACAGGCAGAGTGGACAGTGAGAGAGAGAGACAGAGAGGGAAAGGTCTTCCTTTGCCGTTGGTTCACCCTCCAATGGCCGCCGCTGCAGCCGGCGCACCGCGCTGATCCGATGGCAGGAGCCAGGATCCAGGTGCTTTTCCTGGTCTCCCATGGGGTGCAGGGCCCAAGCACCTGGGCCATCCTCCACTGCACTCCCTGGCCATAGCAGAGAGCTGGCCTGGAAGAGGGGCAACCGGGACAGAATCCGGTGCCCCAACCGGGACTAGAACCCGGTGTGCCGGCGCCGCAAGGTGGAGGATTAGCCTATTGAGCCACGGCGCCGGCTTCTCCTGATTTCTTTATTCCTTCTGACCTCCGTGCCTGGAGTGAGTGCTTATAGCTGCTTTCTAGCGTGTGCAGTAGCTGCCAACTGTCCACTTACTCTCTGGCTGAGGGTAATTAGAGTCTCTCAGTCTAGAGCTCCAGCATACTTCCTGTGGCTGTGGTTCCAGCTGTGGCCTGGGGGTGGGGCTGGCTTGGCTTCTGCCCGGCTACTTTGCAAATGCTAGCATTTCATTCTGTACATGGGCAGTAACGTTTGAAGAAAAACCACTACTCTCAAGTCTTCATCATACTTTTGCCTTTATAATCTGGAGTTATGCACCGAGTGTGCACGTTTGTAAGGGTTTGTGCATAGGGCGATTGGAATATAAAGATACATATGATATGGCCCTTACCCTAGAAAGTTTCTAATCTAATGGGAGAGGTGGGACCTCTGTGGGAATACCAGTAAAAGAGGGTTAAATATAACAAATGCTGTGAGAGAGACAGGAAAAGCATCTTTGCTGTTTAGCAGAAGACAGACTTTGGCTTATGGAGAGAATCAAGGAAGCTTTTTTCTAATGAATTAGTATTTAAATTGGATTTTTATGGATAGATAGGATATTTAGAACTGGAAAGGAGTTTGGGCAGATGGCATTCTGAACATAGATACAAAATTAGCAGAGGTCAAGAGATAGGAAATAGCTGAGTCCAAGGGCAAGTCGATGATCTCATTTGCGTATCTGTGAAGTAGTGGGAGAAATTCAGAAGGGAATTTTTTTAACCCTGTGGTTACAGATGTTTATGTAAAGATTGTCCTGTACTATAATAGGCTTTGACTGCCACAGAAAGGAATTGCTGGTGTAAGATTATATTATTTTTTGCATTCTCGAATAAAATAAATTCCATTTGATCATGGTACATTATTTTATTTATTTTTAAAGATTTAGTTTATTTATTTGAAAGAGAGAGAGAGAGAGAGAGAGAGAGAGAGCTCTTCCATTGCTGGTTCACTTCCTAGGTGACCACACTGGTCAGGGCTGGGCCACACTCAAGCCAAGAGCCAGCAACTCCATCCCTGACTCCAGTATACGGGTAGCAGGAGTCCAGGCACTTGGGCCATTGTCTGTTGCCTTTCTGGGTGCAATAGCAGAGAGCTGGGTCAGAAGTGGAGAAACTGGGTCCAAACTGCAGCTAGAGGGGGATGCCAGCGTCACAGAAGGAGGCTAAACCCACCGCACCACAATGCCAGCCTGGAGCATTCTTTTAATAGCTGTTGGATTCTGTTTGCCAATATTTAATTTAGGATTTTTGCATTGCTATTCCTAAATGAATTTGTTCTATAATTTTCTTTGGTACAATCTGTCAGGTTTTGGTATCAATGTTACTACTACTGCTTTTTTTTTTTTTTTTTAAGGGGTAGGGGAGAGAAAGCATAAAAGCAAACTTGGAAACTGTCTTGTCCTCTGTCCTCTTTCCCTTTGTGTTCTTGAGGAATTTATAAATAGTGTTGGGATTATCTGTTATTTCAAAGGTTTGTCAGATTGCGCTTTGAAGCTACTAAGCCTTGTTTGCTTGTGTGTCTGTGACCGGTTTGGCGGATACCTTTGAGAATCCCCTTTATTTGTGTGGAGGTGGTGTGACATATCCTATTTTATAGAAAATGATTTATTTCATCCAAGTTTTAAAATTTAATTGCATGAAGTTAACCAAAGAACTATCTTGTGATATTTAAAAAAAAAAGTCTCCATTGTTGGTGCTACTTGCCTCTTATTACTGCATATTTTATATAATGTTAGCCCCTTTTCTCATCCTCTTTAATTTTGCTAACTCTTATGCGTTCCCCTAGGTTAGCTGACTGCTTAGGTTGCAGATTTTAAGTTTATTAATCTTTTTTTCCTTCCAGCTAATTTATACCTGTGTGTTTATTCATTTTTCTGATTTCTGTTGTTTCTGTTTCCTTTACCTTTCCTTTACTGCTTTCTTTACTCTTTGTTCTTTCATGTTTATTAATGAACTAAATCTGTGAATTTCCTTTTCAGTGTATTAGTGCTCATGAATTTTTAAATATTAATTGTTTTCTAGATGCAATTATTTTGTTTCATCCTTTTCCCCCAAAATTACAAGGGGAGTTTAAAATTTTCAAAAGACAGGAAAGCTCTTTTTCCTAGTTTTGTTAGTAGTTGATAGTTTTTTCACATCATGATGTGAGAATGTTTTTCTATACCTTCCTGTTTCGGGAGATCTATGAAAGTTTTATTTGTGGCATAATATATTGTTAAATTTTGTGGCTGTTGGCTGAGTACTAGAAACGAAAGTATTTTCTCTTTTTCCTGGGTACAAATCTGATTTATTCATAAGTACAGATCATATCAGATGTGATCTATCATTTTAATTATGGTATTGAGGTATTCTATACCGTTTTGTGGTCCACTTAATCCATCACAAATGGAAAGGTAAAAATAGTTTGTTGCTCTTACTTGGTTTCTGTATTTTCTCTCTGTCCACAGATTGACGTTGTGGATGGGACAGTTCTTCATTGTGCCTGGTTACCGTGTGTAGTGTGGGAGGTTTAGCATCCCTATACACTAAAGGCCAGTGGTGTTTCCAGTTTGTTCTGACAGTCAGAAACACCAAGTGGGGGAGTAGGGACCATACCATTGGTAATTGAGAAACACCAGTGTGCATTTCTTAAACTTTTTGTCCTTTTCCTATAATAACTATATATGTTTGGTGCTAAAATTTAAGATTTCCAGAAAACTACTTTTAATTACATATGAAAGAAGTAAATGTTTTCCTCCCTAGTGATAGAATGAAACCAAGGAAATGGTGATGCCAGAAGAAGCCACTAAGACTCATGTCATGTACTAAGAATGCTTAGGTCAGGCCCTTGCCCCTTCTCCGTTTTGCTCTGTGTTCAAGTACAAGAGACTACAAGGTTTACAAATAAACCAACTCTTCCAATAGCCTTAAAATAAATCTATCTATCATGTTTCAACAGAGTCCTAACTTATTACCACCTGCTACAATTAATCTCTCAAAGGTCAAGCTATATTAAATTGACAAGTTCTTGAATGTAAATATGGCTTACCAAATAACTTGTACAAGTATACATGTAAATTTATAACTTCTCAAGTTTCCAAAATAAACTCCCAAAGACTCACACAAATTTCTGTTCATGTGGCACAATTAACCTCAGAATTCTGTTGAGAAACGGGAGAACCTTACCTGTAAAAATAAACTCTGAAATTCTTTGAACTCACAATGAGCTTGCTAAAAATTGTGTGCCTTCAATGCAGAAGGCATATAACAATTTTAAAGCAACTTTTGGTTGGCTTAGCTCATCAGAATTTGAGAGAATCCCCCCAAATGTGTGTATAGGATTTGAAACAGCTTAACTGAGGCTAACACACATTGACATCAAAGTCTTTTGTAGGCTGGTTGGAAATGACTTTCACTGCTATAGAAAGGAGAATAAGTGTGTATTTTTAGCTATTCACCTGAGCATACAAGAACTGTTCTTAGTGTAGCTATTCTGGTCAGCACTTGAAAATACCTCACAGAGAAGCTGCTCCACATCTACCACTGGTGAGAATTTAGTCGTACTATGTCTGAGAATGCTATGTAATATTACTTATTGATGATAACGGGGAAGGGTGGGCTCATTATTGTTTACTGAAAGGAAAAAAAAAGATGAAAAATCAACTGTGTACATACAGATGGCTAGTTTTCAGAATTAGAATATGAAAATCAGTTAATAAAAAAAGCATAGAATGCCATTGAATTGATCTTGTCTGGTGTGGCAGGTGATTTAGGATTATTGTGTATCTCAAGGGCATGAGTGTCGCATTTTGTCCTCATACTTTAGGATTAGAATCCCATTGGCTTGTTCTCACAGTCTAGACCTAGATTTAGATTTTTCTAGTTCTCTCTTCCTTTTATGAAGGCTGGGTTACCAGCAGTTTGCAACTGGGCACACTCCTGCACTCATAGCCCTCACCGCCCTACCCCTGCCCTACTTGCTGGCCGTCTTGGTGGCCATCTTGAAGAATGCCCTTTTAAACATTACCCTACTGTGGGATCTCTTTGGGAGAGGTTGGAGCTAGTTCCCAGTTCACTGTCCCTGTAGCTGCAGTGGAATGTGGGCTTTTTTGAATTTGGATAAATTTGAATCCTTTCTTTCTCATTTAGAATGATTGTGTTTTTGTTTATTCTCGGTTTGTTTTGCTTTCTGGCTCATTTGCAAATTTCAGGGTCTTGGCAGTTTGTCCCCTTTTGGTTTCCCTCAGGTATGTGTGTGTATGTGTGTGTTTTATCATGAGCCTTGTAAACAAGGTTAGCACTTTGCGTTTGTCTCTGAGAACACCTGTACTTCAGTCCCCGTGTTCATCTACCCTTGATTCCTTGTGGTCTCATGGAGAAAGCAAGAACATAGACACCAGTGGTGAAAGATCGACAGAAGTTACTAATCTACAGAGAAAACACTGACTTCCTTGGGAAAATAGTAGACATGCACTGCCGGGTGTTGGAGACTAAACGCCCCCATTGTTTGCCTCTGGGAATTGTGCTGCATACTTCTTACGGTGTTAGTATGACAGTAGGATCTTCGGGTTAGAAGAATATGAGGGGCGAAGCTATCATTTAGCTTTTGTAAATGACTTTCTGATACAAAAATCCTCTTTTCCATCTATGCCAATGGATAACAAAGTTATTATTATTCTTCCATGACATCAACCCATTGTTGAATTTACATTTAGTGAGAATGCTTAGTAGTTCTATACTATACACTTTGGGTCTTCACGTGACACTATAATGCATCTGATATTATAACCTGATTTTACTGTCGAGGAAGCAGTCATTGAAGGGTTAAGTAGCTAAGTCACTGCAACACAACCAGAACAAATATGAATGAATTAGAATTCCTAACTAGGCAATAGGATTTCTGGTCCTATGCTCTTAATTAGTCCTACTATGTACATTAAATTTAATGAGACTCCTAGAAGCAAAGTGAAATTAACAAATCCTCCAATTAGGATGTTTTATAAGGTACTAATAGAAGAGATGGAAGATGGGATTAAGCCAACACAATGACATTTTAATTTCTTGTGCATTCCTTCATTCAACAAAGGTACCTACTGAGGATTGGTACTCTTGTAGATGTTACAGATAAAGCAGTGAACAAGACATGCCAATTATGCTTTATTGAAGCCTACAACCCAGAAAAAGGAGGCAGATGTAAATAGAAAAGTACACAGATAGTGAACAAGAAGTGTCAGATAATTATCAGAAGGGAATAAAGCAGGGTGATTTGATAGTACTTCTCGCATGATGTTTCTTTTGATAGGAAACTCTTTCTGAGATAAATAACACTTGAACTGAGACTCAATGTTAGGGAATTCACTCATTGTTATTAAAGATTAAATATAAAGCTTTTCAGATGTGTCAAAAATTTTGGAAACAAAATCCTCCTAAAGCACAAATGTATTTCTCTTGAGTTACCTTTTCTTTCTTTTTTTTTAAAATCCAGAGTACAGTTGAGTTTGAGTCAGCTCTTGATTGAGAAATCTTTCTCAGTACAAAAGAAACCTACTAGTCTCCTCTATCTTCATTTCTATCTTGTGATTTGAGTGAACTCTTGGTGTTCTTCCAACATTATGTTAAATTCTTTATGTTTTACTTGTGTGAGAAGCCACATGGTTTCTCATGGCTGTGCTGTGTAGTTAGATGAAGCCTAAGCAAACCTACTTCTTTCCTTCCCTTCCTCTCTCTCTGTTACATGCATGTTTTATTGGATTCCCATAGAATCTAGCAAGTCTCTGATCCCTTCTCCTTTCTCTACAGTATCTCGATTTGAACAGCTCATTGTTCCATGGGTTCAGGGATTATGGGTAGTTGCAGTAAGAAGAGAGTTGCCAATTAATAGATACTAGCAAGAGTTTGAAAAGTCATTTCTAGGGATGCTGTAAGTGAGCTATGTATCTGGAATATTCCTTTTTCTATAGTTTACATGATTTAAAAAAAAGCCCTACTCATCTTTGAAGATTTAGCTAAAACAGCTGCCACATTCTTTTCAAGTTTTTCCTGACCCCCATTTCTTGACCAGCACATAGCCCCCACCTTGTCTTTACAACCTCCCTATGCAGTGGTGGTCTAGGTATTGTTCTGTGGCATCAGGCCTCACGTACTCTATGGCACACTCTTAGTAGTGCTCATACATCTCTTATCCACACTGAAGTCCTCAAAGTCAGGGACAGAGGCCATGCCATCTTCTTATTTATTATTATTTTTATGGAGACAGCACCCATGTAGCATAAAATTATCCATTTTTGAACAGATTTCTTTATTTATTTGAAAGACACAGCCACGGAGAGAGAGGAAGAGACAGAGAGAAAGATCGTCCACCCACTGGTTCAGTCCACAAATGGGTGCAATAGCCATGGCTGGGCCAGGCTGAAACCAGGATCCTGGAACTCCATTTGGGTCTCCCACATAGATTACAGGGACCCAAGTAGTTGGGCCATCTTCTGCTGCTTTTCCAGGCACACTGACAGGAAGCTGGGTTGGAAGTGGAGCAGCTGGAACTTGAACCGGCCCTCATATAGGATGCCAGCATTGCAGGTGGAGGTTTAACTCCCTGCGCCAGAATGCCAGCCCCAAAATGAACCACTTTAAAGTGAAAAATTTTGTAGTATTTAGTACATTCACAGTGTAATGTAAGCGCCACGCCTGTCTAGTTCACAATTATTTTCATTATCCCCAAAAGGAAACTCCACACTCACTGAGTGGTTGCTGCTGCTGTCTGTTCTCTGGAGCCCCGCAGCCACTTGTTGTGTTTGTGTCCTCAGTGCCTTAGCCAGCTCCTGGGTCAGGCAGTGTGCCTAACGCACCTTGATTGCTATAAGGAATGAATTCTGAATTCTGAAAGGAAAAGAACTATCTGTATACAAGTCGTTTTCCTCATGCACACTGTTTGGGACTGACCCCTGGTAGCCTGCTGGGTGCAGGGCCAGAGACAGTGAACAAACAGACTTGAGTTTGTAACCACGCAGGGCTGTCCCGAGGAGAGATGATGTGACCCACGTATGAAATTTCAAATTTCTAGTAGACACATTTGTTCATTTCCTGTTGTGGTGGTCATCCACTGGTAGCTTAAAACAACCTCCATTTATTTTCTTCTGAAAAATTGGAGAGATTAGAAGGTGAGAGGACTATCAGTGGTGTCACTGGACAAAAGGAAGGTGACATTCGGCCGTGTCCCTCCTGCAACAGCGCAAACCAAGTCTGTCCAGTCTGGTGTTGGCTTCACACCAGAGCACCTCTGCGTAGGATGGAGACCCATCTCAAGGGCTCGGTAACCACACGTGCCTCGTCGCTACCATGTTGGTGGTCAGCATGGCTCTGGGGACAGAGGTCAGGGAAGCAGTAATGACAACTGTGGTGCCTGTCAAGGAGATCATATTCAAGGGAGTCCCCCTTCACCGTGAGGCGTGAGAAGGCTTCCTGGAGAATGCAGAAGCCTGAGTCACAAGAGGATTGGGTTGTAAAAGCAGAAGCAGAGATCCCAAGCTCACCTCTCCTTCCAGTTTGAAACAATTGAATAGCCTCCATGAGCCTGTGGCCAGGGCCCAGGTTCAAGATTTGCTTCCAGTCTAAGTAGATGAGAGTAGGTCTGCATTTCTTAGACAGTCTCTCTGGCTACTTCTAAAAACTCATGTTCTTCCCTCTTAACATTTCTGAGTTTTATTTGTTAATGAAGCAAGTGTTTTTTATCCTGTTATCCTCTCTCACTCATCACCACCCTGTCTGCTGTGCCGCCTATGTCACTTTGCCGTGTGGAGGAGAAACATGCCGAGTAGCGGGGCAGGTGTGTTACTGTGTGGGGAAAACCAAGCAAGCGTGATGGAGGCATGTGTGTCCCAGCCTTCTAGGGACCATCTCGGTCCTGTCGTCTCAGGCCGTGAGAATGCCAGTGACTAGTGGTGTGACACTTGGAGGGGTTTGAGTACTGAAGGGTCAACAGAATTCCCCTAGGAACAGTCCAGTAACATAGATTGTAGATGGTTGGGAGGTGGGGGCCGAAGACTGCTACCGGAATCTTCTGTCTAGAGTGTGGCTGACTTAAACGTCGTTGGTCAAGGGTGGGATGCTCAGGGTACATAAAGAAGCAGTATGCTTTTTATGCATCAATCACAAAACAAATAGAAATTTGAAAATAAAGCAGAAGTAGGATAGATGCCTGAGATTTGCCTGCCTTATTTTATGAAAAGTGTGTAATGGTGACTGGTGTTCCTTCCTCTTCTACCCTGGGACACTGGTACATGCGCTTCCCTTTTCAAAGAGGACCCCGACGTTGATGAAGAGCTTCCCTGCAGTTTCACGCAGCCATCCTTGGGAGGAGCCCCAGGCAGCCCCCTCCTCCATAGCAGAGCCCTGCACCATTTGTTTTCCATGCAATCAAATGTGAAGTGGCCAGGTGCTTCACTCCACACTTGACACTTCTCAAATGGACACAATAACCGGAGCTAGGAGCTAGCTAGCCAGGAGCTAGGAGCTTCCTCCAGTCTTAGGTGAATTGCAGCCCAAAGCTTTCTAAATCAGTACACTCCTGAGATCTTGTCGCACCTCTTCCTTCTCTTGCTGTTGGTCCAGGGATCTGTTTGTCCTCTTGCTGCTTTGTGCCAGCCCCGCTGTGCCTGTCTCTGGGCTGGTGAGGAACTTGCCTCTCTGGAGCCTTCTGGAGCCTTCCCGCCTTCTGTCTTACTGACACTGTGCTCCGAGTCTTGGCTCTCTTTCAGACCACACCGTGAAGCAAATTCCAGGAGCGAAGCAAACACGACGTCCAGCATTACCTGGCCTGTCTGCCTGTCCTGTCCCATTTCAGTAGGACACACACACAGTGTCTACAGCCCTAAACAGTGGGTTCCCCACATGGACGCCAGCCACTGCAGGGAAACCTTGACCCCTGGGGCATCCCTGCTGTGAATCCATCTGAATGCCCATGCAGTGACCTAGAGGGGCAGGCCCCTTGCTGGAAACCAGCGGTTTCTCTTTACTGATAATTTAAGCACGGCAGGTATTTCTATAGCACCTTTGCCCTGAAGATCCCAGCGGGAGACAGAAGTCTGTGTGTGAGTCAGCAGTGGGTGTTTCAGAATGCTGACTGGTCTTCCACCTCTCTGGGTATTGGTGTATAGAGAAGTACAAAGATTAGAAACTTTGGAAACACTGTACATGGTGTGCACATCCACTCATTCCCATTCATGTCCTCTAGGCCTCGAGTTGAACCTCAAAGTCAGTTTTAGCAGCAATTATAGTCCTGTGCATCGGAGGCCGGTGGTGAGAGCGATGAGAGTGGATCCATGCGGCGAGAGCGCCGGCGGAGGGCGTGCATTTGCCCGTGGCACCTGCCAGCAGCAGTGCTCCTCTGCTTGCTGGGTGGGGAGAGGGGTTGGAGGGCTCCCTCTCCTGAGGGTCTTCCTCTTCACCTGTGGGACCCCTGCCTCTCTGGAAGGGCCTTCCTGTACCCTCTTGCTGTTTCTTCCTCTCCGACGGACACGTATATTATTACATTTTAAATAGTACTCAAGTCTGCCACCTGCAGCACTGTTAGCCTTGAGGATTTGTGGTCCGTGTTGTAATACTGAGGGGGAAATTGGTTAAATGACAGGAGAAATATGACAGTTCGTGAACAAAGTTCTTTGCGAGTTTCGTTTTCTGTGCTAGCCATCCATATCCCTGTCACTAACCTCATTAGGTCAAGGGCTTAAAGGCATTTTGTGCAGAACTGGCATGTGTTTTGGTGACAATGGTGCACATTTGAGTGTCTGAACAGTGCATTTCCTTCCCGTTTGGGGGAACTGTCACTTTCAAGTACATCTAATTTTTTAACTTGAAAAACTAACATTGCACAATGTACTTTGCCTCAGGAAACTTTTAAAGCTGGACATTGAGGTTTGCTTCACTTTTCTCCTAAGTCTCGGAACGCCTCAAACTGACCAGCAGCAACCGAATCGAATTCTGTGGTGGGACTGTCTTCTTTGGATGCCCTTCTTCTGTTTGTCTTAATGTCATCAGGCATCTGAGACAAACAGTATAACATGGGGTTGATCCTTTAAGAAGTGTTCCTTTATTGGAGTAACAATGGGAAAAAAAAAATAGGTCATGTTCCTATTGAACGCAGACCATGGAAGGAAACATCTGTAGCCCTCTGGGTAGCATACTTGCAGAGCTGTGGGCCGGCTTACCTCTGGAGCAGATCATCACTGCTGAACAGATGCTGGTGGGAACTAGGTCATCCTAGCGACAGGGCTTGCAAACACACATTTCTTGATTCATGCCATGACAGCCATTGTGTTTTATTCATGCTAATTCTGAAAGTGGCTCCCCCTCTCTGAAATAGGAATACACGCATGACATCGGGTCTTTGAGGTATCTAGAGATAAACATCAAACAAGCTCCAGAGGGTTCTGAAGACACCCTCTCCCGGGTACATCTGAATACCTCCCTCGATATTAAGATGTGGAACAGGAAGAAGGCAGAGGTGGAGGGTACGTGGGGTTCTCGGGCAGACACTTCTGAGTGCCTTGTCGGTTGCACTGATTCAGAGGCCCGTGAGCTCCATGGAAGGAGAAGTCACTGAGATAAGAAAAAGGAGCAGCATGAGGTGGTGAAGTGCTGACATTCAGTGAGTGCTTGTCACAGGCAGTCATCCGCATGCAAGCCTGCTATTAGTTCTCCCTGCTTTCTGTGGTTCCTGGGACCAAGCAGGGAGCTGGTAGAGCGCTAGTAGTGGTTAATATCACAGGAGGCATTGTTTCTTTCTGGAATGCCTTATGTTTTAGTACCAATGAGCTCCTTCTCTGTCCCCACGTGCCTCTAAAAACTTAAAGAGGACCAAAGAATGCATAATTTATATCTGTCCCAGAGGTGAAGGAGGGACTCGGTGGTATCTATGAATGGGGGATTTTAAATTTCATGTCTTATGCAAGAGGTGATTTTTATGTGGAAACTGCAAGAACTGGCCTCAGGGATACCCAGATAATTACCCCTGTGACAGCAGGGAGAGGTTCCCAGTGGGATGAGAGCTGAAAGCTGTGGTGGATCAGCTATGCCCTTGCGAATGGCAGCTGCCACAACGGAGCACACAGCAATTGATGCGCTGCCTAGAACACGCGTCACTCCCACCTCTGGAGAGCGCAGGCTGGAGACCTCGCGTGTCTCCAAAGGCAGGTGAGCCGAGATTTCCTGTGCAAGAATTCAGGGCAAGGCTGAAGGAGATTTCTGTTTACAACAGCAGGAAAAAAAAAAAAAAAAAAAAAGGAAAGAAAAGAAAAAAAAATGAAAGAAAATTGCTTTCTGCACATTGGTCCCAAAGGTGTTCACTTGTGAATCAGATGAAATTCATTAGTCCTTGGGAAATGAGTGCCACTTCTCTCCTGGATCACCATGGCGTTCCCTCTGCTCGGGAGCCTGGAAGCCATCCTCACCCAGACCCTCCTGTGCGTGGAATGTTGGACTTGGCTGGGTCTTTTACAGTTGCCAAGAGGGAGACCGGAGAGTAGTCGGCTGTTCTCAGCTTGGTGAAAAGTGCCTGCTCGCTCTGCTTTGTTCTGTGAGCCAAACATTTCCTGGCATTTGTTTTGAGGCATTTTGCACTCTGCATTGTCTCTCTCTGGAGACCCTTCTGACTGTAAGATTTCAATGCATTTGTCCTCAGGTTCTCTAGATTCTTTCAAGTCAGGGGCCACATTTCAGGTAGTCTGCAGAGTTCTTTCCTTTTGTTAGGTCCTGTCTATGGTTTCTCTTCCCTGTGCAATGATGATTCTCAAATGCCTTTCTTCATCTCTGACCCCCTTTAAGCAGCTCCAGGCCCAGATTTACCAGCTTTTTGATATCTAACCAGAACTTTTGAAATCTGATGAATAACTTTGAAATAAGACAGCTTACATTGCACAGTGCAGTTTACCCAAAATTATTGTTCCCTCTATTGGTTAATGTCTTCACTATTCCTTTTGCCTCCCAAAGGGAAAACCTCAAAGGTGTCCTTGGTTATATTCAGTATGTCCTAAAGTGTTTTGGTTGATAAGAAAACAAACAGATTAGGACAAAGTTTGTGCTTATATTTGCTTCACAGATAGTAGCTTAAACCAGTTAACAAAGCAAGTGATTGTTACAACTATAGAAATAATTATGGGAGAGGTTGGAGAAGACTGACATGAACTTCTTTTCAGGAGATGATGTGAGCTGAGTTTTCAAAACCAATTTGTGATTTTTGAGACGAAAAAGCCAAAGAAGAAAAAAAGTCATATGAAAAGACAGGGAACATCGTGATGCAATGAGGGAGCCTGTCTACCAGGCTCAGTCTTAGGAAATGAATTCTTAGAAAAAGAAGTTGAGAGAGGCGGTAGAAGCTGCATGGAGAAAAGAGTTCTTATGCTCATAAGGCACTTGCCTTTGTACCCCAATTAAAGATTGTAGCAAGGAAGAGGCTTGGTATCAATCTTCTTCTCCACGCAGTGATGTTAGGTGACCTTATCTCTTCTGAGACTTACATTAGTGTGTCTTCTACCTAAAACTCTGGATTACAGTGAAATCAATGGTTTCAAGAAGGGAACCAAGGGAGCCAAAAAAAAAAAAATTCTGAGCTATCAATCCAGGTAACAGAAAGAGAAAATAGCTGGTGAACTGATTAATGAAGATGTCTGGATAAATATTTGAGGTAGATTGGTTGGTCAGTTGATCATTCAGTTGACTAATGAATGTATATAGTTTTCTTTTTATTCATTTTTATGATTTATTTATTTATTTGAAAGTCAGAGTTACACAGAGGCAGAGGCAGAGAGAGAGATAGAGAAGTCCTCTATCCTCTGGTTCACTCCCCAAATGACCACAATGGCCGAACTGGGCCAATCCAAAGCCAGGAGCTGGGATGTTCTTCTGGGTTTTCCACATGGGTACAGGGGCCATTTTTGACTGCTCTCTTAGGCCATAGCAGAGAAGTGGATTGGAAGTGGAGTGGCCAGGACTCGAACTGGTGGCCATATGGGACTCCAGCACTGTAAGCGGCAGCTTTACCTTCTACGCCACAGTGGCGGCCCCCAATGTATACGTATGTATGTATGTATCTACCAGTCCATCTATCCATCCATCCATCTTGCTCCTTCTCCCCTCACTCCCTTTCTTTCCTTTCTTTCACCCATCCATTCATTCTAGATCTAGCTAATCTAGCTGTTCAGTTCTCTGCCATTGGTGACTTTATGTGGCTGTGTGGCGTGCTTCATAAACAGCCTAATGAGAATAAAGAATCAGTGATGGGAAGGAAAAACATGATCCGGTGGTGTTATAGAAAGATCATTTAAATACAATATGGCTTGGAAAGGGGTGAGGCTGTGGGCAGGAAGAGCCCTGAAGGGACTCTCGAGCAGTTCAGATGAAAGGCACGAGCCGCTGCTGCGCATGAACAGGGAGTCCAGTTCTATCTAAGGTCATACAGCTGTTCACTGTCTGCTATCTATTATTTAAAGCCGGTTTTTCAAAGAGACCTCGGTCATGTTGCATAAAAGCATTGTTTCAGCAAATATTTATTGATCGCCTGCATGTGCTTTAAGCCCTGAGGCCCTGGCAGACCTGCACCTGTAGCCTGTGGCCGTCGTGCTGTCATCAGCTTGTGCTTTCCCGTCCTGCCAGGCCTCAGCATTCCTTCCAAATCGGACCCTTAGACAGCCACTAATAGATGAAAACTGCCTTTGGAATTGAAATCTCTTTGCTTTCTTCTGTTCCATCTCATTAGTAGAATTGCGTTTTAGAAACTTAATGGTTGTGGGGATGAAGATAATAATTATACCAACAGACCCAAATCAACACATCGGTGTAAGAACTTGAATGCTGGCAGATCCAGAAAAACCCAGTTCTGGGGTTTTAGGACCCACATTAGATGAAAATGTGGCCGTGGCTTGAATTGGTGACTGTGTGGGGCTTATGTTGCTATAGGAGCTTGTTTCTCTCTTGTTTTCACTGCTCTCTCTCATGTACCTGTGGTGCAGCTTGACCCTTGCAAGCTCCAATGGGCCAATCCAACCAAATGCTTTCGTTAGGAAGTTGTCACCCCGGCACTGGTCAAGAAATGGCCAGAGGAGACTCTGCCTGTGTTCTATGGACACCCTGACATGGTTGCTGCAGATGGCTCTTCTTTGGCCAAAGCTGAGGTTCCAGGTCAGATACTATGTGTTGTTAGTGTCTGTTGTTTCCCATAGGTAGGGTGCTCCATTCCTGCTGGCCGCTCTAGAACGTCTTCATACATACCAAGGAAGGGGAAAAAAAAAAAAAACGATTTCTGGATTAGCCATTTGAGGAAAAGCATTTACTGACACATTCATCAAAATATTGTGGCTGTAGTTTTATCCTATCCTCTGCAACTCCATTTATAAATAATAGTGCCACATGTCAAAGAACTGAAAAACAGAGTGTTATTCTATCACAAAGAAAGATCCATCACCGAGGCATTTTTCATATTGCGTTCTGAAAGTACAACAGACCAGCATTTTTATAGTAGGGGAGCGTTTTCTGTGGTTTTTTGAGACCCGAAGTAAACATCTTTAAATGTCAGAAAGCTTTAAACCCAAACAGTCTGTAGGCTCATTAGAGAGCAGTCTGGCTAGAATTCACAAATTGAAATATCCTGCCATAAAATTTATTGTAAACAAGAAAGGAGGAAAAGGCATGTGTGCAGTTCAACAAACGCCAGCCTCTGAGCTTCTACCTCCTGACAGGCCAGGCTGTTTGAAGTTGCATCATCATGGCCTGACTCCTGCGATCCTAGTCTGCAAATCCCCTTATCAGTTCTGGTTCTCCTCCTCGCAGACCGTGGGCAGGGAGCGGAGCAGACAGGTAGGTTGGGTCCTGATCCCGCCTCTACGTGGGACTCTGTGCCTTGGTTCCTTTCCTTTAAATTAAGGGTTCTCCTTCTCTTATTTGTTGTCCACATATGGGGATCAGGAGCAGATGCTGTGGCACGGTGGGTCGGGCTGCTGCTTGTAATGCCCACGTCCTGTATCTGAGTGCTGCGGAAGTCCCATCTGCTCTGCTGCCATTCCAGCATCTTGCTGATGCATCCGGGAGGGTAGCAGATGATGGCCCAAGTACTTGGGCCCCCGACATTCACAAGGGAGACTCAGACTGGGTTCTGAGCTCCTGGCTTCAGCCTGGCCCGCCCCAGGACATTGTGGCCATTTGAGGAGTGAATAAACAGGTGGAGGATATCTATCTATCGATCTACCTACCTACCTACCTACCTACCTATTTCTGTCTTTCTCTGTTTCTCCCTTTCTGTGTTGGTCTTCTTTTCCAAATAAATAAATCTTTTTTTTAAAAAGTAAACATATAAGAAATAATTAATTAATTAATGATTGGGCCACATTGAAACAATAGGAAAATCATCTTTGAGAGTTACATTAACCATTTTTGACAATGAAGAAAAATTTAATAAGCTTCTCTAGATAAACAGTTTATTTATTGCATAGGATCTTCTGCATCTTAAAGCATATTGAACACTTGTAACTACAGTAGAGAGATTACATAAATGGAGAGTGATGGAAGTCATGCAACTGAAGAGTACATTGTTTTTACAATAATAGAAATAACTGAGATTACATAATGAGGGCTGACTTGGGGAAAAATCACTTGCTGCTGATAATACAAATTGTAGTGAATGTGTCCTGACAGTGACCTTTCTGTCCAGGTTTTTGTCTTCAAGGTATTCACTCCAAGCTTCCAGGCTACTAATTATGCTGTCAGGTTTTAGTTGCATTATTTTTCTCCATCCATTCTGGAAAGTTTAAAAAAGTTCTTGGAGAGCCCATTCAGAAACGGGCATGCAGGTGCTTTGTTCAAATTATGAATAAACAAGTTGTGTTCTTGGATGGGGTAACATTTTCCGTTGGCTACCCCCACTTCTGGGAAGATGTTCTGCTTATTCTTATTTTAGATGGACTGGGCCTAGTCACTGAAAAATAACAATAAACAAGACTTCAGCAGTAAGAATGGTCTAGTAAGTCAACTCCAAAAGTCACACTGGGACATGCTTACGTTTTATAGTACCCTGTAATTTCCAAGGTATACACATGGGCTTTTAAGCTCGTGTCATTTAGATCACAAATATGGTTCAGCAAATTATTAAATTTCTCGAAGATCTATACCCTTTCTTC
This sequence comes from Oryctolagus cuniculus, assembly GCF_964237555.1. Classification (NCBI taxonomy): domain Eukaryota; kingdom Metazoa; phylum Chordata; class Mammalia; order Lagomorpha; family Leporidae; genus Oryctolagus; species Oryctolagus cuniculus. The sequence continues at coordinate 62,746,136 of NC_091440.1, read as the reverse complement.
TGAGAATGGAGAAAATAGCTGATAATTTTTCTTCTCTGAATTGATATTAACCCAGATAACTCAGAGTTCTTGGCTTCCAGCATTAGTTCTTTTTATTCAGAAATAACCAATGTTCCTTCTGTATTGCTGCAGAGAGAAGTATTTTTTTAAAAAAATCACATTCTCACAGAAGATAGACCTGCTGATGACGTTGAGAATAATGATTTGTATATTCCAATGCCAGAAATAAAATGTATTTCAGTGTTTGACTTCCTTAGAAGTACTAATGAGATACAATTGTTATATAAATACAAAAGACATTGACCTGTACATTAATGGTTTGTCTTAAAATGACTGTAACTGAACTGTTCGGAATACCTAGAATTTGTGGCAAAGTTCATTGAGTTTTATCCGTTTTGCCCATGGAATATTTATCTTTTCCAAGAAAGCAGTATGATCTCATGGAGAAATTCAGTCTTATTATTTTAATAATAAAAAATACTGTCAAATACAAATAGGCATTGTAACTCATAGTAATAAATAACAAATGGCAAAAAAAAAAAGTAAACACTGAGATTCCCTAGAGAAACTTACATGTATTCAATGTTTGCATAAAAATTTTAGCATAATTTTAGTAGCAGAAACATTCAGTTGAAACTTGGCTCAGGAAAACATGTTTCTTAAATACCCTATTCTTAATTACCATCAGTCACAAGATATTTTGCTACTTTAATATGTGTGTTAGTTATAAAGATCAAGCTTTAAAAAAAAAGTCAATAAATAAGAAATCTCATTAAAACTCACTGTGATAGATGAGAATCTCTTTCTATCTGTCAGTGGTTTTATTTTATTTACTGAATGATCCCAGGAGACATTTGCTGGGATCCCATGGCTTTTGTAGTTTGTTTTTTGTTTGTTAACATAAATTTTGTAAACTTGGTGATGACCTAGTTCCTGGGTCTCAGTGAGCACACAGCTTACCCTGGGAGTCTCTGCTGTCTGCTAACAGCAGTCAGAATTCTTTCCCTTGGTGAAATTTTTAAATAAACAAAAATTATGCTGCATGTAGATAGAGATCCTCCACCCCTAAGTAAGTCTTTGTGGAATTGGAGCTGTGAGCCCCTCATGGCCCTTTCTTCCCTTCCCCACACCCCATTCAGCTCCTGGGATCCCAAGGCCCCATCCTGGCTAAATGAGAGAGAACCTTAGGCTGAGAGGACTTCTGAGGTCTCTGGTCCTGTGCATTGGGTCTCAAGAGCTGCAGATCCCTGATAGCTAGCAATCCTGAGCATTTTTTCATGTGTTCATTGGCCATTTGAATTTCTTCTCTTGGGAAATGTCTGTTCAGTTCCTTTGCCCACTTCTTAATTGAAATGTTTGTATTGTTGTTGAGTTTCTTGAGTTCTTTATAGATTTTGGAAGTTGGTCCTTTGTCAGTTGCATGGTTTGCAAATGTCTTTTCAGTTCTATCCATTGCTTCTTCACTTTGCTGAGTGTTTCTTTTGTCACTGCAGAAGCTTCTCGGTTTGATGTACTCCTGCTTGTTAATTTTGGCTGTGATGGCCTGTGCTTTTGGGGTCTTTTCTAAGAGGTCTTTGCCTGTTCCAATGGCTTGTAGGGTTTCTCCAGTGTTCTCTAGTAATCTGATGGTATCATGTTGTAGATTTAGGTCTCTGATCCATTTTCAGTGGATTTTTGTCTAAGGCGTGAGATAGGGGTTTTGTTTCATACTTCTGCATGCAGAGATCCAGTTTTCCCAGTACCATTTGTTGAAGAGACTGTCTTGGCTCCAGGGGTTGATTTTTGCGCTATTGTCAGTGAGATGTTGGTTGTAGATGCATGGATTTATCTCTGGGGTTTCTATGCTGCTCCATTGGTCTACACATGTGTTTTTGTGCCAGTACCAGGGAAATGCAAAACAAAACCACAATGAGGTTTCACCTCACCTCTGTTAGAAGGGCTCACATACAGAAGTTAACAAACAACAAATGCTGGCAAGAATGTAGGGAAAAGGGTACCTTAATCCACTATTGGTGGGAATGTAAACTGGTACAGCCACTGTGGAAGACAGTATGGAGATATCTCAGAAAGCTTAATACAGACCTACAATATGATCCAGCCATCCCACTCCTGGGAATTTATCCAAATCATATGAAATCAGAATATGAAAGAGTTATCCATACCCCCATGTTCATTTCAGCTCTTTTACAATAGCTAGCATATGGAATCAACGCAGATGTCCATCAGCCGAAGACTGGCTAAAGAAATTATGGTATATATACACTATGGAATACTATACAGCAGTAAAAAATGAAATCCTGTCATTTGCAACAAAATGGGTGCAGCTGGAAACCATTATACTTAGTGAAATAAGCTAGTCACAAAAGGACAAATACCATATGGTCTCTCTGATCTGTGTTAACTAATAGAGTACTTAAAATGTAATCTATAAGAGGGAAACTGACACTTTGAGATGTGATGATTTTGAACAGCCCTTGCCTTGACTGTCAGGGAACAATGTTTTCCTTGTTTGTTTTTGTTCTTTTTTTTTCCTTCATACTAATCAGTGAACTCTCTGCTTTGTGTAGGGTTAATCTTATGAGTATAAAAAAAATAACTGAAAATGAGAAAGGAAGAAGGAGAAGGAGGAAAGGCCGGAGTATGGGTAGGAGGGAAGTAGCGGGGGAAGAAATATCATATTCCCAAACTGTATATGTTAAATGCATGACATTGTATTCCTTAAACAAATTTTTTTTTAATTCTAAAAAAAAAAAAATCCGAAGAGCTGGAGGTCCTCTACCCTGACAGTTCACAAGAGGAACAGGAAGATGCGTGTTTCATGTTTATAGCTGCATCGAGCTGAATGACTTCTGGCCTAGGATGCGTTTCCCCTGGAAAACTCCTGCCTTTGCTACTGGGAACACAGGAGCACTTGCCGGCCTCTTTGCTGCTGCTGTTCTCTCTGCCTGACAGTTGCTGCCACTTAAGTTCCATCTCACCCTTCGACTATCAGCCCAGACATCACTTCCCTAGAGCAGCCTTCTACTCCACGGCAGCACCCAGTTTCATTTCCTCCCTAGCACTTGTCACTGTGTCTTTACTTCCATCCTGTATTCATTTCCATACCCCTTCTCACACTGCAGAAAAAGCCACCTGAGAGTAGAGACCTTGCTGTTCTTCGGTCGGCACTATTGCGCCTCCCTTGGGTGGGCCAAGGTCTGCTGGTTGGCGTTCATCAAACCTGCACTGAGCGAATGGATGAGACTGGAGATAGTGTCTGCAGTGCTACCAGGGGGTTGGTGGCCTGACACTGCAGGGAGCAGCCCAGAAAGCTCTCTGTCCTTTCCCACAGGGTTTCTGTGAGATAGGTATTTCTCTTTTCAAATATTTGCCTTAGAAGTAAACTTTGAGAACATGACTTTCTTGTTAGTTTATTAATAGAGAGTGAAGAACAGGTAAACATTTTTTATTTAAATAAACAGAGGTGTTTGAGAGGTTAATTCCTTGTCAATCTGCACCTTAAAAATAACCCCCTTGTATCAGAACACAGCTTTGCTGCACTCCCAGTAGATTCCTCAGTCCTTGAGGCCACAATCTTAAGATTCTTCCTTATCCTTGGAATGCACCCAACACTTGCCTTTGCTTATTTTATGTTTCTTACTCAAATCCTGTTCCCTTCCTTCCTGCTTATTCAGGGCTGCTCCCTCTTTTGTGATCATGTGCTACTTCTTGGTCCATCAGGAGGCTGATTGGGCTTCATCACACTCTAACTCATACTGATATCTATATCAGTTATTATGATCCCAATAGACCACACTTATTTAAAATTTGCCATGAGCCTACCAGGCACACCACTCTATGTAATAACTCTGTTCACCCTCCAGCAGGCCTGTGATGTTGCTACTTTTGTTATTCTGGCACACCACACCTATCTGCATCTTACGAATAAGGAATCCAAGGCCTTTGAGAGGTTAACTGGTTTGGGTAACATGGTCACCAAATTGGAGGATCAAGATTTGCTCTTTGCTGCCTGGCTGGCTCCAGGACCAGCCTCTGCCTCCCCATCTGCCCACCTGCGTAAGAACAGGCCCGCTCTTTGTTGGCTGGGCTCTTGCCTTGGAGTTCTTTGCATACCAGGGGCAAGTACAGTCACTTCCTACACAGAGAGCTCCATACTGATAGGGGGTAGGATGCAGCACCCTAAAATACAAGATATGGAGTATTTCACTGTGAAGATGCAGAAGGAATCCAGTGAATTTGCTGAATTCTTTTGTCAATTAAATAGTAACTCTCTAGATGTGCCTTTTAGTTGTCTCTCCTACTCCTCTAAGAATTGTTGGTTAGAAAGTGGGAGAACAAATACAAGAGTAAACACAGGCCGGCGCCGCGGCTCACTAGGCTAATCCTCCGCCTTGCGGCGCCAGCACACCGGGTTCTAGTCCCGGTTGGGGCGCCGGATTCTGTCCCGGTTGCCCCTCTTCCAGGCCAGCCCTCTGCTGTGGCCAGGGAGTGCAGTGGAGGATGGCCCAGGTGCTTGGGCCCTGCACCCCATGGGAGACCAGGAAAAGCACCTGGCTCCTGGCTCCTGCCATCGGATCAGCGCGGTGCGCCGGCCGCAGCACGCCGGCCGCGGCGGCCATTGGAGGGTGAACCAACGGCAAAAGGAAGACCTTTCTCTCTGTCTCTCTCTCTCTCACTGTCCACTCTGCCTGTCAAAAAAAAAAAAAAAAAAAAAAAAAAGAGTAAACACATTTGTGTCCTGCCATTTGTGTGGCTTCTAGATAGAAGGAGCAAGCGTTTTCAGTTCAGGATCCAGACAGAGCATAAGACAGGGGGCTTCTGATGAGAGGGAAGGGGCATTTGTGAGGACTATGGTTTCTTTTATTTTTTTTTAAAAATTTATTTATTTATTTGAAACTCAGAGATACACAGAGAGAGGAGAGGTAGAGAGAGAGAGGTCTTCCATCCACTGGTTCACTCCCTCCCCATTTGGCCACAATGGCCAGAGCTGCGCTGATCCCAGGAGCCAGGAGCTTCTTCTGGGTCTTCCACATGGGTGCAGGGGTCCAAGGACTTGGGCCATCTTCCAATGCTTTCCCAGGCCATAGCAGAGCTGGATCAGAAGTGGAACAGCCTGGACTCGAACTGGCGCCCATATGGGATGCCGGCACTGCAGGCAGCAGTTTTACCTGCTATGCCACAGCGCTGGCCCAAGGACTATGGTTTCACTAATGAGTCCTGGTCTCTTGGTTACTTAGGATGAGCAAACACCCGAAGAGAGCTCAGCACATCTGGCACTATGTGATCCGTGTGCTATAATTACTGATGTATTGCTTAGAACATCTCTTTTCCAGAAGTCTATCCTGCTCCCAAGCAAAACCAAAGCCAATGGCAACTGTAAAATTAGGAAATGCTTTGTGATAACACAGGACAGGTGATAGACTAATTTTCTTGCTAAACAGACAGCTTCACATGTATCAGACCATAAAAAATAACAACTCAACAGGAAAAATCAGTAAAGAATGTTCAAAGAAACATAGTAGCCATGAAATATGACCTCATTAATGATTAAAAAAGATGGTATTTTTAAAGAACAGTGTAAAAAGTTGATACTGTTCAGCGTAGATTGCAAAAGTATTTTTGGAGGTACTTTAGTTAGATGTGTACAGAGTATACGCCTGTAACAGGCAGTGGGCGATGGGCCACTGGATCAAGCAGGGAGAGTAGCACAGTGAACTGAGAAAGTCACTAGTACCGTATCCTTACCCTGGACTTGGCACCCTTTTCACTGGGGAAGCTGAACAGTTTGCAGAGAAGGAGGGCAAAGGATCCGGAGGCTGAGAGAAAGTTTTCTTATGGTGCTTTCAACCTTCTTAAGGCAACAAAGTGTGAGAGATGGGATGAGAAGAGGAGGAAGTGGCAGAAGAGAAAAATGCTTTCATCTTATCCTGGAGACTAACAAAAGTCTACTACTTAAAAAAATAAAAAAGTCAATTGTTTTTCCTATTAAAAAAACTAAGGACTACTTCTCTGGGCTGGGGGTTTGGACTAGCAATGAAGATGCTGGTTGTTAGGATGCCTCCAGCCTGTACTGTAATACCTGGGTTCATGTCCCAGCTCTGATGCCCGATCCCAGCCTCCAGCCAGTGCAGATCCGGGGAGGGGCAATGGGTGATGGCTCAAGTGGTAGTTCCCTGTCACCCTCCTGGGGACCTGGACTGAATGCAGAGTTCCCAGTGGTAGCCTGGTCCAGCTCGGGCCATTGTGGGCTAATGAAGAGTGGGAGCTCACTCTCTGTTGGTCTGTGGCTCTCTGTCTCTCAAATAATTAAAAAAAATTCTCTTTAATATCCACTTTTTTGATTATTTTCCAATTATAAGTAGCCATAATGATCCATTTGGCCCTTCACCTGCATAGTAGGAGAAAAAGAAGAAACAACCAACTGTCCAATCTATTTAATATTGAAGAGTAAAAGTGTCTCCTTGTTACAGAGGCAGAATAAGTGACGAAGGCCTCCCAGAACAACTAAGGCAGACAGTGAGCAATTCGCTGTGGTCAGAGTCAGAAACATGGGATTTTCCCTGACGCCACCAAAGAGGCAGACCCAACCTGGGATCATTCTGGCTGCTTCAGAGCTGAGAGCTTAGTCCAGCCTGGTAGCCCACCCAGCCTCACCATGCCTCAAGGAAGTGAGCAACTGACTAATTGTTTTTAAATCAACTGCTGCTTGAACAAGGACGCCCGAAGGAATAGTTGAGACTGGAGACTGCAAAATTCTTCTAAGCAGTCCAGCCCCAGCGTGAGTGCAATGGCTGATGGCCTTTCTGCTGAAATAACAGTAGAGAGAAAGGTGATGGCTGGGGACCGGAGAAGGCAGTTGCTGACCGGAAGCTGATTGGTTAGCACAGACATTTCTTGCTGTCCCTGGAGGTCCTCAAATCACAGGATGCTACCTTCAGGATACCCTAGCACCATGCTGGTTTCCCAGCTCCCACAATGCATCATAGAAGCAGCCTCCAAGAAGCACCTGCTGATGGCGCCGCTCTCACGGGAGGGAGTCTTTTCCCACCACCTCCCCCCACTCTTCTTCTCATGCATTCCAGCAGTGGGACCCTGGGCCTCGGTTTGCTTCAACTCCTCAAGGCAGGCAATAGCGTGAGTGTGGAAGGATAGTGATTCTAGAAAGTGGTATAGGCCCCACCACCCATGACTGCCTTACAGGTCTCCCCAGGTCTTTTGTGTGTGTGTGTGTGTGTGTGTGTGTGTGTGTGTGGTAAGATTTATTTGAAAGACAGCATTACAGAGAGAAGTAAAGGGGGGGGGGTCTTCCATCCACTGGTTACTCCCCAATTGGCCACAAGTACTGGAGCTGGGTCGATCCAAAACCAAGAGCCAGGAGCTTCCTCTGGGTCGCCCACATGGGCAGGGGACCAAAGACTTAGGCCTTCGTCTCCTGCTTTCCCAGGTGCAATAGCAGGGAACTAGATCGGAAGTGGAGAGGCCAGGACTCGAACCAGTGCCCATTTGGGATGCCTGCACTGCAGACAGCAGCTTAACCCCCTGTGCCACAACACCGGCATCCTCCTCAGGTTCTTTGCTCACCATCCCTGTTTTTCTGCTTTCAGCCCAACTCCTTAAGCTGCTGGCACCTGACAGGGCGTAGAGTGCTAGCCCTGCAGTGACACTGCTATTTCTGTAACCAAGAGAAGTTCCTAAACCGGCAATGACACCAAGTTCCATTTAAAAACCGGGAAATCCATCAAGGCTATGCGCTACTCCCCTCTGCTCTCCGTACCCCGCTTCCTGCTCCTCTCGGCAAGTTTCTACCATAAGAAACATCCTTGTAGTGCCCCTTCCATGAAATGGTGCCTTGACACTGGGTCTCGGGAACCCCATTTGCTAGGATAGGCAGGCCTCAGACTTCATGGGAACTCCTGCCCCATTCCCCTCCTGGCCACAAAGGAAACGTGTCTCCCACCCAGAAGATGTCCCTTCCCTGGCGATTGCGACTCCTCAGACATTCTTAGACTTGCAGTTAGAAGAAGCTTTCTCCTAACGCTGTTTTCCTCCTACGGAAAGTGAATGGGTGACACCTTGAGGTGCCTGGGGTCCTGCACTGTCCTTCGTGGCTGCTGGGAGGGCCAAGGTAGACCCTCACCTGCTCCATATCATGCACCTGCTTGGCCAAGCCCTTCCGGCTGATTGCGATGTGTCTTTGTGTCTTTCTTTTCCCATTCAAATCCTGCCTGGGGCAGTTCTTTCCCGCTTTTCCCCAGGCCCTTCCTTGATAACCCATGGTGATGGAATCTTCTTCTTTGGGAAATGTTCATATAGGGTATTTGTGGCAGCCAACCTTTATTTTCTATTATAATTTAAAATGTCTAATATTATTTATCTTGTAAAGTGTTAGGTGCCTTACATGCCCATTTAGATGGTCAAGCTTTGGGGAGATAGAAAGAACCTTCTAAAACTTTCTTTGGTATAACTGTTTTCAAGCCCAAGCCCAATATCTAAGTGTCTGGTAAATGTTTGTTGAATGAAAGAATTGATCATGGGTGCACGTTCGTAGAATACATGTGGTCTCACGTTGGTGGTTTGCCAGCTGTGAACTTTCTAAACAAATTTCCTGATGGGAGCTCTTAATCCTCAGTTTTAACTTACTACGCGGTATGAAAGATCTATGGTAAAGTAATTTGGATTCATAAGAAAAAGCTATTTTTAATTAAATGTTACAAGTACAAAGTAAAAGTTGCAGTAGGGTCAAAATGTGGTCTGTGTTCACCCTCATCTCTATGAATGAGACAGCTTCCTTAGGGGAAAGCCCGGGGTTTCATGGCGTTAATTGCTGGGAAATGTCTGGTTTGTCTTTTTCTACCCATTAGAAAAGAAAAATAATTAGTCCTAGGGTTACAAAAGAAAACTTGACAAGTAAGCTTAGTAGCATCTGTTAATTGCTTGCCTGTTTGTTTTTGGAAATATCAAAGAGAATGGGAACAATTAAGGATTTAGGGGGAAAAATTACTATTATTTCTGTCTCATGATACACTGAGAACTCACCGAGGGATGCCTTTTGCTCTACACCGTAAGCTCATTGGCCACAAAGGGGAGTAACATAAGAAAGGAGGGGTTTGGGGAGAGGAGACCTGCTCGGCGTGGGAGGAGGTGGCTTCTAACCACTGAGCCTTCCTTCCCTTTGATTTCTGTGCCCTGTGCCAGGGCTGGAAAACAGCACTCCGTCCCCAGCTGCCATAGAGCAGACTCATCTATGTTGTAGATGCGCTGCCTTTGTCTTTTTGCTTTTCTCCTTTCACTGATGACTCAATACATCCAGAATCTGGAGACAGCTTGGGTGGCTTGTCATTTCCTGGGTATGCCAATTAGGTCTTGGTAATTTGAGTGGGATTTTATTCTCCACCTCAGACGCTTGCTTGTAGGTACACTGAGGTTTTCTGTTCCGGGGCTCTGGTGTAATGATTTATGAAAGGTACTCGGGGAGATACTGATCCTGCTAACAGCTTCCGCCTTGCCACCTAGTGCTGCACCTTTTCCTCAGCTGGAAGACCACATTCCCTCTCTCCTCATCTGACGGACTGCACGTGCTCTAGCCTTTCCTCGGGCACTTGCCCGGAAAGACGGTGAAAGTCAAGTGTTCATAGACGAATTAGTGAACGCAACATGTCCAGATAGAGTACTTTCCAGAATACCAACGAGTAACGAGCGTTGCACAGTGCTGTGAAGTTAGCAAGGCTCGGTACAAAGCAGAAACGCAAGGATTGAGAACTGAGATGACGAAGGACGCTTGGACTGCAGCTGGCTGCCCTTGGAGTGTGGCTGGCTGCCCTCTGTCATGTGACTGTTGGGACACAGTCGTGTGGGTGTTCTAACCTCACAAGGATACTTCAAAATGTTCATGCAAAATGAAATTTAAAAATTTGTTTCTTTTGGTCCAAAAATGCTTGAACTCCGTCCATATGAAGAGCTTTCAAATGGTTCATCAAAAAAGCATATTATAAAAAAAGCTATGAAAGAAATTTCAAAATTTTGTATGCCAAAATAGCTTATCTTCCCATTGCATTTATCCATGGCCTTTTTTTTAAAAAGGTTTATTTATTTATTTGAGAGGCAGACTTACAGACAGAGAGAGGCAGAGACAGAGAGGTCTTCCATCCATTGGTTCACTCCCCAAATGGCTGCAATAGCTGGAGCTGGGTCAATCCAAAGCCAGGAGCTTCCTCAGGATCTCCCACATGGCTACAGGGGCCCAAGCACTTGAGCAATCTTCTGCTTTCCCAGGCCACTAGGAGAGAGCTGGATTGAAAGAGGAACAGCCAGGACTTGAACCCGGTATGGGATGCTGGCACTGGCAGGTGGAGGCTTAACTTACTATGCCACAGGACCAGCCCCGATATCAACGGGCTTTTTAAAAAACACTTATTTATTGACTTATTTGAAAATCAGAATAGCAGAGAAGTTGAAAGAGAAAAAGAGATCTATTTGCTGATTCACTTCTCAAATGCTCACAACAGCCAGGGCTGGTCCAGGCTGAGGCCAGGAGCCCAAAATTCTATCTTGGGCTCCCTCATGGGTGGCAGGGGCCCAAGCACTTGAGCCATCATCTGCTGCCCTCCAGGATGCAATAGCAGGAAACTAGATAGGAAGTCAAGTAGCTGGGACTCAAACTGGCACTCTGAAATGGGATGCCAGTGTAGTGGCTTAACCCACTATACAGCAGCGCCCACCCCTCTGAGGATTTTTTTTTTTAAGTACCCTCGCAGCACTTTTCCTTTGTAGCTTCTCTATTTGATTGACACTAATTTTTACTTACAAAAGCTTTGGAACATTAATAGGTTCTGAGTTTATTTCCAATTTATATTTTAAGAGTTTACGATCATAGGAAACCAGTAGACAGGAAGATATCATTGAATGCTTGAACTCTTAGAAAGAAAGACGTGATGATAACGCAAGAAATATTTTCTTAGATGTAAAGCTACTTTGTAGTTTCAAAATGTCTAAAATGTAATAACTCTTGTCCAAGATATCTAATTAGCTCAGTTTTGCAAATGAAGGCAGTATTTCTGGTGTCGTGTTTGTAAATTGTACAGCACTGTAGAAAAACGTAACTCCTTTTCAAATCCACTTACAAATACATCAGGGCCTGCACTGGAGTCCCTTCCAGATAGATGTAGACAAAAATAGAATTGCAGAACAGACTGCTGTTAAGTTAGTAAAAGTGCTCCTGATTTTTGCTTGTATTTGTCTTTCTGATTCAGTGTGTAGCTAGGTCCTCATATTCACCTACCTTTTGCAATCCATCTACGTTCTGGAAAATGTAAAAAATGTCTTTGAAATCTCCAGGGGAGATTATGGAATTTCCTTGGAAGTAGCTAGGGATGCCTGATTATCCGGGACTCAAGTGTCATTATTTGCATTTTTTCCAAGTGACATTTTGTCCACTTGAGAAGATACTCTGTCCTTTCTTGCAGTTTTTTAGGCCTATGTGAGGGGAAACAGCCGAAGAACAAACCAGTATTTCAGCATCCCTGCCTTCAGTATTTGTCACCATGTGCCTGACGTATGCCAAGCCTTTTGTTTTTCGTTATCCTGCACTTCCTTCAATCCCTCTAACCTCTCTTTATCTGCAGGGACTAATAATTTGCAAATCCAGAAACCAAAGAAAAGTCCAATCATACAAATGACATTAAAGATATATATATATATATATATATTTTATATTTAAGATATGAGACAGTTTGATATATATTTATAATGAGCCAGTTTGAAAGAAGCAGTGAATACTTTGAGTAAAATATGAGCTTTCTCTTCAGGCCTCATAGGGCAGCCAAGTGGCAAGCCCAGGCTGTCTTAGGAGGTAGTTTTTTTTTGTTGTTGTTGTTGTTTTGTTTTTTTTTTTTTGCCTTGTGTGCTTTGTTTGGGAAAACCAAAACAGTTGTGGACTGGTGGCATGTCTACACTGGCCACGGGTTTGTGTCCTGACTTCTTTGTAGACTGATGGATGTTAAAATTGTGGCTATCTAGTCCTGGACTGAAGTATGTTGAGTCTTGTTGCTAGCTGTCGCCTCTGCGAAGCCTTTCCCACTTCCTGGTGCTCCTTCTTACCTGTATGTAGGTGCTGGTGCTGTCTAGAAGTTGCCTCTGACAACCCAAAGTTTCTAGTTCATTTCAGGACCTCTATAACACACCCACCTCCACCCCCACTCCCACCCCCACACCCAATCCCATGCTCCTTCCTGCAGAATATCTTGGGCTCCAAAATCACCTTCCGCTCTTCACTGTTATTACAAACTCCTATTTTTTTAAAAAGATTTATTTTATTTGGTTGAAAGACAGAGTTATAGAGAAAGGTGGAGGCAGAGAGAAAGGTTTTCCATCTGCTGGTTCACTCCCCAGATGGCCACAACAGCCAGAGCTGTGCCAGTCCGAAGCAGGAGCCAGGAGCTTCTTCCAGGTCTCCCACGTGGGTGCAGGGGCCCAAGGACTTTCCCAGGCCATAGCAGAGAGCTGGATGGGAAGAGGAGCAGCCAGGACTAGAACTGGCGTCCATATGGGATGCTGGTGCTTCAGGCCAGGCTTTTAACTGGCTGCGCCACAGCGCCGGCCCCTTTTTTTACTTTTTATGACTCATTAAGTTAGAAAAAACTAATGTTATTGAACTAATTAACAATAAGATGTCTTTGACCAATGAAGTCCGCACTTGAATCCTCCTAGGGGTGTGTTCCTGTTTTCAAGGAGACTGGTGGTCATCCAGGCTGCTGTTTACTTGACTAAGCAATGATTTGTGTATTCACTTGCTCAACATATAATCAAGGGCCTCTCGTTAGCTCCAGTGATAAAGACAGGTAGAGAACATAAGGGTGGGTAGGTGCTCTGGGGTGGGCTGATTCCGGACCGCAAGTCATTTGGCAGGCAAAACCTTTCAAGTCAGGGCTGTCTCGGTTCTACTCTTGACCCCCAGGAGTGACCAAGGTCATAGCAGAGCACATGGGAGGTAGAAGAAGACTCACAGAGACCAGAGGCAGACAGCCACAGTGTGGAGATGCAAAGAAACACAGGGAAGTGAGAGTATCTAATTGAATTCTTTAACCTTCCTAGTCTCAGTCTGTGCAGATGAGAAAGAAAAGGGGTGGGACTAGGATATGGGATGAAAGGAAACCAAGGAAGATTCTGGGAATGCAGTGAGAGGCTGTATTTTATAGCTCACAGCCTCCAGGTTAATGAATATAGCACGGCGGACCACTGACCCGGTACAGCAGAGGTAAGCCCCTTTCTGTGAAACATCCGCTGGTGTGTGGCCCCCTTGGCACGCCTCCCATGGGATGTGAGAGGCCCGCAGTGAGATGGAGGCCGTCAGTAAAAACCTCAGCATTTTCCTCTGAAGCATTTGCTCTCCCAAGCCAGAGCCCTCCAGCAAGCTTGGCCGGAGATCAAACGTGGCTCACAACCACAGGCCTCCAGGTCCCTGCTCCTTCCTGCACAGGCTCATGACTCAAGCACCAGGGCCTGGGGTGGGGCCCCAGACAGGCCAGCAGGACACTGAGAGAGAGGGGGAAGGGAGGGGGGAGAGGGGGGAGAGGGGGGAAAGGAGGGAGAGGGAGAGAGGGAGGGGGGAGGAGGAGGAGGGATGGAGGGAGGGAGGGGCAGGCTGAGACAAGACCCAGCCTTTTCTGAAAGGAACACTTTTTAAACTGAGGAAGCAAGCAGGATGTCTGGGTGTGGGGAGAAGCCAAGTGCATGTGAAGAGAACTTCAATACCCAGAGCTTACTGCATACTCTTTTTTTTTTTTTTTAAGATTTATTTATTTGAAAGGCAGAGTTACACAGAGCCAGAGGCGGGGGGGGGGGGGGTCTTCCATCCGCTGGTTCACTCCCCAAATGACCACAATGGCCGGAGCTGCTCCTGTCTGGGGCCAGGAGCTTCTTCAGGTCTCCCACATTGCATACTCTTGAAGTCAAAACAATTGCAAAGTGGCTGAACTGGTGACAGCAGCCGGTGGTATTGGGCCCGAGTTCCCCTCCCAGGCTGAGTGTGGCCCTAGCAGAGGAGAGCTTGGTGTGAAGATAGCAAATGTCCTTTTCACTTTGCAACCATCATATTAGCAAATGCAGTTGTGGCTTATTTAACCTCTGCCTATCCAATTTGGCTAAATTGTAATGTATCTTTTGAAATTAAAAACAAAAGTTTTGGGTGTATAAAAATACTTTGTGGCTTTAAAAGGTCAGTCGCTTCCTGAAGCAGAAATATGCTGTGCAGTGTTTAGGGGATAAATAAGCCCCCAGAATTGATTTAATTGCTGTATTCTGAAGCTTCCCCGTGGACAAGTGTCAGCTCGCTTCTGTGTTAGGCGTGCGATACTCTTAGGAGAACTGAAGAAAGTCTTTCTTGAGAATATGGCATCTCAGATTTTGATTTTCGTATTTAAAAGCAAGCGAAATTAAATTCAAGAGTGTAGATCTTTTTAAGAGTTATCTGAACTTTCTTTCAGAAACATGTCTCTTGGGTTTCTAGGATGTTTGAAGGATATTACTACAATAAAGTACAGTTATACTAGAGTTTTTCTCTCAAAGTTTGGGATGTTTATGGTCTGAACTCATCCACAATTAAGAAGCATATTTTGTACTATGAAACGCTTGCCTTAATGGCTTAAGCTGGTGATTTAAATAACTATTGTAGGAGTAGGTATTGATCCTAATGTTAACACATCTGAGCTCCACACGACAGTGCCTGGGTTCAGTTCCTGTCTCTGGCTACCACTCCTGCTTCCTGCCAATGCAGACCCTGGGAGGCAGTGGCCATGGGTCAGGTTGTTGGGTTCTACCACTCATGTAGGAGACATGGACTGAACTCCTGGCTTCCAGTTTCAGCCCTGGAGCAGCTCGAGATGTTTTGGGGATTTGGGAGAGTGAATCAGTATTTGGGAAATTCCTCTCTACCTCTCTCTGCCTCTCAAATAATTTTTTTTTGACAGGCAGAGTTAGAGAGAGAGAGAGAAAGACAGAAAGGTCTTCCTTTTTCCGTTGGTTCACCCCCAAGTGGCCACTACAGCCAGCATGTTGCAGCCGGTGCACTGCGCTGATCTGAAGCCAGGAGCCAGGTGCCTCCTCCTGGTCTCCCATGGGGTGCAGGGCCCAAGCACTTGGGCCATCCTCCACTGCACTCCCTGGCCACAGCAGAGAGCTGGTCTGGAAGAGGAGCAACCGGGACAGAATCCGGCGCCCCAACCGGGGCTAGAACCTGGGGTGCCGGTGCTGCAGGCAGAGGATTAGCCCAGTCAGCAGCTGCGCCGGCCCTCAAATAATTTTTTAAAAAATGTGTAATTGATGGGGCTGATGCTGTGACATAGTGTGTAAAGCCTCTGCCTGCAGTGCCAGCATCCCATATGGGTGCCAATTTGAGTCCGGGCTGCTGTACTTCCAATCCAGCTCTCTGCTATGGCCTGGGAAAGCAACAGAAGATGGCCCAAGTCCTTGGGACCCTGCACCCGCATGGGAGACCTGGAAGAAGCTTCTGGATTCTGGATTCTGGCTTCAGGCTTCAGATAGGTGTGTCTCCGGCCATTGTGGCCATCCTGGGAATGAACCAACAGATGGAAGATATAGAAGACCCCTCTCTCTCACTCTCGTCCTCTGCCTCTGCCTCTCTGTAACTGCTTTTCAAATAAATAAATAAATCTTTAAAAAATGTAATCGATGAACTATATTACCATAGTCATTGAAAGTGATATTTCTAAAAATAAATAAAAATAGCTATTGTCATATTTCTCAGGACCAAGATGATTCATCCTGTTTTGAAGACAATGCAAAGTGCAGCTCCTTTGCTGAAGATAGTGTTTAGATTCTTCGGACAGAGGAGAATCATTGGAATAGTACTTTTTTTTTTTTTTTAGCACATCACTGTGGGGAAGTTCCATAACTTTTCCAAGGCTCCATTTTCTTAGGTATCAGCTTGGCCAGTGAGTATTTCACCCTCTGAGAGTCTGTGATGGTTGACAGAGGCAATGAGTGTTGTCTCAGGCAAGGATTCAGTGTGCATTATCTGCAGTCATGTACAAGACGAGAAAACTGACTAGGCAAAACTACTCTTGAAATGCCCCTGAGTTTCCCACAAAGCGTGGCAGACATGATGCGCTGCCTCATTGGCCCATTTCTTGGGAAGCCCCATACAGCCCATTGTGCATCCAGAGTGAGACCAGATTTCTGATGAGGAGTTCTTGGAAGAGGCCATGTTGAATGGAAACTGCCCGTGCACGTGAGATACCCAACACCACGCACAGCCGATCTTCCTCTGCATCCTGGTACCTTGGTTCTAGTCAGAGCACCCTAGTGGCTTTACCTTGGACTTGTAGTTCCTAAATATGGGCTTTCAAGGCCTCGCTTATAAGAGTTTGACCCGCCGTGGATGGTTCTGAAACCTGAGGAGTTACTGTGTGATGGTCCTCATTTTCACTGGGCACAGAGCATATGCAAGTCCATGTTTACAAGACACAGAGGGGGATTCTCTAGAATCTACGCATGCAGTTAGTGTATTCTGAGTAATGGTAAGTTTCAGCAATGTTAAAAATTGCATCCTCTGAAAAGGCATGCATTGCTCTTCCATAGGCTATTTTTTACTCGAATTCTCTTTGATCAGAGTGGAACACAGAACTTCTCTTTTTGCAAAGTCAGAAGATAAACTGAAAATGCAAATGAAGTTAGAGATGAATTAAAGTCATTTTACTAGCTTTTTGGGTTGAATAGAGAGCCAAGCACTTCCTAATGAATTATTTGAATGTACGTTAGCAAGTTTTCATTTTGCTATTCTTGTCTGAGTTTGGTGACTAGGAAAAAAGGCTTCCCTTGGTTACTGAATTTTGCAATTTCAGCTTACAAGATGGAGACTTTAAGGACAGAAGCTTTCCTGAAGACGCTTCCTTGTTATCAGGATGGATTCAGTGTGACTGACATTGTAGCAGACTGACTGATACGCCCTGTCTCTGCCAACAACAAGCCGGGTCCATAGATCTCTGCTGTTCTGTACAAAAGATTGCCCCAGGTGTCAAGGCTAAGATGCCTTTCGGGAGTTTATTTTACTTGTGACAAACACATATTCAGAGAACTTCCGAATGTCTAGTAAATTTAACAGTGGAGGGAAGTGCAAGGGACTGGAGAGGACCACAAAGGGAGAGTGCCTGGGAGAGCCTTGCGTTTTGTAGTGAACCGTTTTCAAATGCCTGCTGCGCTGGAATTAGGGGCAGGAGGCGGTATCTGAGCTCAGTTTTGCTAGGCTGTTAAGGAACAGAGGAGGGTGTTTACCAGACAGGAAACCTTCCTGGTCTAGGATGGCGACTTGCATCCCTTTCCTGGGGACAGGACTGCAAGTTTTCAAGTTCAAGTCATCAGGAGCTTGACCCTGTACCAGGACATGTGTCGAACGCTGGAGACGTTGGGTTTGGTTTGGTTTTTAAACGGAAACGGCTACCTGGACCTTGTGGAATCAGTGTTGCCTCCAGCTGAATCTTGCAAATGAAGTAGATGCAGAGGGTGGCAGAATAAAGAGGTGGAAGAAAGGTTCTCACAATTTAAGCACCTCGAGCTACACATACCTGATCCCGTGATCCCTTGGACTTAGCAGTTAAGTATGATGAGAATGTCCCTCTCACTTCAGTCACTTCGAATTGGGTTTCTGTCACTTGCAACCAAAATGGTTCTAACAAACATGTGTTGCTAAGGAGGTTTAGGAATTGTATTGCCTTTTGGAAATTTTTTTATTTTTGTTTTAAAAAGAAACCGTGGCAGTTTCCAGATAAGTTTGTTTCCTCTGGCAGATAAATTCCTTTTTTCTTTACAATGTGTTGAAATAATCACAAATTTAAGTATAATTCTAACTGTTGTCTTATTTTAGTACAAAATTTTCTTCCAGTTACATTCAAAAGAGGCCTTTGGGGTAGGCATTGTGGTGCAGTGCGTCAAGCCGCCATCTGGGACACCGGCCTCCCATATTGCAGTGCTAGGTGAGTCCAGGCTGTCTGCTTCTAATCCAGCTCCCTGCAAATATGCCTGGGAAGCAGCAGAGGATGGCCTGAGTACTCGGATTCCAGCCACTATGTTGGAGACCCAGAAGGAGTTCCTGCAGCCTGGCCAGTAACAGTGACTTAGTAATAGTGATCAGATATCCTAAGACTGTATTCTGATGGGGCCGTAGCAGGTAAAGCTGCTGCCTGCAGTGCCAGCATCCCATATAGGTGCCAGGTCAAGACCTGGCTGCCTCCACTTCCAATCTGGCTCTCTGCTGTGGCCTGGGAAAGCAGTAGAAGATGGTCCAAGTGCTTGGGCAGCTGTACCCACCCGGGAGATCCACAGGAAGCACCTGGCTCCTGGCTTTGGATCAGCCCAGCTCTGGCCATTGCAGCCATTTGGGGAGTGAACCAGTGGATGGAAGACCTCTCTTTCTCTGCCTCTCTGTAACTCTGCCTTTCAAATAAATAAATAAATATTTTTATTAAAAACAATGTTGTGCCTAAATACATCTAGATATCTTCAGATGGTTCACAAAACCTATTCTGAGGTAAATCAAGAGACAATTAAGCAGGAGAGGGTCTTGTGGAAAGTGGGACGTCATTGTGAACTGCAGAAGGGTGGAGGCTCTGCCTGCTGTGCTGTCACACGAGGCAGGTGCGGGCCCTAAGTTGTGACTTCAGCTTGGCTGGCCACTGGCAGTTGTGGCCATTTGGGGAGTGAACCCGTGGATGTAAGATCTCCCCCCCCCCTCTATGTCACTCTGCCTTTTGAAAGAAGCCCTTAGCCAAATGCTAGATAGAGAAATGTATTGTTTTTATGTAGGAGGCCTCATTTTGTTTTACTTTCTACCCACTCTCCTAGGTTTTTGGACATGGATGTGTCCAGCAATGGGGAAGCCAGGCCTCTATAACAACTTAGGGCCTGCACCTGCCTTGTCTGACAGCACAGGGGGTCAGAGCTGTCTCCTTTCTGGGGTTCACAGTGACATCCCACTTTCCACAAGACATTCTCAGGGCATCCTTCCTTGGTTAGCCCCAGTTTAGGTTGCGTGAGCCATCTGAAGCTATCTGGATACACTGAGGCGGAACACACATTCATGACATCCGATCACTATGACTAAGCTGAACTGGTCATCTCAAACGGTAAATTTTCCTGAGTTGTTTACTCATCAGTTTTTCAGTGAGAAAGCATCCCCTCTGCCCCTCTAAAACAACTCAGAATTCCACCTGTATTTGTCTCGTCTGGTGATTATTTAGGAAGTTCCTGTGCAGATCTTTTTCTTTGATGTCTTTATCAGTTACCTTTTTCAACCAAAGGTAACTTTTATCTTCACACATAATTAATGAATTTTTTGAAGGTTCACTTCACTTCTACCCATGTCTTGTCATTAATCTGGCAGTACTCACTAAGTTAATGCGTTCTTTCCTAAGCCTCTCCTGCTGTTTGAAGCCATTTCATTTCCATGCTTTTGTCTCTGGTTTGTCTTCCAAGGAAACTAAAGTGGATGTAGACTTAAGAATGTGAACTTGACAAAACGTGGTTGATTGCATTGAAGAAGTCTTTTTTTTCTTCTTGAAGCAGAAGTCACACTCGAGTGAAACATCTTAGTGCACAGTTAGTCTGTGAACTCCAGGTGGGCTTCTGAACCGATTCAGAAGCAAGAGGATGGGCCGGGCATGCCTCACCTTTGATCTTACGGTTGGTTGAGCCAGCTAAGCAAACACTGAGCTTGGCAGGTGATGTTGAAACCATAATCCTAGGTTGCTGGCAACGCCTCTGCAGGGAGAAGCAGTTCCATCCTGCCTGCACTATCCCAGTCTGAGATTTTTCACAGAAAGCACTCACTTCTCAGGGATCCAGCGTGATGACAAGACTTGGCAAGTCAGTCCCAGGGATGTTGTGAGAAGGAAAATTTAGACAAATTTGAACTGTTGTGACTGTTTCCCATTCTGGTTCTTTCTGTGTCAGTCATGATGAAAAGTATGACAATGGGAACTGAGAAGTGTGGAAGTAGGTAGGTGAGAGAGCTTATTATTTTTTATTTATTTATTTATTTTTAACAGGCAGAGTTAGACAGTGAGAAGAGAGAGAGACAGAGAGAAAAGTCTTCCTTTCCATTGGTTCACCCCCCAAACGGCTGCTATACCTGGCGTGCTGCACCAATCAGAAGCCTGGAGCCAGGTGCTTCCTCCTGGTCTCCCATGTGGGTGCAGGGCTCAAGCACTTGGGCCATCCTCCACTGCCTTCCCAGGCCACAGCAGAGAGCTGGACTGGAAGAGGAGCAACCGGGACAGAATCTGGCGCCCCAACCTGGACTAGAACCCAGGGTGCCAGTGCCGCAGGCAGAGGATTAGCCTAGTGAGCTGTGGTGCCGGCCATTATTATTTTTTAAATGATTATGTAGACATAAACAATTTGTCGTCAAAGCTCTGTCTCTATTGAATCACAAATCAGGAAGAGGCAGAAACTGGGGGAGTGGGTAGCATGTCTCTATGCTGTGGCGATCTGCAGAGGCCCCGCCAGGCGTGAGTGTAGAGAAGGTGGTGAGATGGAGGCAGGCGGCAAAGGAGATTTATTTCCATGGAGTTCTCCTCCAGTGGTTTCCCTTTGCAGGGAAACCCTTCCCACCACCCACCCGGCCTATGAAGTATGGCCCTGTCACCGGCTCCTGTGACCTTCCTCACACATGCATCGTTTGTGTGCCCCCAAGCGTACAAATAGAACGGAGCTTCCCCTGCCACCTGTAGGCACCTGCATCTGCTGACGGAGACGCTCTGGAGCAGAAGCAGAGCTAGGCAGCTCTGCCAACAGCCCTCCTCTACACCTGTCTGAAACCACCCCCGCACCACAGCCAGTCGCCTTCTATCCAGTGACCACGCTCTGCTGTCTTCGTGGCACTCACTGCTATTTGCAATCATTTTTTAGCTGGTCTATTCTGTCCCGTCCTTCTAGAACACCTGATCCATGAGAGAAGGGACCTTATCCATCACTGTACTCCCAGTTCTTTTGAAACAATGGAGGGGCTCAGTTCACTCTGACCTGTGCAAGTGCTCATCTGTCGGGGTCTCAAGCCCTAGGCTGGCCCCTGACCAGCAGGGGCCACTACAGACACTCCCCAACAAGGCAAATGGGAGAGGTAAGGTTGACAGGTGATGAACACACCACAAGTACCCATGAGTTCTGTCAAAGCAGGAACCGCTTTATTGAAGAAGTGTGCAGGCTTATAAAGCTTACAAAAGACATGCGCAGTAGGGGAGCCAATCAGCGAAAAGGTGCAGGCGTGGGTGGACCACGCACAGGGGCACCTTAAGCCAAGTATAGGGATCACGCACTGTCCGCGTGTCCGGAACTAAAGCAGACCTATCCCTGCCGGTGGTCTGATCTTACGGAGCTTAACCACAGCAGCCGCAGATGCGCCCCTCGAACATCCGCCAGGCGCCATATTGTAGGCAATGCCCAACACTCATCCAGTGTTTCATATGAGTGGAATATAAACTAGAAGATCCGTTGTCTCTTTTGTTGTAGGGGGAACTGTCAGTCTACTGAAAGAATTGGCTCCCAACCCCCCAGCTAACAGACATCCCCGTAGCTTCCACACGGTGGCCAGTTTTCTTGAATAAAAGTTGAGAAAGGCTAATGGACGTCGATAATGACACCTATGTTGCTTGCCTGGAGGAGACACTCTCTTCTGACATAGACAGTGGTCTCCTGGCTCCCAGGGATCACACGCGTGCTACACAGCGTGAATATTCACTTAAAAAATCAGCAAGTCCCTGAAAGTCTCTTGCCATTTCCCCAGTTGTGGCCTCTTGGCCTTGCTTTAGGAAACGTGGGTTCCTGCTGCTTGGCAGAAAGGCAGCACAAGAAGCCAGCTGTTGCAAAGCTTAGCACCCCACGGCTTGTCTCAGAGTCAGGGTGCACAGGTCAGATCTCCTGGCTGGGGTCTCCACAGGATTCCAACTCACCCCCTCCCCTTCCCATACCATTTCCTTTACCCCCTGGAAACTGTAAGTTATGTGTGTGAGAAAGGAAACAAAGACTTGACAGATTATTTTTGTGAGGTGAACAGACAGCAAGTGCCACCCTAGGGTCAGCTGGAAGTTGGTTAGTTGCATAAAGGTTGCATTTTCTCAATCCTTTCAAGATGGTAGGATAGACAAACCCAGTCGCACTGTACACCTCAGAGTGCTTTAGAGGTGACTGCCAGTTTGCTGAAATACACGAGGCCTGTTTCATTTGGAAGTATAGACACTTTGTCTTGCTGTTGTTCTTGTTAAATATTTATTTACTATTTATTTGAAAGGAAGTGCGATAGAGAGAGAGAGAGGGAGGGAGAGATCTTCCATCTGCTGGTTCACTCCCTAAATGGCCGTAACGGTTGGGACTGGGCTAGGAAGAAGCCAGGTGCCAGGAGTTTCTTCCAGGTCTCCCACATGTGTGCAGGGGCCCAAGCACTGGGCCATGCTCCACTGCTTTCCCAGGCCATAGCAGAAAGCTGGATCAGAAGTGGAGCAGCTGGGTCTCAAACTGGCACCCATATGGTATGCCAGCATAGCAGGTGACAGCTTTACCCATTATACCACAGTGCTGCCCCCGCCCATACACTTTGTCTTAATGACACCTGGAATTTCTTTGAGAAGCAAAGAGACCTTGTTGAACACTGTCTTACTCCCCCAGACAGAGCTTATGGTCTTGAGAGAAGGGTTTCCAGTGAGGCCAACTAGAGAATGCCGAGAGGTGCACCTGTCTCTATAGGGACAAAGGATTTAGAGGACAGGTCAACAGGGGTGACTGTATAGAGATGGGAGTAGAAGAAAGGAGGTTTTTAAAAATAAAATCAGCCTTGCCTTCTGTTGAATGTGGTTTTGTTGTAGGCTTGTTTCAGGGGGAAAACTGTTCTACCTCCTCATTCTTTGAGAGACAAGCAAATGCGCCACCCCTCCCCACTCCTGTAGTGCACTGTTCCTGTTGATGGACAGGTGCTGTCAATTACTGGCGTCTTCCGGGAACAGAGAGATGCATTCAGTTCCCGATAGACAAGGTGAATCTTCCCTGATGAAGCTGGACTTCTATTCCCTTTGTAGTTGAATTGTGGAGGAGATGGGTGGTTCCTATTGCGATTATGCTCCCAGTCCAAAAAAACTAATGAGCTAATATGGCCATGAAGATTGATTTTTATAATTAGTTTGGCAATAAGTACACAGTCTTATCAAGGAAACACAACAGCACCTCCGCTTAATTCAATTCTGTCTAGTTTTATCAGGCCTCAGTTGCATGTTGGGCTATGTGTTAGCCCTCAAGGCAAGAAGGGAGATGAAATGAGTTCTTTCTGACCCTAGAAAACAAGATGCCTGCCCATAGATGAGCAGACTGACAAGCGTTTGTGGGCTTGGTTCTCAGTTCACTGCAGTTTAAAAGACGAAGTCATTCCTGGAATGCCTAGCCTTGCTTGGATCATCTGTACTCCCGCAGCAATCTGGTTAGGGGGAGAATATTAACTTTTATTTGCAGCCAGGGAAACTGAGGCTCCCAGAGAATTAACAGTCATCCTTCTACAGCAAGGACATTGTTCTTTCTTGATGTGCCCTGAGCAACGGGTGTCTGCCATTGTATCTTCGTTGTTAGAAGGAAGGAGCAGGGAACCTTAAATATTGTGCTTCAGTGACTCATTATTGGCTACAAACCATAGTATGTTTTATGTGGCTAGTCAATACACACGTATGTTTATTTTATTTTATTTATTTGAGAGGTACTGTTGCATACAAAAAGAGGGAGGGAGAGAGAGAGAGATCTCCCATCCGCTGGTTCACTCCTCCAATGGGCTCAATGGCTGGAGCTGGGCCAATCTGAAGCCAAGAGCCAGGAGCTTCTTTCAGGTCTCCCACATGGGTGCAGGGGCCCAAGGACTTAAGCCATCTTCCACTGCTTTCCCAAGTTGTAGCAGAGAGCTGGATTGGAAGTGGAGCAGCCAGGACACAAATCAGTGCCCATATGGGATGCTCGCATTGCAGGTGCTTAGCCCCCTATGCCACAGCGCCTGCCCAATATACACATATGTCCAGAAGCCCACAATGTACACTTGCAGGTGTGCAAAGTATTTTACGAACGATCACCTCTGCTATGTACAATATACTGTGTTACTAGTTAATTGAAACAAATTCTGTCCACGACCAGAGCGCACTAAGCGATATTTGAAAACCAAGGCGATCGCTAATTCCCCAGTTGCTGTCTGTCTTTCTCTTTACCTGTCAGCCCCACGAGAGAGAACTATCACCACAGCAAACAAGAGAAGCACCGACACCCTCCGCCCGCCTCCACACATGCGCACCTCTCCCGCCCCAGGTGCGCATGTGTGCCCTGCCTGCACCTTTCCTGGCCTGCGCGCAGACCCGCGGCCTGGGCTGAAGGCCCTTGGATCCCCCACACTCTATGTTGACACTGCATCCCGTACCGTGGTGGTGTCAGGACTGCCTTTGGCAGGTGAGCCAGTGACGAGGGTGGAGCCCTCAAGAACGGGGTGGTGCCTTTATAAAAGGGGCCCTTGAGAGCGCCCCCCATGCCTTCCACAGTGAGAGGACTCAGCAGGAGGACAGCTGGGTGTGACCTGGGAAGTTGGCCCTCATCAGACATTGAATGCGTTGGTACCCTGGACCGGGCTTTGCCTGCCTCCGGGATGCTGAGGGGGTGAATCTTGGCTTTTTCTCTTGTCTGTCGTGTCCTGTTCCAGCAGACAGAATGGAGTCAGGCGAGGACCATCAGTTTTGCAGATGGGAGGAGAGTGTCCTGTGTTACTTGCGCTCTCCAGATAATGGTCGCTAGTGGACTTTCTCCGCAGTACATAAAGTACCCGTGACGTTCAGAAAACATTCCCTTTTTGGTGCAGCAAATTAAGCTGCATTTTTGGGATGCCAGCATCCCGTGTTCGAGGGCCTGGGATCTGTTCCTGCCTCCACTTCCTATCCAGCTTCTTGTTAATGTGCCTCGGAGGTAGCACGTGATGGCTCAAGTACTTGGGTGCCTGAGAAGTGGGAGACCTGGATGAAATTCCCAGCTCCTGGCTTCAGTCTGGCCCAGTGTTGGCTGTTATGGACCTTTGGAGAATAAAACAGCAAGTAAAAGATCTCTCCTCTCCTCTCCTCTCCCCTCCCCTCCCCTCCCCTCCTCTCCTCTCCTCCCCTCCCCTCCCCTCTCCCCTCCCCTCCCCTCCCCTCCCCTCCCCTCCCCTCCCTTCTCCCCTCCCCTCCCCTCTCCCCTGCCCTCCCCTCCTCTCCCCTCCCCTCCCCTCTCCCCTGCCCTCCCCTCCTCTCCCCTCCCCTCCCCTCCCTCCTGTCTCTCTTTCATCTTTTGTCCTTCAAATAAATAATCAAGCCTTTTTCAAAAAGAAATTTTATCTGTTCTAGAGAGCCCAAAACTTAAAACTCTAAATGCAATCCAGAACCAGTAAATCACTTGAGGCTCATCATTTCAGTTGCAAACATGGTTGTATAATAGAATGCTTCTTTTGAAAGTAGAGGTACCCATGTTTTATGTTATGTGTTAGGGAAGAAACAAATTATCTTTTACCTGGATTGTCTAATTCCATTTTATTTTCTTGTGAAAGCGCAATACAATGAAACTTTTGTGCTTCAATTTTTTTTTTTTTTTTTTTTTTTTTTGGGAGATAGTGTCAACCTGGTCTGAACTTCTGAGGGTTATAGTGTCCTTTGTGAGAAGAAGAGTGAGTGGTGCACTGTTGAGTTTTATTTGAGGTCATTTTTTTTTTAAGCACAAAATTGCAGAGCAGAAAAAGGAAGATTGGTGGAACTATGAGAGGTTTTCATAAGCTAACAGGTTTTTAAATGTATTTCCTAATGGAAATATAATAATAAAATACTAAGTAGTAGGTTTCATAAGTATTTGACTTTACTGCAGATGTCTTCAGCGGGTTGCTTTTGCTTGACCCGGGATCACTGGTGTTCTCGGTACCCCCTTCTCCGTTCCTCCCCACTTGAATGCGTTATGCTGCTTGTTGGTTCCACCCTCACAAGTACCTCACAGCTACCTGCTTCTCACGTCAGTGAGGCCATCTGCTTCTGGGGGAGAGGGTCTTTCAGAGTCTGAAATGGTTATATCCACTGCATCCTATCATTGCCTCCTCTAATCAGTTTCTGCAGTAGCTCTCTAAGGAAAGGGTTAAAAACCCCAGTCCAACCACAACGTTTGCCATGCACACGGAGAAGCACACTTCTAACACACTTCCCGCCATGCTGGACCCCCTGACTCTGCCTGAGCTCACCAAGCCCCTCTCCTCATGAGACCCATGTTTCAAATAGGTGGTGAACCCAAATGTGTTAGCCGTCATATTAATTGCAAATCAACATTATGTGCCAATTAAAGAGTAAGGTTGTCAGATGAGATGGGGCCTAAGTTAATGCCACTTTTGAGAGAAGTTAAAAGATGAGAAAAGTACAAAATGCAAATGCTGATGCCCATCGTTCCCTAAAAAATGTCTTATAGCAGGTACGTTAGCACTAATAAGACTTTAAACAAAAACCATGATCAAGCTTAAAGAGAATATCTTGTAAGCGTAAAAGCTCTAATTTACCTGGAAGTTAAAATAATCCCCAAGTGTCAGTCACTGAATAATACAGGTGCTTAAGGCAGAGATTGATGGAACTAAGAGAAGAAATAGAGTAATCTACATGTAGAGATTGTGATATATCTCTTCAGTAATTAAGTGAGCAGACAAAAATTAATAAGCAGCCATAAGGTTTGAATAATCTAATAGACTTACACAGGACACATAAATGCACTGAACACAGTTTAAGTGGAGAAAAACATTTTTTTTCTAACAACATGGAATGTATGAAACCTTGACTAGAGTCTAAAAACAAGCCTTAGTAGATTTCAAAGGATTAAAAATTATGAAAGAGTAAACATTGATTATAAATAATTTAAGGTATAAGTCAGCAACCAGTAATCCTGAAAGCAATACAATCTTGAATTCTCCCAAATTAAAAAATTTAGAAATATACTTCCAGATAATAGGTCAAAGAAGAAATCAAAATGGATATTAAAAATATTTTAATCTGAATAATGAAATACTTACATTTCGAAATGTGTTAAATGTGAATAAAGCTATCTTTGAGGGAAATAATATCCTTACATACATTCTGTTGGAAGACTGAGAATTAATAACCTGAACGTTTATCTCAAACATTTGAGAAAGAAGGATAAAGTAAACTGAAAGAAGTGGAAGGAATGAGAAAACAAACAGAAAATAATGAAAATGTAAAAAACAAACAAATATATAGCAGAGACCATCATCAAAGCCAAAAGTTTATTTTGTGAAAAACCTGTTGAAATTCACAAGCTCAAATAAGAAAAGAAAGACTAAAACAGTAATTGGGTGTTAGGAATGAAAAAGGGATATCAGTGTAGATCCTTGTAGACTTGAAAATGTAAGAGTATCATCATCAACAACTTTATGTCAAAAAACTACAAAATTTCTGAAGAAAAGCACAAGCAAGTTAAGTCATATTAAAAAGGTAGTACATGAGCAAATCTGGCATAAATTGGAAACACAAGATTGTTTTAATGTGGGGCAGCATTGTATAGTGGGTAAAGCTTCAGCCTGTGATGCCAGCTTTCTATATAGGCGCTGGTTTGAGTCCTGTTGGCTCCACTTCCCATCCATCTCACTGTTAATGGCCAGAGAAGGTAGCGGAGGATGGTCCAAGTGCTTGGGCCCATGGCACCCACATGCAAGACCCAGAAGAAGCTCCTGGCTCCTGGCTTCCACATTGACCATTGTGGCCATTTGAGGTATGAACCAATGGATGGAAGATCTCTCTTTCTTTCTAACCCTGCTTTTCAAATAAATACACCTTTTAAAAAAATGACAATATAATTTTCTGCACTAGTTTAATGAAGAAGAAAAAATCACATGATTTCCATAATATATGCCAATGAAATATTCATTAAAATTTGACATTAATTCATGAAAATTAGTATATGAAGAATATATGGAAATTTTAAAAAATATTTATTTCTTTAAAAGGCAGAGTTGCAGAGAAGGGAGGAGAGGCAGAAAGAGCAATCTTTCATCCGCTGGTTCACTCCCCAAGGGGCCACAACGGCCAGGGCTGGGTCTGGCCAAAGTCAGGAGCCAGTAGCTTCCTCTGGGCCTCCCATGTAGGTGGCAGGGTCCTAAGCACTTGGGCCATCTTCTGCTTTTCCAGGCACATTATCAGGGAGCTGGATCAGAAGTGGAGCAGCTGGGACTCAAACTGGTGCCTGTATGGGATGCCGGCATCACAGGCGACAGCTTACACCACTACGCCACTGTGTCGACCCCAAAGGAAGGAAATTCTCTTAGTCTGAAAGAATTATCCACCCAAGAGTCTACCTTACAGTTTTATGTATTGGCATTTTAAATCTACCATCTAAAATGTGTGTTGTATTAGGGACTATTCTGACCTCTTTCAGACCTAGGCCATGCCATGTAACATTCAGTCTTTCATCGTCTCTAAGCTTGAAAAAAGAAAACGTGATGGAATAAGAGGAAAATGAATGAAATGCTTTATTTTTGGCACTGTACAGGATTCCTCTTGTGATGGTAGGAGTTGACTGAATCTATGATTACCGGAGAGAGTACCTATATTGACTCAGGTGCAGATCTGGCAGGGAGTGCACCATCAGATGAAGCAAGCCCTCAGCTGACCTGAAAGAGACAAGCTGTTGTAGGTCCAGAGAGGCCAAGTGGGGAGTCCAGGAACTGTGAGCTCCCTAAGAGTCAGGACTCTGGTCGGAGGGCAGAGGCTAAGGACCCTGAAGGATGCTTGTACGTCCAGGTCAGCATGAGGACACTGTTGCCTGGGGAACAAGACTGAATGGCTGCTGGGGGTGGCCCTGCCAGCCCTTAGACTCTCAGACCAATGAGGTGATATTTCATCTACCTCTTGGTTCTAATCATCAGTAAGCCAGGGAATGTTCCAGCACTGTGGTTTATCATCATGCAAAGGTAGTGGAAGCATTGATTTTTGAGCTGTTTCCTCCACCTGGTTCAATACTTTGGGATATTATATCTCATATCATCAGGATTTTTATAATTTAACTTGAGAGTTTACTAATTTCCAGGGAAATAGTTTGTCCTACTTCACAGCAGTGCTGAGAACTGCATAGAAAATAAGGTAGCCATCATCAGAGTCATCATTAGTACTTTTGCCCATTTCCTGTATTTCCCAAGTCACTTCCTCCTGGAGTTAAAAACAAATCACAGTAACAGTTAGAAAACAACATTTCTTTGGCTGCAGCCAGCTCACTCAGGTTCTTCTCCAATAGCCCCAGAGTCTCCAGTGAGTGTCTCACTTGTGTTTCGCGAGCAAGTCCTCTTGATTCCTGTTAAGCACCAGTGAGCTTACTCTCCTTCCCCAGGGGAGGGTTTCCGGTTGCTGTGCCTCCACACATGGCCCCTGTGTCATTCAGAACTTGGAGTTGTGATTTCTGTCTACACCCATCCACGGTGACCACGTCTCACATCCGGGGCACTTGGGTATAGCCAAGCAGTGAGGGTTATCTCTCATTAAGGGGACAAGATGCCACTACTCGCTTATATTTCTGGTGTTCCACTGAGATTTCAGATAAGCCTCTCTAGGTAGAAGCCCCGTATACTAATCAGAGTGATCTCTCAGTATTCAGGCATCAATGTCATGTTGTTCTCAGCATGACTTCTTTATGACATCACTGTCGCTTATCCAAGAATGCAAATTGATTCCTTGTCACTCTTTTCCCTTCCATTCCTGTCCTAGGAGGCTTCTTGGTCCCTCATGGAAATTGGTCCAAAGAGTGCCCCTTACTCTCCCCCAATGCATCAGATAGGCCTGAAACTGAAAGCAAATACAGGGTCAGCTTAGCACGCTGTGAGGACTGCCACAGCCAAAGGTCTTGGCACTTTCCCGGCTAGGTCTAGAAAGTACTCTTGCCTGAATATAGAAGGTTCTGAGTGACTGCCATAGAGAGCAGACATTATGGATGATGATGATGATGTGTTCTGAAGGAGGAGAGCTAACATGTAGCAACTTCTGTGCCTGCTTTCTCTGCTGGTTTGGAATCTATTTTTCTCAAAGAAAGATTTACAGAGCTGGGGAGCCATGAAGTTGCTTTTTTGTTTGTTTGTTTTGTTTTTAGATGAAATTTTCTGCTTCCTTAATAATCTAAAAGTTGATTACCCTGTATCTTCCTATGGTTTGAAGCCCCTTGGCAAAATAAAGGAATTTTGTATTACCTGCAAGTAAATCAGCAATAAATTTCTCCTAAGCAAATTCTGTAGAGTTTTCTAAACAAGAGGACCAAATTTCTAAAATGCAAGGCTAGTTACCTGCTTTGTTAAGAAACATGAGAGCAAACAAATTTTATGAAAAAATTATGGAGAGCAATTGGCTAGAGAGTGATTACTGAGGTTAATGTTGTACTAATTGCCTTGTTTAGGATGTATCACCCAACCAGATTCACCAATCATTTCTAGTTTAAGTAAATGATGCAGCATTATAGTAATTAAAATATGATTCATTTTTTTCTACAGTGTTCCTACATTAGCTTAAAAATCATTTGGGTTTAGTCCAAATCAACAACAACAAAAAAATACACAGCGTCTGAATGGAGTTTTTTTCCTTTCAAGAAATTTTTCCTGCTGCCAAGTGTATAGAATGGCGCAAGGCAGAACCTCATTTCTGAACTATGGAGCTCAGAGAATATTCTGCTAAAGCACACACCTTCCTTACAGCCTCTATTTATTCATGCTACAGGTCATTATTCTAGTGAATGTGACACTGCAGTCATTCTTACAGTCACAAACTGTAATGTATGTGGGCAAATTAGAACCTGCTCACACAGAGCAGGGAGCAGAGCTGTATCAGGTGGTATAGGAAGGATAAGTAAAAGTCACTTGATACAATACAGAAAATAAATTATGAGGAACTTTTTAACAGAATGATTTTTCCTTAAGAGATGCTTAATTCTGCTGAATGGAAAGTTTCTAGCCATCAGATGCCAGCAGTGTCACAGGAAACAGGTAGTCTAATGGTGTAGGCTCACCCTTACCTGAGGTCCCTGGGAAGTCATTCCACTTGTGTGCACTTTTCTTTTTTTTTATGAGAGTAAGTCTTGGTCACAAAATGCCAGAGGTCCCAAATTAGCGTATCTGGGTTTATGATGGAAGGGAGAGGTAGCAGGGAAGCCTGGAAATTGATCAGTACCTGTAGGTAGTCTAGAAACTCACTATCTTGTTCAGGGAGAACAAAAGAGTAGACGTTTAGAAGGAGAGCCGTGGACCAGGGGTGTTACAATGGTGGGAAGGGTCCTTGCTCAGTGGTTGCCAACTATGCAAGGCTATGCCTCAGTGCAATCGTCCTAGCTCCAAAGGAACTTGGGAAAGGGCCAAAAAGCATGTTTACATACTCCACTTGCTTGTTTTCTTGCAAATCTCTGTTGGAGATCCAAAGCCTGTTTGTGGTTGACTCCTAACTGGAAAGGTTATGTTGGATGGGGAGGGTGTGGTTTGATTTATAATAGGAAGAGCCAGCATAGATTTTAGAGGACAAATTCAACTTTGCTTTGAAAGACCAATACTTATTTTTTTTTTAAACTAAACTGCAGGATCTCTATCACCAGTATTCACAGTTTCAGAACCTTAAATAGCTACACTGTCATTTAGTTCTACTATCTTTAGGATTCTGGCGTGGATGCCCTGGACTATGTAAAATGGGTGCTTTAGTGCCTCTGTGGCAATGAAAATTACTGAGTACTTCAGAATACATCTTAGGGAGTATAGTCTGGTATAAAGTTATTGAGGTAGACCTCTAGGGACCATTTGCGTTTAATGAGGCTAACTCTGTATATATTTAATTTGTTAAAAGGTAATACTAACACATGAGAGGATGGCATTTTATGGCATTTATATGCTTTAGAATTCTGGGCATATTTTGGCTTGTCTCCTTGATAAATAGAAAAAAAATCAATTAGTGAATATGCTCTGATTTAAGAAAGTACAGATTCCCATAATGTAGAAAATGGGCTATGAGTCCTTCAGATAATAAATTTATTCTTTTTTAAAAATATTTATTTACTTATTTATTTGAAAGGCAGAGTTAGAGAGAGGCAGAAGCAGAGAGAGAGAAGTCATACATCCACTGGTTCACTCCCCAGATGGCCTCAACAGCCAGAGCTGGGTCAATCCAAAGTCTCCCATGGGGTGCAGGAGCCCAAGGACTTGAGCCATCTTCTACTGCTTTCCCAGGCCATAGCAGAGCACTGGGTTGGAAGTGGAGCAGCCGGGACTTGAACCGGCGCCCATGTGGGATGCCAGCACTGCAGCTTTATCTGCTATGCTACAGCACTGGCCCCTATAAATGTGTTCTTAATTTTTTTTTTTTTTTGACAGGCAGAGTGGACAGTGAGAGAGAGAGACAGAGAGAAAGGTCTTCCTTTGCCGTTGGTTCACCCTCCAATGGCCGCCGCGGCCAGCGCGCTGCGGCCGGCACACCGCACTGATCCGATGGCAGGAGCCAGGAGCCAGGTGCTTTTTCCTGGTCTCCCATGGGGTGCAGGGCCCAAGCACCTGGGCCCTCCTCCACTGCACTCCCTGGCCACAGCAGAGGGCTGGCCTGGAAGAGGGGCAACCGGGACAGAATCCGGCGCCCCGACCGGGACTAGAACCCGGTGTGCCAGCGCCGCTAGGCGGAGGATTAGCCTAGTGAGCCGCGGCGCTGGCCATTCTTAATATTTTTTTTTTAAAGCTGATTTAAATAATACTTCTTTTAATGCTTTAGGGGCCATAGGGGTCATTGGTGATTTGACTCAAAGGCAGTGAGGATGGGAAAGGAACAAGGTAACTAAATAAGATGTGTAGGCCCCAAACTGGTTGAGGATCTGTCAGAATTGAAGGAAAATATGCAAGAAGCTTGATCAGAGCTAAAAGGAAAATATTATTTGCCTTACTGGGAATAGCTTCTTTCAATATTTGTCCACGAAATCCTAGAAACTGCATATGAAAATCTCAGAAAAAAACTAAGCAGGAGAGTGAATGCATTTGTGCATATTTGAGAAAACTCTAGCCTTAGGACCTTTTTCTCAATGTGCCTCACTCCTTGGGGGAGGGTGTGATGCTCAAATGCTGTGGCTGCAGCTCCACATTACTCTCTGGATATGGACCTCTCCCTGATGCCTTAGCAATTTATAAAATAGTCCTTGTTTTCAAAAGGTTCATGTGTGTGGGTCTCAAAATGATAACAGCAAATGTGTACTGTGACAGAACTGTGCGTGGATTTCAATTTTGTCTCTGTACCAAAAATAAACCTGCATTAACGTCTTATAACATATCTGAACAGGATCTAGTTTGAGGCATTAGAAGGATGGGAGAGCAATTTGATAAGAGCCCCTTATCAGAGCAAGAGGAAGTCTGGTAAAAGTAAGGCAAGAACAAACATCACATTTATGGTGAAGCTTGGGTGGAAGAATGGTGAAGTCGCTGATATTTTCTGAAGGTGTGTGAGGGTCGTTCCTCCAAAGAAATCAAGAGTTTACAAAGGGATACTTCATTTTAAGAAGGAGCAGATCATGTTGAAGTTGAACCTAACGTGCCAGACCATCTATATCAGTTCTTGAGGGAAAAATTAGCCTTGTCCACCCCCTTAATCAAAGAGAACTAATTTAAAAATAAAACAATGTGCATCTTTTTTTTTTAAAGATTTATTTATTTATTTGGGAAGCAGAATTAGAGACAAAGAGAGGGAGAGAGACAGAGGGAGAGATCTTCCATTCACTGGTTCACTCCTCAAATGGCTACAATGGTTAGAGCTGAACCAATCCGAAGCCAGGAACCAGGAGCTTCCTCCAGGTCCCCCATGTGGGTGCTTGAGCCACCTTCCACTGGTTTCCCAGGCCATTAGCAGAGAGCTGGATTGGAAGTGGAGCAGCAGGGACTTGAATCGGCCACAGGCAGAGGCTTAACCTACTATATCACAGTGCTGGCCTCCCAAAAGGACTACTTCACAGAAGAAATAGTAACCAACAGAGTAGATGTCTCAACTGGTCCAATTTATACAACTTTGACTGAAAAAGTTGAGCAAAATTTCCACTCAGTATGTGCTGCAACTATTGTGCCCAGATCAGCTGCAGATGAGAGCTGAGTTTTGAATGGAAATTTTATACAAGCAAGATCAAGATTCTGAAGCATTTCTTCAAATAATTGTAACAGGAGCTGAAACATGGCTTTCTTGGTAGTTTCCTGAAGACAAAGCACACTCAAAGCAATGGATACCAAGGTGTGGAAGTGGTCCAGTAAGAGCAAGAGTGGAACAGGCCATTTTCCCTGAACTTTTCGAACTCCCTAGTTACTCTGAGGTTAAATAAATTAAAGCAGATCCATAAAACAGGCCTTATCTTTTCAATAGTAGAGCTGTTGTAAGACAGCAATTCCTAAATTGTCTGGTCTCATGACGGCATTCTGAGAAATTGCTGTTTTTTCCACTCACTGCAGTTGAAGAGACAAATAATGTCTAGTGTTACTAAAGCGTTGCGGCACCATCATCCCCTGCGGGAGCGCTGGTTTGAGCCCCAGCTGCCCTTCCTGTGATCCAGCTTTCTACTGATGTGCCTGGAAAAGCAGCAGATGATGGCCTAAGTGCTCGGGCCTCTGTCACCCATGTAGGAAACCAAGATGGTGTTCCCGGCTCTTGGCTGCAGGATGGCCCAGCCCTAGCTCTTGCGACCATTTGGGGAGTGAGTGAGAGGATGGAAGATACCTCCCTCCTCCCTCTGTGTCACTCTGCCTTTCTAATGAATAAAGAAAGCTTTAAAAGAAATTGGTGAGCTGTCTTTCTCTGTTCCTTTGCCTTTCAAATAAATAAATAATTGCAAACAGGAGTGTAGACATTTGACACAGTGGTTAAGACACTACCTGAGGGGCTGGCGCAGTGGCGCAGTAAGTTAATCCTCCGCCTGTGGCGCCAGCATCCCATACGGGAACCGGTTCTAGTCCCGGCTGATCTTCCCATCCAGCTCTCTGCTATGGCCTGGGAAAGCAGTGGAGGATGGCCCAAGTCCTTGGGCCCCTGCACTCACGTGGGAGACCCGGAAGAGGCTCCTGGCTTCGGATCGGCGCAGCTCCAGCAGATGAGGCCATTTGGGGAGTGAACCAGCGGATGGAAGACCTTTCTGTCTCTTCCTCTCATTGTCTGTAAATCTATATCTCAAATAAATAAATCTTTAAAAAAAAAAAAAAAAAAAAAGGACACTGCTGAGATCCTCCCCTCCCCCCCATCCCACATCAGAGTGCCTGGATCTGAGGCCTGGCTATGCTGCGGATTCCAGCTTTCTGCTAATCAGCAACCTGGGAGGCATGAGGTGATGAGTCTCAATACTTGAGTTCCTGCCACTCACACGGGAGATCTGGATGGCACCTCAGGCTCCTGCCTTTGGCCTGACCTACTGGCTATTGCAAGTATCTGGGCAGTCAACCAGCATATGAAAAACCTCTGTGTGTGTGTGTGTGTCTCTCTCTCCCCCTGCCTTTCAAAATAATGAGAAATAAAGTTAAAAAATTAGTGGATACTCCAAAAGACTTTTTATTTGTGTGCTTTGTATTGCTCAATATTTTTGTTTTTTAAATTTATTTGCAAGGGAGTTCTGAGAGAGAGGGGGAGAGATTGATGTTCCATCTGCTGATTCACTTTGCACAGGGCCGTAACAGCCAGGTCTAGGTCAGAGTGAAACCTGGATCCAGGAGCTCCTTCCTTGTCTTCCACGTGGGTGGCAGGAGCAAAAGTACTGGGGCCATCCCCCATTGCCTTCCTAGGCATGTTAGCAGGGAGCTGGACCAGAAGGAGGATAGTCAGGACTCAAACCCACACTCAGATGAGCTGCGACATCACAGGTGGCAGCCTAACCCACTCTGCCACAATATGTGTGTAGCTATTAATATTTACTATTTAGAAATCAGAGAATTTTGATATATTGATAAATTTATACCTTTAAAATAACATATTACCTGTCAATAAGATATTTTTGAGAAATTCACCATATTTTCAAAATAAGAAATATTTGTAAGATTAGTGTTTTACATTTTTTGCACATCTCTTTAACACTAGACTGGTTTCATAGACAATATCTGAATTCTTTCACTTGTGTCACCCTTCAGTCTGTTATGTTTCAATTGAAGAATAAAAGAAAATCCGGGTTCCCTAATATGTATTGTTGAAGGTAGGAGTATTTCAAAAACCTGTGCAGGGGCTGGCACTGTGGCATAGTAGGCCGAGCCTCTACCTGCAGCACCAGCGTCTCCCATGGGCACCAGTTGGTATCCTAGCTGCTCCTCTTTTGATCCAGCTATCTGCTTATGGCCTGGAAAATCAGTGGAAGATTGTCCAAGTGCTTGGGCCCCTGCACCTGTGTAGAAGACTGGGAAGAAGATTCTGGCTCCTGGCTTCGGATAGGTTCAGCTCCAGCCCTTGTGGCCATTTGAGAATGAACCAGCAGATGGAAGACCTTTCTTTCTCTCCCTCTGTCTGTAACTCAGCCTCTCAAATAAATAATAAAATCTTTAAAAAAAAATCTGTGTAGATAATTGTAGATATTATTCTTGGATTACTGCACCAAAATGCAAAAACTGCTTAATTCTACAGTTTTCAGACCCACCATTGTTTTTCCCCAGCAGTGCAAATGTCAACACAGTTAAAAAAGAAATAATGTTTTAGTAATATTAAAGTAAAATGGTTCTTCCAGACCCCAAAGAAAGATCCTAGGATCAATCACACAGGGGTCTGTGCAGCATGCTCTGAGAGCCACTGTTCTAGAAGAACATTTTAAAATATGGGGAAAATCAACAGCGTATTGACAAAGGGACAGAATTGTAATTAATATTATAATTTAAAAATTATAATATGTCTTCAAATTAAAAATTTGTTAAAATAGAGAAAAACTGGAAAAGTACACACAGGACATTAAACTGGATCAAAAAATTATGTCTGTTTTACTTAAAATTTTTTTAAAAGATTTATTTGTTTGAAAGAGTTACGGGGTGGGGAAGAGAGAGAGAGAGGGAGGGAGAGAGAGAGCTTCCATCTACTGTTTCACTCCTCAGAGCGTCATAATAGCAAGGACTGGGCAAGGCCAGTGCCAGAAGCCAGCAGCTTCTTTCACATCTCCCACATACATGTCCGGGGCTCAGACACTTGGGCCATCTTGTGCTCTTTCCAAGTTTCATTATCAGGGAGCTGGATTGAAGGTGGAACAGCTGAAACTCGATCTGGTACCCATAGGGTATGCCAGCATTTCAGGCAGTGGCTCTACCTGCTAAACCCCAACTTGGGCGCCCACTTTAATTTTTACTTTTATTTTACATTTTTTAAAAGTTTTATTTATTTATTTATTTATTTGACAGGCAGAGTGGACAGTGAGAGAGAGAGAGAGAGAAAGGTCTTCCTTTTGCCGTTGGTTCACCTTCCAATGGCCGCCGCGGCCCGTGTGCTGCGGCCAGCATACCGCGCTGATCCGATGGCAGGAGCCAGGTGCTTATGCTGGTCTCCCATGGGGTGCAGGGCCCAAGCACTTGGGCCATCCTCCACTGCACTCCCTGGCCGCAGCAGAGGGCTGGCCTGGAAGAGGGGCAACCGGGACAGAATCCGGCGCCCGGACCGGGACTAGAACCCTGTGTGCTGGCGCCGCAAGGCGGAGGATTAGCTTAGTGAGCCGTGGCGCCGGCCTATTTTACATTTTAATTTTAACTTACAAAAATATTTCATAACAAAGTTATTTATTCAGTCTTTTACATATTAAAAACTCAACATTTTGAAATTTTACAGCAAATATAAAACCTCCTATAGTCTTGTTCCCCTAATAATACTAGTTTTGGCTCTTGTTCATTTGACTTTTTATTTTCTTCTATTTGTAGTTTTGTATATTCATAGAATAGTACAATTTGTTTTTCTACTTACTATTTCATAAGAAATTTCCCACATTGTGCATGGCCAAGAACCTTTCATTCTGATTACATATGAAATATTAGCAAATCTTGTTGCTAGTACAAATCTTGACTCACATTGAGATGAACTGGCTAAATGGTACCCATCGATATTAGTTAATGTAATTTTTTTCCAAAAAGAAAACAGCTGATTTTTCATTAACTGAGTTTAAAGAAATGTAATCATCACATTACCACTCTAACAATTTTAGATCCTCAATTATGCTAATTTGACTTTAATCATTTAGCAAATTCCTATTTGTTCTTGCAGATTTAAAAATAGCCAGAGGTGCTTTCAGTTAGGCACAGTTACGTTGAATACGGTTGTTGCTCTAACTATACCCTTTTACCTTTTAATCATTCTCGACCTGCTGGTTTTTTTTTTCCTACACACAACTTGCGGCTAATGTGTTAATGTAACTGTTTTCTCATTCTGGTGTTGCGTTAGGTCTGGCTGTGAGACTTCTGCTTTTCGGCATTCGGCTTCTACCACTTTGTAAGCCGTATCGTTTCCATCTCTTGACGTCACCTGCACAGTGAGCCCTTGGTGAGAGTAGGGTCACTCCCAGGTGCATTCCTATCAGCAGTGATAAGCAGGAAATAATTGAATGGCAGTACCTTTC
The DNA here is from genome assembly GCF_964237555.1 of Oryctolagus cuniculus. NCBI lineage: Eukaryota > Metazoa > Chordata > Mammalia > Lagomorpha > Leporidae > Oryctolagus > Oryctolagus cuniculus. The sequence continues at coordinate 62,707,526 of NC_091440.1, read as the reverse complement.
CTTTGTACTTGGTTCTGTTGGAGATTTTTTACTTTATCAAGCTAAATCCCCCAAACATCATGTCTGCTCTGATTATATATACTTCACTTCCGGGCAATATCTGTGGCAAGCATGTTATCTCTGTAGAATCAGGTGATTTGTGAAAACTGATAGATATTGTTTGAAATACAGTGAACATCGGATGCTTTACTTAGTTGCTTCTTGTCTGCTCCAAGATAACCTTGGCTCACATGCTACATGAAGTATTAGATGAACACTGAAAACTTGGATGTTTACAGGAGAGTCATCCCGACCCTAGATGTGGATTCTGAAGGATCCCGTGTCACAGGCACTCAGATAGGACAGGTTACTGTGACAGCTGTATTCACTGTGTTTTAAATTTTATGTAAGCAGTTATTAATATAGTGGCGTCTTAGGTTGATTGGGCTTTGGAGATAGTTGGCCTGGAATTAAACTCAGCTCCTCCAATTCTAGCAGTAAGCATCATTAGAGAAACCTACTTAACCTTTTTTGTCTTACTTGTATCTTTTCTCTAAAATTGGAACAGCGTGGCTCTCATGAGAATTAAATCAGCTAATACATGTAAAATATTTAAAACAAGTAGAAATTCCCAACAAATAGTTGTTATTATTATAATTACTATAATTCCTTTTAAAATGTTTTTATTTATTTATTTATTTATTTATTTAAAGACAGAGGGAGAGGGATCTTTGATCCACTGGTTCACTCCCCAAATGGCCTCAATATCTAGAGCTAATTCCAGGAGCCAGGAACTCTATCTGGGTCTCCCACTTGGGCTACAGGGGCCTAAGTAATTATACCATTTCCTACGGCTTTCCTAGGCACAGTCTCAGAAAACCGGATTGGAAGTGGACTATCTGGGACTCGAACTGGCACTCTGGTACACGATGCCAGTGTTGTAAGCAGTGACGTAATCTGCAGCAACACAATGCCAGTTCCTATTACTAGAATTCTTTAGGTAGCCACAGACTAATGTTAAGCAGTGTCCCCCTCCTAGTGTCTGCATTGAGCAACCTAAACTCCAGTGCTGTATTGCAGCACATGTAAGTCGGTTGTCAAGTTTGCATGTGCCAGCTCATTTAAGTGTGTTTCCAGTGCAAAAGAACATTCCACTGCTGACATTTAAAACACAAAGACATGAAAATATTCAACAACTAGAAAGAGATACTGAAGGTAAGCATGGTATGTCCAGAATTTTAAAGAAAGATCAGCAGAAAGACTAAATTACAGAACAAGTAATGCTGAGTGTTAAAATGGTGATTTGGGGAGTTAAGGCATTTTTCCAGACGTACAAAGCAATGAGACAGAAGATAGAAAACAAGAGAGAAAAGTGGGGCATGCAAAATCAATCCAAGAGAGGTCAAATATTTATTGACCAGCAGTTCTAGAAAAAAGGAACAGAGAAAGTAGATAAGGCAGTTATCAAATTCTCAGAAGGTAATTTCTCCAAATTGAAGTTAGACTGTGTCTTCAGATTTAATGGGTCAACCAATTTCCCAGCTCAAAGACAGACAACCTACACCTAAGTGCATTGGGAAATTTCAGAACTCCCAGAATGAAGAGAAAATCCTGTTTTTAAGGATGGGGGAAAAAAAGAAAATCCTCAAAAAGAGATTCTGTTGGTGGATTTTTTTTTTTTTTTTTTTTTTTTTTTTGCCTCTCTTCCTGATTCTGCACTACAGTGGAGTGAATGACTTTAACATTCTCATGGAAAATTATTTTTAACCTCAAATTCTCAAACATGAAGACAGTATGTTTTAGGGGTGCAAAATCTCCAGATCTACAAGACAAGAGAATTCTTAGAATGAAGAATAAACTACCTGCATTCACCTGAATTGTGGGATTTTATATTCAAAATAACAAATGAAAATTAATTGACTACATTGATCATATTTAGGGCCAGTGAATATGGGAAATAGATTCATATATGTGTATACACACATACACACACACACACACAGTTTTGGTGAGATTATAAGAATTTTATAAGAATTTTTGGAAAATAGTTTGGCAGTGTATGTTACTATTGAAAGTGCTCCTTCCATTTGAGCCAACAAGTTCTGTGTTTCTCTAGAATACAATAGCTCTGTGTATACAAAGGGAGTGTGCTAGAGGGTACATTATACAGCAGTGAGACCGAGGGGATTGGCAGAAAAGGGTTATCTTTATGGTCTTCAGCACCATTTGTGTAACTTTGTAGGTGTTTTCAATGCCTAAGAATCCAGAAATAGGGTGGATCCTGAAGTCTGCCAGAGACCTCACCGTCAAAAAGATTAAGCCTGTTTTACTCTTATAGGAATCGCTCTCCTATGATAACAGAGAAAAGACTGAGTTGAATCTTTTCCACGTTCAAGTGAATCGAAACATTCAGTTTTGAGCTAGAACCAAGCTTAGACAATTTCAACCCCAAAGGGAAACCCTTTCAGAAAATTATGACAAAGTGAAAATTGGATTATAATGGAAGTCTGTCTACTCTATAATTTTATGGCTTCCAAAACAGTATATCATCTCACTTAGCATTGTGTTTACTTAATTAGATGTTTGAAATATGGAAAACAATATTTACAAGAAAGCAGAGACATAGTCTTAATGAGACTCAAACAGCATAAACAGAAAAGATAAATTCAGGTGTCTTTATATTTTCATCATACACATAATAATTGTGGTGTAGATAGTGAGATGGCTCTCTGATTGCTTTTTGTCACCCAGTACCTTTATTACATACATAAAACCGGATTTTTCTTTTTGTAAGGGTGTCTCAGGGTAAATGCAGTGGCAGAGGATGAAACCAAAAAATATATACTTCTTAGATTTCTCCTCAACTGGACAAAAATTAACTATATTATGAACTCTACTTGTATGAAAGAATTCTGAAACACAGACCTAAAAGTAACAATATATTTTTTTAAAAAAATCAGATTTGCCCTTTCCTTTAGTAGATTTTTCAGAGTATTGAAAGTCTAACTAGGGCCAAGGGTGAAGCATAAGGGGAGAAATGTTGAATTGAGGTGGTATAGTCTGGTGATCCTTTTTTCAAAAAAGGATCCTTAAAAAGGCTGGATATCTTACGTGTGGGTCTTTGAGGAATGTTATGTCTTGCCATGTCGTTTACTTCAGAGCAAATAACTATTCCAAGTTGAGAAGAAAGTAGCTGTGTCATGGCCAATTTGATGTCCACCTTAGAACCCTGAAGTGCGATATCTCTCAGTGTGAGTAAGGAGATAGGCAGAAATTGCATATTAACATAAATTCATTTTAAAATATAAAAGAAAATTAAAATCTAAAATGTTCAGTTAAATATTGTTTTTCCTTTTATTCCCCACTTGGCCTCCTAGTCCAAAGAACATTAAAATCTTATTTTTTTTCAATATTTTAGGAAACTCTGCCTTTCTATTATTATAGCATAAAAAGCTCATTTAGACACTTTTGTGCTTCTGCTGTTTTTCATCCTCGTTGCTCAAGGACAGAATAAAGAGTGAAAATAATGGGTATGAAACAAAGCCTTTCAAGTGCAAGATGTAGAGGTTTTAATTAAAGGATGATGAAAAAGTGACTAGTTCTCCAAATCTTTAATAAAGCTAGTTAATTCTCCTCTAATGTTGTAGGAATTATGCTCTAGTGAGCTAGGACATTTTATTCATAAGCAGGCAACATTATGTGCTTTTAATTAACAGTTGTACTTCGATTTGTTGGCCACCATTGAAAGAAAAGTGATACCAAATAATATACTATGTTGTTTCATAATTATCTTTTTTAATTAATTTATTTTTATTTTACAGGTACAGTTATAGACAGAGAGAGAGAGAGACAGAGAGAAAGGTCTTCCATCTACTGGTTCACTCCCCAAATGGCCGCTACGGCTGGCGCTGCTCAGATCCAAAGCCAGGAGCCAGGTGCTTTTTCCTGGTCTCCCGTGCGGATGCAGGGGCCCAAGCACTTGAGCCACCCTCCACTGCCCTCCTGGGCCACAACAGAAAGCTGGACTGGAAGAGGAGTAACCGGGACTAGAACCTGACACCGATATGGGATGCCGGCACCACAGGCAGAGGATTAACCTAGTGAGCCATGGCGCCAGCCCCTCATAATTATCTTTTAAAAAATTTAAGCATCGAACCTGCATAGAACTTTATTTACTGAGCATTGCATAGATTAGATCAACAAATAGGCATAGGAAGTGATTTTTGGGGGGCGGAGTAAGAATGCAAAAGCATGGGCAACAAAAGAAAAAAGTAGACAAATGAAATTATGTCAAACAAGTTTCTGCACAGCAAAAGAAGCCAACAGAGGAAAGAGGCAGCCTGCAAAATGGGAGAAAATATTTGCAATCTATGCATCTGACAAAGGATTAATATTCAGACTATACAAGGAACTCAGGAAACAGGACAATAGAGCAGCAAACAATCCAGTTATGAAATGGGCAAAGGATCTGAATAGACATTTTTCAGAAGAAGTACAAATGACTAACCGGTGAAAAAATGCTCAGTATCACTAGCCATCAGGAAAATGCAAATCCAAACCACAAAGAGATCATCATCTCACTACAATTAGAATGTCTATTTTCAGAAAGGCAAGAAATAGCAAATGTTGACAAGGATGCAGAGAAAAGGGGAACCTTATGCCCTGTTGGTGAGAATGCAAATTGGTGCAGCCATAAGGTAAAACAGTGTGGAGGTTCCTCAGGAAACTGAAGAGAGACCTACTGTGGGACCCACCTGTCCCACTTCCGGGTATATATATAAAGGAAATGACACCAGCACATGGAAGAGATACTTGGACCTGCGTGTTCACTGCAGCAGTAGTGACAGTAATCAAGATATGGAATCGATCTAGGTGTCCATCCTTGAATGAATAGTTAAAGAAAATGTGGTACATGCAGGGCCAGCGCTGTGGCACAGCATGTTAAGCCACCATCTATAATGCCAGCATCTCATATGGGTGCTGGTTTGAGTCCCAGCTGCCTTACTTCTGATCCAGCTAGCTGCCAATGTACCTCAGAAAGCAACGGAAGATGGCCAAAGTGCTTGGGACCCTGCACCCATGTGGGAGAGCTGGATGAGGTTCCTGGCTTCTGGCTTTGGCCTGGCCTAGCTCTGGCCATTGTGGCCAGTTGGGGAGTGAATTGGTGGATGGAAGATCAATTTCTTGCTTGCTCTCTCCCTCTCTCTCTCTCTGTAACTCTCACTCTCAAATAAATCATTAAAAAAAAAAAAAACTGTGATGCACACACGTGCATAACACACATGGGGGAATAGCGGAAAGTTGGATAACAGGTACCAAAATATAGTCAGATGGCAGTAACAGGTTCCAGTGTTCCCTAGCACTGTAGGGTGACTGTAGTTCACAAGAATACATGCTGTATAAAGAGCTGGAAGGGAGGAGCAGGCAGGCTCCAACACTAAGATGAGGAAATGAAGGACTTGGCTGTGTGATTTCATTGAGTGACCTGGTGTATGTATGTTGAGATCGCACTGTACTGCATACAAATGTGTAAGTATTGCATATTAATTTAAAATTTCAAAATTAAAAGTAATTTTAAAAGAAGGAATGCAGCATATGTATCAGCAGGAAGGTTGGAAGTTGCTGGTGTAGTTTAGCCACCGTTTGCCAGATGAGGAGACTAAGATGAGCATCAGTGCTCTGCCTCTCTCTAATGTTCTCTCCATTGTCAGCACTTCTGCTCTGTGCCTCCCTTCCCTTGTTCCCCTCTTTCCCACTGTTATTGTTACTTTCATTTCTCAAAGGAATTTTATCCTTGTAATGTTACCATCAGCCTCTGTATTAATTAAAGCAGATATTATAAATCACCATTTAAAAAAAAAATATAACCAGGCTTCCTGCCTTCGGACCTGGACTTCTTGGAACTTGACTCCATTTCCTGAGCACCTCGTCCAGATGGAGTGCAGGAACTTGGGATTTGGTTGTGCCTTCGGGTGGATCTGGCGCAGGTAGTACAGACCCCATGGTTGGAGAGCAGCCATCTTTACAGTGAGTGGGGGTAAGTCCAGCATATTTACTGAATTTACGGATTAGAAACAAAAAACAACTTAGCTATCCAAATGACTCCCCAGCAGATGTGCTGCTGTTGTGATGTGGTGGAAACCCAGATTCTGTCTTCTTCCACAAAGCCACTGCTTCTCAAATGGAGACTTGCAGATCTGTGACTTTCTGCCCTGGGGTTTGGTTCTGTGATCCACAATGAAATGAGACAAATGTGCATGAGTGTTCTATTTTAGACTCTGCTTAGTCTGAGATTCTGTCCTAAATGTTTTAAGTGGTAACATTTTCCTTCTTCTGTGACCTGATGATGATTTTATGTAGCAGTGGGTTTCTAATGACATCAAGTCCAAATCTGGATAGCAACTTACCAGAGCACAGTGGCTCTGCATGAAAAGACAGTGTGATACACACAGAGGGACTCCACCGTCCGTGTCCCCACCCTCTGTACCTGGAAGGGAGTTCTCCAGTATGGAAAGTGTACCACACAAGTTGTGGTACCTAAGTTCTAATCTTGCCTCCTTCTTTAACAAATCACTTTATTTCTTCGGGCCTATAGCATCATCTAGGATTCTACATGCTTAAGGATAAATTTCTATATGTTTTGAAATATTGGAATTATTAAAATGGATTAAGGGCTATTTTCCTTCATTATGAGTAATGCATCAACTCTACCATATTTGTATGTAATGACTAATACAATTTTTTATTAAGCCTAGTACACAAAAACTTCATTAAGCCAATACTGGTTTACCCAGTGGTATTTAATTCAAGGTAGTTACCGTTCCCCAGGAATCTAGATCTCTGTGGTTTAGTCGTAAGAATATTGGATTACCTGAATCTATTTAATGCAGCACCATTTTTTCCCAATCTTTTTGTTTTTAAATGGAACTTTCCATTAAACCTTAAGAAATGGACCTGGTTGAAAGATGTTTGCCAATAACTAGTGGCACGGGTCCACCCTCAAACCCACAGTGCTCAAGTGATTTTGTCCGCAAATACATTGTCCCACACTTAGGTCTTGGTTGTTTTCATGATTCTGTATAAATATAAATGAATCTCTGTGGTACCTTTAAATAGTTGGATGCTGCATCATTTTAAAACTCAAAGGTCACCTTTGTGCCTTCTAGTATTTATTTAATTTTTTCATGCACTCAGAAGCACATAGTGAACCTACACTGTGTGCTGTGCACTGCGTGAGGCCTGGGGGATGCCATTCTGATGCCAGAGAGCTTTCAGTCCAGTAGAAGAGTTAGCCTTTCAAGTAAATCATTAAAATACAATATGAATACAGTATTGGAACGCTTCTATTTTCAGGCTTGTATTCATATTCACTCTAAGCAAGGACCTTCTAAAACCAAGTATGTTTCATGTCTCTGGCTTGTTAGGAGGAAGGCCATGAGAGTGGCCTTGTGCGGCTTAGGAACAAAGAACTACTGTGGCACCACAGGACTTGATTCGTGTGCAGGCTGTTTAGGATATAAGGGAGATTTTGCAGCCCAGCTCCTTTGGATGGTCTCAAGGTCTCGAGAATGTGGGGACAGTCCCTCTTGGTGGGAGCAGGAATACCTGGTCCTGCTGCAGTCATTATTAAGAAACTTGGGATGAGCCTTGGGCATCAGTTACTGGACAGTCCTGACTGCTTCTCTCTGGAAGCCCGTGGTACCTGGCCTATGTGTTGGCGTATCAGGTTGCAGCCAAATGCACCTATGGTGGCTCTCTCATTGTCCTACATTGTACATGGCCCTTGGCGTTTATTGATTTGTGTCTCTCATAATGCTCCTATAAAGCATGGAATTTAGTTGTTCTCTTATTAGAGGAGAAAAGGCTGTTGCCAGGCACAAGGGGTCAGTGTGCCTCGTGTGAAAGATGGGGATGAAAGCCAAATTATGTTTAATTTTTCACTCTCTGCATTTCGTTTGGAAAATAGTGACATGGCCTCATGCATTCCTGTATTAAGGACAAACTATGTATCTGGAAAAGTGCGCATACATTTGCAATTGCTAGCAGTACTACCTAGGAGTTTCCCTCCTCTCTGCTTTTCTTTCCTTCCTACCTTCCCTTTAGCTAAATTGGGAGAAATCATATTGTTTGGATGTGGCAGATGACAGGGGTTACGATGTGGCCCTCCTGGTTTGTTTGTTTCTGTTTTTATCTGGACCGAAGGTAGCTGAAGTGAGGTGGGTGTGGAGTGTAGGAGGGATCCTTGAGGTTCTGGGCAGCTGGGGCCTGCTCTTCCCTGGACTACTAAGGTAATTATAAAATGGGTTGTACACATTTGACGTTTGACTGCACTTCAGAACATTTTGTTCATATTTGTCTGTATTCGTCTATAGTGCTGCGGTTCCTTAAAGACAGGATTATTGTCCTTGTAGTTGGTATCAGTGAGTAGAGTGAGTGAGTGAGTGAGTGAATGGAGAGGGGTGTTTCTGTTTCTTATGGCTTCCAGGGTGATATCAGCCATCCAGATCACCTATATAGTTAACACTGCCTTACAGCGAGCTATCTAACATTGGGTCCTATTTTTCAAAACATAGAATCTGATAGGCATAACCATAGCCTTATGGCTAATCACCATGTATTGCTTCCTGGACCCAAGCGTCCATAAAGGCATCTGAGGTATACCCCTCCCTTGGGCCCTTCCCAGTGGACTTGAGTGCTGGCATACCAGATCAGGTTACCCTCTGCCCCATTGCCTACTCCACTGTGTCACCTGTTGAACATGGCAAGGTACTTGGTTCCTGTTACCTTGGGAACAAAAACACTAGAGCCTCTGGACTCTCATCAGGGTTTTAGTCCCTACCCTACTCCTCGTTTCTCTTCATGGCCTTGGACAAACTGGTGAACCTCTTCTAGCCTCACTGCAATTGTTCAGTAAAATGAAGAGAATAAAACCCACCTCACAGGGTTGCTGTGGAAACTGGGTAGGATAATCAGCAGACGTTGGTTCCCTTCTCTCTCTCACTTGGCGTGTTTCTGTTGTGTGAGTGGGAGAGGAGAGGCTGGAGCATGCTTTCGGCGGTGCGGTGTCTGTATTCAACTCTCGGAAGTAATACCTTGTTTTTCGAAGTAAAAAAGATCTCCTGTTGAATACACAGAGAGAATGTTATAAGCCCTCTGCATGCCACACAGGGAAAATACAGTATAGGTTTCTGCATTGTAGAAAGGCACTTTAGCCGAATTTTGAGTGACATCCATGGCTCTAAGCAAGCACCTTCGACTGTGTCTGTGGAAAAGCTACAGTCATCTAAAGTTCTTAGGCTCGATCTCCCAAATTCAGTCTCTGAAGAATGGGGCCCTTGGGTTTCTGCAGTTGAGCGTGGTTACAGATTAACTCTGCAGAAGCTCCTCCGCGTTGAACTGGTTGTGCCCTTCACCTTTCCATGTGGCCCATTTTAATTGCTTTCCCTCTGAGTGTTGCTAAAGCAACTGGCCATCTGGGGCTCATCAGTGGTGATTCTAGCAAGGCTGCCTTTGCCAGGTCACTTCTTGGCTTGTTTTTATCCAGTACGAATATGCCACACTGAAAAGTTTAGTAGCTTAAATTATTTTTAAGCTGACTTGGTTTAGTAAATTGTTTTTTATCTTGGTGTCTCCGGAGGCAGAGGGAATTGGAGGGAGGGTGCCCTTAAAAGAGTGTGGGGGGCAGTACAGGTGGTGGTCAGGGCCCAGGAAAGTGCCTGCTGCCTGATCACCATGGTTCCTGATGCCACGCCTGCCTCAGCCCTGCCCTACAAGGGAGCCTGGCTCTCTCCTCTTCCTGCTTGGTGCTGGAGTTGTGGCAAAGCATTCTGGGGCCTACACCTGCTCACTGCTGCATTGCAGACCCGCAGGTGCTTACATTATGTCTTCTGTCTCAGTGCAGCCCTCTTCTTCAGCTGAGCAGTGATGGCCCTCCTGGCAAAGCCTCTCCAGCCCTACAGCTGTGAAGCTCACTTTTGGTGCTTCTGTTCATGGGTATCCATATGGGCCACAACTCGTGTTAGTTCTACTTAGGATTTTTCAACTGTACCAGAATGCAAAAGCAATATGCATTCAGTAGAAACCAGACTTCAACTGTGAAATGTTGGCCTTTTCCTGGACTAGTGTGACATGTGGTCCCATCTTTCCTTGTGATGCGGGGCAAAGACAGCAGCCCCAGTTCCCATTGCAGCCACTGATGCCTGCAGCAAACTGCCTTGCTGGGCTACGATGCTCAGTGCGTTGGGTCTATTCAATGCGTCTCCGACTTAGGGTGTTCTCAACAAATGATGGGTTCATCAGAATGTAACCTCATCATAATTTCAGGAGTATCTGTATATCCTGTCTCTTCATCGAGATAAAAACCCTTGTTATGAGAAAGGTGATATTTTATTTGATCTCTTATTCTACTTAGCTAGATTAGTTTCCTGCATACTTGTATTAGTAGTATTGGAGAACTTTTGAAGAATTTAGATAAAACAGTCATGAAAAAGTTTTGAAACTTGCCATTTACTTTGGGGGATTTACTAATAAGATACCTACAATGCAGAGATAACTTGTCCATGCAGAGTAACTACTGTTCTTGGGAAATACAAGGAGCCGTTAGAGACAATACTGGTGAAGCTTGTGCCTGCAGAGTTTGCTGGGGAAAGGGCTCAAGGGCTGGTTTCTGATATACCATGGAAGAGTAGGCTAGGGTGTGTATCGGTGATGAGAATCTGGATCACCAAGCTGGTAGAGCAGTCAATCAGGGGGTGTTGCCACCTTTCAAAGGAGAATGTGTATATTTATTCAAGTGATGCTGAATTTACTAAGAAGCATGTACTATGAAGTAGACACCCTGCTGGGTTCCGAGGACACTAAGAGTGAGGCTGTGGTACATTTGGGAAGCTTATTGCCCAGCAGAGAGTCAGACATGTCAGCAGATATTTCAAAGAAATTTAAATGTTCAACAACAGAGGTGTTGTACCCATCACTGGGGCCCACAAAGGACCCCAAACTCAATGGAAGTCCAGATCCAGCTCCTTAGCTTAAGGGCATAGAGAGCAGAGGCAGCTTGTGCAGAAGACAAGGGCATTGATTCTGAGTCTGGGACTGCCAAGAAAGTTGGTTCCAGTGTAAAACCCTTTAGGCTCCTAGGATAAGTCAAAGAAGACTGAAGGGGATCAACTGTTCCTTGGACTGTCTGGCCTCACTACTTCTGCCTCACCTGGCTGACTGGCCACCTGCTTTTTTTTTTTTTTTTTTTTTGACAGGCAGAGTTAGAGAGAGAGAGAGAGAGAGAGAGAGAAAGGTCTTCCTTTTTCTGTTGGTTCACCCCCCAAATGGCTGCTATGGCTGGTGCACTGTGCCGATCCGAAGCCAAGGTGCTTCCTCCTGGTCTCCCATGCGGGTGCAGGGCCCAAGCACTTGGACCATCCTCTACTGCCTTCCCGGGCCACAGCAGAGAGTTGGACTGGAAGAGGAGCAACCGGGACAGAATCCAGCGCCCCAACTGGGACTGGAACCCAGAGTGCTGGTGCCACAGGCAGAAGATTAGCCAAGTGAGTCACGGCGCTGGCCAGGCCACCTGCTCTTGGTAAGGGTTGCTCCAGGTTATCTACTCTCCTTTCTGGGCTCTCCTGGCCTTTGCTTTCTCAGGCCTTGTATTTCTGGCTGTCCCCCATTGCCCGCCAAGCTCTCAGTGTAAGGCTTTCTGCCAGGGGTTGTGGGGAGGCTGAGATGAGCTTGTCGCAGTCCCAGAGCTACTTTGAGGTGGAGCCCAGGGAGGTATGGACAGGCATTCCGGCTGTTGGGTGCAGCTGGAACAGAAACTCAGAGACAGATATGGGAAGAGAGGTCAAAGTTGTGGCCAATCAGGTTGTCATGGTAGGTGACAACCTACCTAAGAAGTTTAGTTCTTAGGCTACAATATCTGTTTCTTATTAGTAGGCAAATATTTTTTTAAGCAGGCGTGTGATTAATACAATGCTGATGGGTCAGAGATGGGGTGTAGGGTGGATGGTGAGATTGAGGGAAACACAGGCAAGCATTCAATGACTTTATTTAATTCAAATGAGTCCATTCTGTTGCAGTTATCTAGGCCTGAACTAATAGGTATCTCAGCTGCCCTGACAGTACCTTTTGGGGAAATTTTAGCACTAAGATTCATAACTAAAATGAATTGCATAATTATTTACATACCTAGAGCTAGCACCCAGGTTTTTTGTTCTTGTTCTCTACCAATGCTCTCCTTGGACCCCACCTTTAGTATAGTATAGAAAGGAAATAGGATACTTGACTTAGGGGGAGGTTGTGTGTACTGTCTAGAAACACTCACTTCCATGCTAATTTTAAGGAGAGAATGTCAAAATTAATAGATATTTCACTTGATTAATTTTTTATAATTTTTAAATTCTGCCATGTGGACACTGCAGAATGTGTATATTAAGCATGAATTAATCTACATCTCAAAGAAGGTAAGCTAATATCTGAAGTACCTAATTATGAATATTTAATTTAAAATGCTTTGTTAGCATTTGAAGGATTCATGAGGTGGGTTTCCCAAATGCTTCAATTATCTTTCATCAGCAAAGAGAACTTAGAATTATTTTTTATAATGGTGAAATGAAAACAGTTCAAGATTTGTGGATTCTACACTATTATATGACTAAAATTTAAGGGTTCAGGGAACCAAATCTGTAAATCCTGTCACCTTTTGAGCATCAGTGTAGGTTTATAGTTACTAGATTGTTTTGTTTGCAAAACTGTCCTATACTGACTAAAATGATGCAGAATGTGTGCTGGAATATCTTGATTTCTGTCTCCACTGGGTGTTTGATGTGAAGTGCTATTGGAACAGTGAAAAAGTACACAAAGAACAACTTCTTATGGAACTGCTTATATCCATGTTTTTGTATCCGGATGTTAATAGAAGTTTGCATCTATGGCAGATTTGAGTAAGATTATGGAATAGGACACCCACAGGTCTCACCTACCAGAAAAAAAACCTATTATTTATAGGTTTTTACAACATACTTTTTGCAAATTGACTGTAAAGGGGGGAGGAGTTTAAAAGAGAAGAGAACATACTTAGTGCGACTGATGAGTTCTTGTTGGTGAGGAATTGGATTGATTTTGTTTGGGGGATGCTGTCTCCTGGACCATGCATCCCTGACTTATTGACCCATAGGGTCCACGTTGAAGGAAAGCAATAGTGCATGCTCTGACCAGCAGACAGAGCAGATGTCTTAGTGAGTGTAAGCTGCTGTAACAAAATGCCATAAACTCGGTGGCGTGTAAATGACAGAATTTATTTTTCACACTTCAGGTGGCTGAGAAGTCCAAGATCAAGGTGGGGGCAGATTCTTTGTCATGTGATGTCCCACTTTCTAGATCATAGATGATACCTTCTAGCTGTGTCCTGGCTCAGTGGGAGGGACATAGGATCTCCTTTGAGTCTCTTTTATAAGGACACTAATCTCATTCTTGTGGTGATACCATCTCCCAAAGACCCATTCCTCCTAACAGTATCACCATGGAGGTTAGAATTTCAACATGTGAATTTGGGACAGGGGGTGGGACTTTAGCAGTAGAGATGATTGGCTCACACTGCAGTCCTTCAAACCTATAGCCAGAAGTACATAGGCAGAGGGTACTCACTCCTGAACTTTTGGTTGCAGACATTGTCTTGGGTTTATTTCATGAGATGGGGTTTCAGAGAGCTGCATATTTCACGTGAAACCTGACAAGAGACCTGATAACTTGAGGGCATTTTCCTTAAATGACCAGGCGGAAAGCTTCATTAACATATTTTCCACTATGAAATATAATTGGGAGGTACAGTGTCGTCGGTATTTTCTGCAACATATTGTTTATTTGTGTGGTAATCTGAGCTCTCCATCACTGGATTAGCATAATGGCTTTAGCCTGTTTTCATCTTAGGGCATTGTTGAGAAGGAAAAATTAATGTGGTCTGTTTCTTCTAATCACAAATTCCATTTCGTATTTTTTTGATTTAGGTTCTTTGATGTGAGAGGAAACTCTAAATCTCTTTTAAAGGAAGAAAAACGTCAGTGAGTCTGTTTAACATGTGCCCCATCTCGGGAATTTAGTAAACTGTACAAGACAAGAAAACTAATATTCTATGCATTTGAGCTGCTTCCTTTGGAGAACTTAATTATACCTCAAGCGACTTTCAAGGCATTGAAAAAATCCTTTTCTTATATGGTAGGACATTTTGGATCTATCCTGTGTGATTTACTGGGCCCCTAAAGAAAAAGCTAGATAAAACACCAGCTAGAATTTTCTAGAAACAGGAGTCAGAGAACCAAAGTATGCAGCTTTGTTCTTCCCTGTTGTTCCCTAAGTTCTTCTTCCAGGCAGAAGAATGTTGTTTTTCCCAGATGCCTTCAGATGGTCCTTGCAGAGCAGGGAAACCTGATCCTTCAGTAGCCAGGAGAGCAGAGCTCTCAAAATTTCTTGCTTCTTCCAGCTGGAAGGAAAAGGACTGCACTCACAAGCCAAGCTTCGCTTTCCCCATCTGCTTCCACATTTATAGCACTGAGGCCATGTGCTGTAACGTGTGTACACTACCTCTTAAGCAACAGGAGTGTCTGCGAAAACTAAAAACCTGTGTTTCATTCATCTTTTCATAGAAGTTCTCCCACTGACTCATATTATAGTTTCAGGGATGTTTTATGTGTAATTGGATGGATCTCCAATTGGCAGTGGTTTTACATTTCTGCCCTACTGGCTTCCTGTCACAAAATTAATGATAGGTCAATGCACACAAGGGCTTAAAAACCTACTGTAAAACAAATAACCATTTATAACTTTATATTTGACCATTTGTGTCTTCCGCAAGCATCTGTGGAATTTCTGCTATTAGGCACTCAGGGCAGAAGGTAAATAATGTCTGATGCCTGCTCTTGGCTGGGTGTGTGTGAGTGAGTACGTGTGTGTGTTGCTGTGGAGGATGGAGCTAGATCCTCATGTACAGCTCCATGCCTTAATGCCATGAGGCGGATGTGCACCAGGTGCTGGGAGGAAAGAGAAGGGCATCAGACTCTCCCTGGGCATCCAGGGAGAGTGGCCAGGTTTTGTCAGATGAGTAAGAATTAGCCAGTCTGTCACTAGCTAATGGCCCAAGCAGCTCGGAAGTCCTTATTGTGACTCATTTCTATTTCAAGAACCTAAAAACTCCTGATGGTCTCCAGAGTTGTCATTTAGGTTTTTAGTCCAGAGAGAGACACAATCACCAGCCGCCCCCTGGACTGGTCCAGACCCCACCACAAGGGCAATACCTGCACAGGTGGGTCAGAAAGAATCTGAAGGTCACACTTTGCTTCATTTTAATACAAAGATCTCTGCCCCACCAGGACCTTAATACATATGTTGGCGTGTATTTCGGAACTACACCTGTGTGGACTTGTGCTTCCTCTCTCATGTATTCATTTTCCCCTAAAATAGAAGATGCCCATTTTTCCTGCTTAGAGTGGTAGAGCTTTGGAAGTTAGTCCCCAGGACCACCTTATTTGTTGCAAATAAATGACTTTGTGCAACAACTCATTCTGGTGTGTTTCTTAGAATGTGCCGGGACACAGGCCCACAATTTTGAGCAGGTAATAATATGAAGAAAGGTGTGGGGGCCCATCCAGGATGGGTCAGCAGGGAGGACAGAGCTTGTGAAGGCACCAGAGTATAGAATGGGAGGATATCTTGGGGAAGTTCTAAGCTGTTGCACAAACTCTGATCAAAGGCACCTGCAGCACCGGCTGTCCCAACACTTCTGGTGATTGTCATTCCTTGCTTGAAGCTGCAGATTTGCCACTGGGCAGTGCTTGACACATGGGCTCTGCATCTGGGTATCCTAGGATTATGTTTGTGTCTCATGCAAGTCCCCTTAGTTTCTTGGTCCCTACATTTCCTCATTGCTAATATGGGTGTCCTGATACCATTATCTTCCTGATATAGTTGTTATGAGAATTTAGTCAATTCACAAGATCCAGCGTGTAGTATATAATACCATATAAATATTTGGCTAGTACATAAGATACTCAAATGAGGCATTAAAAGTAAAATCCCAGAAATGTTCCTAATGAAAACCGGAGGAAGACTCCAAAGTTTAACAATAGAAGAAAAGTCTTAGCAGTGCTGTAACTCTACTGTGACTACGGATTATCTAGGGAGCTCATTAAAATGCACATTCTTGGCCCCACCCTCAGAGGATGTAATTCTTTGTCCAGGAATGTGCACCTAAAAAAAATCACCCACAGAGCTGGATTTTGCTGCTGGCTGAGACCTTTCTTTTGTGAGATGTTGCCTGAGCTTTCCCCCTTTTTGAGAATGAGACCCACTGGAATTTAGACCTGTGTTCTGGTCCCAGTTCTATAACTTGTTGTTCGACCTTGGACAAGTCAGCTCATGCTTTGAGCATCCGTTTCTTTGGGAATGATGTTGTAAAAATTAAGCAAAGTGTGTATTTGAAAAGCACCAGGAAGCAATCACTGCCACATGGTCTTATTCCTCAGCCTACAGTCTGGCATATAGAAAGCCTCAATCCTGGTGACAGGGTATTTTTAGGAAGAGGGGTTATAGTTGAAGCTGGACTTGTAGCAGCTTTTCTTCTTGAAAGCATCCGTCTCTTCCAGAGTTTATAGATTGATTTCCCAGCTAACATTCTAGTACTCAGCAATGGAGATTATGTCTTTACAAGACAGACAATCATTAGACAGCTGTGGTTTTAAGAATGTTCTACAAATTAAGTCAAAATATGACATCAGTAAGATTTTAAAAAATATTATTTTTATTTATTTGAAAGGCAGAAAGAGAGAGAGGGGGACAGACAGATAGATACACCTTCCATCCTCTGGTTCAATCACCAGATGGCCCCAACAGCCAGGATTGGGTGAGGCCAAAGCTGGGAGCCTAGAACGCCATCCCACATGTGTGGCAGAATCCCAAGCACTCAGACCATCTTCCTGTGCTTTCCCTTGTACATTTGTAAGAAGCTGGATCAGAAGTGGAGCAGCTGGGATTCCAGCTGGTGCTCCAATATGGAATACCAGCCTTGCATTTGGTAGATGAACCCACTGCATCACAGTGACAGCCCTGACACCAGTAGGTTTTGCCATATCATTGTAGACAGTTGGGTATGGAAGGGTTAATGAGAGGAAGCCAGCTTGGTTGGGCTGGGACAGAATGCAGCACTGGGGTGGGGAGAGAGCTAGCTGGGCTCTGCACTGCTTCCTTCCAGCTGTGTCAGTTAACACTCCCATCTCAATCCATGTGTTTGGCCACAAGGACAAGTGCACATGCCAAAGTGAAAAGAGAAGCAAGATGGGATTTAGAAAAAAAGTAATAAGGGACATTTTGTAATTTATTAAGATAAAAACATATTTGGTGGTAGATATAAATATTTAAATGATTCTTTCCTGAAATATAGCTGCTTGTGGTTTAGGAATTTATCAGCTGCTCATAGGGACTTACTGTGATGGAGCCAGATATTGGGACTAAAAACACAAAAAAGTCTCAATGAAAACTTAGAATATATAAAATGGTTTGGGTTGTACTTTATTCCAATATAGATTTAATAGAATCTAACAAGAAAAAGAGCTGAAATTCAAAATTGCTTCCATCTCTGTAGGTGAGTGTGAAGTAAATATTGCTCTACTTAATCCACAAGGATAAAAACTAATTATTACTGCTTCTCTAACTGCCTGCTAAGAGAGTAATAGGTGCATATGCAAATGTATGTATAAATTTATCTAAATATAAACAAGTATTGTGTCACTGTAGGTACTTCACAGTTAAAAGTTATGATGTTTTCTGTGTAGAAAATTATGTAACTAATGAAAAATCATATTTTTCTTTAAAAACCATACGGATTGTTAAGCCATGTGAATGATAACTAAGGATGAAATTTTACTTCAAGAGAAAGGAGTCCTTATGCTTTTTCTCCTTTTTCTAGATTTATTGCTTTTAAATTTGTCCATTACTTTTGTGTAATTTTCCCCCACGATAATAACTCACACAAAGGAAATACAACAAATGCAGTGGTAGTTCTAATGCTTGACCTATCTTTTAAGAAAGCTCTGCAAAATTTCCTGGGGGACAGAATGGACAGCTGCTTTGTGTTTTGTTGTAAGTGGTGCCCTCGGTTAGGAGGGAGAATCTGTGCTAAGAGTAGTGGAAAAGCACTCATCTTGTTTATTACTACTTCAGGATGCGTTGTCTTGCCCAGTGTTTACTGAAACTCCAAATAATTGTAGGAGAGGGGTCAGAGGCAAAGGGCGCATCTAAGAAAAACATGAGCATTCCCAGCCCGTTCCCATCTCTCCAGTGTCCCTCCCCAGGGCTTCTCCTGTCTCTACACACCAGCCCTCTCTAAGTTTTTCTGGATGATTCACACCCTTCCTTCCGCTGCTATTTAGTTGTGCTATTCCCTCTGGCCTCCGACTCTCTTCATTTTTTTTTTTTCTGAACCTGTCTTACATATTCTTATAGGATCAGGATAAATATTCCTTCAGGAACACTTTCTGGCCTTTCTCTGCACTCCTCATTCTGCTGTGCCGTTCCTTCTTTATCCTGGCACTTAGCACGAATTATGGTTATTATTCCTTTAAGTGGGAGCCCTTCATGCTAGGCTGTAAACTCTATGATGGCAGTGACTGTATGTTGTCCTTATTTCTCTGGCATTTGGCAAAATGTTCGATACATCTTGAGTACTTAACACTTGTTAGAAAGATGGATGGATAGACTGATGGAAAATTATTATACTCATAAAGAACAATGGATGCTGACTTCATGAGGCTGGATTTTACAGCACTTCTAACCAGGAAATCTGTACTTCTTAGGTTCTCAAAAATAAATACTGACTGACTGATTTATTTGACTGTCGTGCAAATATGCAAGTGATAGGCAGCAAGTAAAATATGACAGTCAGAGTATGAAAGCTGATGATATCAGAGCTATTTTCTTGGCCCACGATGAGAAAAGAAGACAAAAACTATACACACATTGGTTTTGGCAGCTGTCTGAAAATGCATTTCTAACATTTAAATCTCTTTGTAAATGGTTTCCTTTATTGTGTACTATCCAGAATAGTGCTGGCAAGTCTTTCAGTCAGTTACGTGCCCATTGGCAACGTGTTTCACAATATTACAGTAAACCCTGCAGCAGTGCCCCATTCAGCAGCTCAGAGGACATTTCCATGTCGGTACATTTTTTGTTTTGTTTTGTTTTTACATTTTGTTCACTCATCGCTCGAGTGCTTCTTGCCAGCTTTTGTTCTCAAGATCGAGTAGTTTAAATTTTTTTTGGATGAAATATGCCAAATGATGTGAGCTATATAACCTAATCATGTTGTGTGATTACAGGTGTGTATAGTGCAGTGAGAAGGAAAGAGGTTAGAATCAGCTTTCTGGACTCTGACACAGGAAGAGCTTTTGTATAATTGTGATGATTTAAATCCAAAAAGCCTTTGTACTTACCAGTGACTAAACAGGTCAAGTTGATCTATAAAACAGTCAGTCAACACACATATATAAGGGAATACTTCAAAAAGTTCATGGAAAGATAGAATTTAAAGATAAGTTTTTGACGTCAGTTTTTTTTTTTTGAAATCCATGCGAAGTTGTTACATAATACACATTAATCATGAGCTTTTAGAAGACCCCCTCATACATATAAGTCATTTGTGTAGGTAGGATGTGAACTCAGAGAGTCTAGTTCTGGAATTTGTACTCAAAATATTTTGCATCAAAATAAATTTAAGTTTTAGTTCTAATTTCCATGAACTACTGTCATGTATATTATATATGCATATACATACAATATATATAAATCGTGTAGACTTTCAACATATATAGAATCTGTATATATTGTATTCATAGATTATGTGCCATATATATTTAATATGCATCAATGCACACACACACACACACACATATACTTCTCAGCTTTGCATGGTGGTGTTTGCATGATTGTCAATGGAAAGGGCTTGTCTCTCGAATCCTCTAGAATGCACCTACAAGATTATTGCAGTTTGAAGCAGTAGCTGCTGCTGCTGACAATCTTTCCCCTACAAGGAGGTGAAGTGATGCAGACCAATGGTCTAACATATCCCCATGCACTATAAAAGGATGAATCGGAGCCAGTGAAATCGCATAGTGCTTTATGGATTATTTTGGGAATTGTAGAATTTCTTCGGCAAACTACTTTTCCCCCAGAGAATCCCTTGACCTAATTTAGTGAGTTCTAACTGAAAGGTCTTGCTCAGAGCACAGAGTATGTGGTGCAGAAGTGGTGCATTGCTTTGTTTTGGGTTTTTCCTTTCAAAGCTTCCATGGAAATCCAGATCAACTTAATCTGCTTACAATGAAGTAAACTGATATTTGGGTTTCAGTACTGATGGAGCCAGGAGTCCATGTAAATATGACTGTATAGACCCCATCATGTGTATAGTTCTCTAAGCCGAGTTATTCAACATAAAAATACTGCCTGAAAACATATCAGGAACCAGCACTAAGGATGAGTCTAAAGCCGATCTCCATGAAAATTAACATTGTTTTCTGTTTAAAGAAACTCTTCATACCCAGGTAAGTTAAGGCCTTCTTCACGAACGGAAAACACATCTAGCAAGGTACTTTGCAAAACAGGCAGAAGAATAGATACAGACCCTGAGGCTGCCTCTGTGATTAAATGCTGCTGCAGCTCACACCCTTATTTTATCCAAAACATATACCTTACTGAGCTGTAGCTCCACTGGGCTCTTTAAGGAACTAAATATGTAGAAGAATAGTGCATCAAATTGAAACTTCAGAGGAATTCAGAGGTATAAAATACAGTCTTAAACTTGTACAGTGTTAGTAAAAAAAAAAAAAAACCTCACAATGTGGACATTGCTGAATCCCACAATATTTTTCTCTGAATTCCTACAATAATAGGAGGTGTAGCAGAAGCAGCACTAGGGGTAGCACTTGGTGCTTACTTTGCACAAGAGTCTGTCTCCAGTGACCTACATATGGTGATCTACTGAATTTTCACAGCAACCCTATTAATCAGGCACAGTTTTTGTTTTTTTTGAAAGATTTATTTGTTTGAAAGTCAGAGTTACACAGAGAGAAGGAGAAGCATAGAGAGGGAAAGAGAGGTCTTGTATCCACTGGGTCACTACCCAACTGGCCACAACAGTGGGAGCTGCGCCAACCCAAAGCCAGGAGCCAGGAGCTTCTTTCGGGTTTCCCACATGGGTGCAGAGGCCCAGGCACTTGGGCCATCTGCTGCTGCTCTCCCAGGCCATAGAGAGCTGGATCGGAAGTGGAGCAGCTGGAACTCGAACCAGTGCCCATATGGGATGCTGTCACTGCAGGTGGTGGCTTTACCCGCTATGGCACAGCCCCAGCCCCAGGCACAGTTAGTAACTCCCAATTTATAGATGAGAAAGCTAAGCATGAAGAGATTATATAACTTCCTTAAGCATAAAGATAATATGTATATGCAGTTACTGTGTCCATTGTAGAGGTGGTATTGAGAGCCATGCCAACTGTCAAGTTGATACTCTGAACGACTGCTGTTACATATCCTGCCTGTAGGTGAGTCTATATATTGCCAAGTAATAAGATTCAAAACACATATGGCTTGGTCAGACTCCTTTGGAGCTGGCCCCCACAGGGACTGGATTAGGTGGAAGAACAATGAGACTCATATCTTAACATGTTTCAGAATTTGCAAAGCATTGTCACCTGGACTTGTTCCTTTGCTCTTTACTATACAATTATGAGGTAGTTACTCATGTAAACATGAGTATGTGAGAATATGTATATGCTCGGCCTCTTCTGGATGATTGAATACAGTAAACGAAACCGCATCCTTGCTCTCATTAAACTTCTGTTCTTCCAAGGAGTGTAGAAATTATAATATTATTAACAACCATCACTACATGCAAATACATCAGCAACAAAGGTGTGGAGCTGTCAGGCGAAGCAAAATCTTTTCCCCTACCAAGTCTAGAAGGACTATGAAAGCTTGTATTGGGTGATCTGGAGTTTCTTAAATTGTGGTTTCATCCACAGCAAGATGATTCTGGAACATTGATAGATTATTTAGTCTGTTATTTGTTATTCTGTTGTAAAGACATTTTGAAGATTTATGTGATGTGGTGTGGTGTGGTGTGGTGTGTGTATGCACATATACAGCTGAACCTTTCCATAATGACTTCCAATACAGGCCTGAAATCTGTTAACTACTTGTGAAAGTTTCAGAGTTCTAACTTTGCAGAAAAGTAGTAGTTAAATATAGGGATTTCCAGCCCTGGGAACATATGTCTGGAAACTTATAGTTGATGGAAAATTCTAATTCAGGAAAGGGTGAAGGGGGGAGGGAAGAATATACATAATTTTTTTTCTTCATTTCTTTAAGAAAAGGAAGCCAGCATTCATTTTTAAAACTGCTGCAAGATGGGGAGTATTTAAACTCTGCTGGTGGATTTCAGATGTTTGCATATTTCAAATGACATCGGAAAACCTCTTCATCTGAAATGTTTAAACACAGAGCAAGGGAAACTTCAAGATCAATGAGAATACCATCCACAGACTCCATAATCTTTCTTATTTTGACATTTGTCTCTTTCTAAGGTTTTCCACTTAATTTTTTTCCAAATTCATGCCACAAGGATACTTATCAAATCTAGAAAATACAGTTTGCCTTTCAGTACCTCAAGTTTTAAGTGATGTAATTCTTTGGTGTACCATTATGCTTGGAGTCATTTGAGCTAAGTTGGGTTTGATGGTGAAGATGATGTGTCCTAAAATGGAAATCAGTCTTTTTTTTTTTTTTTTTTTTTTTTTTTGACAGGCAGAGTGGACAGTGAGAGAGAGAGACAGAGAGAAAGGTCTTCCTTTGCCGTTGGTTCACCCTCCAATGGCCGCCGCGGCCGGCGCGCTGCAGCTGGCGCACCGCGCTGATCCGAAGGCAGGAGCCAGGTGCTTATCCTGGTCTCCCATGCGGGTGCAGGGCCCAAGGACTTGGGCCATCCTCCACTGCACTCCCTGGCCACAGCAGAGAGCTGGCCTGGAAGAGGGGCAACCGGGACAGAATCCGGTGCCCCAACCGGGACTAGAACCTGGTGTGCCGGCGCCACAAGGTGGAGGATTAGCCTAGTGAGCCGCGGCGCCGGCTGATGTGTCCTAAAATGGAAGTTGGGGATGTGCCCCACAGACGCATTTCTGATGGGTGATTTCTTGTCCTGCTCATTGGAAACCATGGAAGGAATAAATGACAAGTCCAGGATATTTTTTTTAAGACTTATTTTATTTATTTTGAAAGAGTTATGAAAGAGGTGGAGACAGAGAGAGAGGTCTTCCATCTGTTGGTTCACTCTCCAGATGGCTGCATCGGCCGGAATTGCGCCGATCCAAAGTCAGGAGCCAGGAGCTTCTTCCAAGTCTCCCACGTGGGTGCAGGGGCCCAAGGACTTGGGCCATCTTCCACTGCTATCCCAGACCATAGCAGAGAGCTGGATTGGAAGAGGAGCAGCCGGGACTAGAACCAGCGCCCATAAGGGATGCTGGCACTTTAGGCCAGGGCTTTAACCCACTGCACCACAGCGCTGGCCCCAGGTTCAGGATATTTCAAAATGTCTGCAATGTAAGCATTCTTCAGGTGTTGTGTCAGTGAGCTGGGACTGATGGGCCATTCTGAGGCCTGTGTGCTAGGTGCTGTCATGGAGAGTTCTGAGGACATTGAGCACAGTTCTGTTTCTGTGACCTAATGCCCCTGAAGTGGTCTGTTTTCTCATGCATTTCCAAAATGTCTCCATGGTATTGTCTGCCAACGAGTAGAATCAATAGAGGATATTTCTATGTGAGACTTTAAAATGTCATATTTTGATTCTTGAATTATAAACAAGAACTTATTTAAACACTGAGGCCTATGTTATGAAGAAAAACTGTTTACCTGGATGAGTTACTGATGGAATTTTTTAAAACTATGTTATTAAATGTCTCATGTTTATTTTCATCAACGAAACACATATACATGCTTTTAAAACTGAAAAAGTACAGGACATTTATAATAAACCTAGCAGTCCTGCCTGGATGCCACCTCCTATAGAGGGCAGTACAGTTGATTTAACTGTGTCTGTGTTTATATTAGATTTCTCATAACTCTGAATACTTTTATAGTGTTTGCTGTATCAAGTATGTATGCATGTACATTTTGTGTATAGAATCACAATTTCATGGTTTCTCCAATATCAGTATTATTTGTTGACCTACCTCTGTGATAGATTAAGGATCTAGCTTATTTATATTACTAGCTCCCAACCCCAAATGCACCCTCTTTTTAAAATCTCCTGTCACCTCAATACCTTTCAATAATGTACTTACTCCATTATTTCTTTTTTTTTTTTTTTTTTTTTACAGATCTATTTTTTGAAAGGCAGAGTTATAGAGAGGAAGGGGGAGAGATACATAGAGAAATCTTGCATCTTTTGGTTCTTTTCCCAAATGTCTATAACTGCTGGGCCCAAGCCAGACAAAAGTCAGGAGCCTGGAACTCCATCTGGGTCTTCTATGTGTGCAGCAGGGGCCCAAACAAGTACTTGGGCCACCTTCCACTGCTTTCACAGGTATAATAGCAGGGAGCAAGATCAGAAGCAGAGGAGCTAGGACTCGAACCAGTGCTCATATGGGATACTGGCATTGCAGGCAGCATCTCAACCCACTATGCCACAATGCAGCCCTATATTCCATTATTTCTATCACATTAACTTTAGATAGTATCTGATGATTTATTTGTAAGATGAGAATATTACTATCTTTGTCTGATAAAACTAATTATCTTACATAGGGAATTTATAAAGAATAGAAATTTGTTATTTCTATTCTTCTTGAGTCTATGAAGTCTAAAATTTTGATACCAGTAGATTCTATCTGGTGAGGGTCTATTCCATTGAAGTAACTTAGTTTCTTCCAGCCTTTCATAAGGCACTAATCCAATTATTAGGATGGCTTCCTCACATCCCAGAAGGCTCTGCCTCTGAGTACCACTACAGTGGGGATTAAGTTTTAACACATTTTAACATTCTCTCGTATGTGCTTTAAAATTTATATTACAAAAGGTGATATAATTTATATTCTATTTTATATTAAAACTAATAGTATTTTATGTATAGGTAGATGCTAAAAGTTAAAAATCAACACAAAGTTATAAGTATGTGTCACTGCTGATATAGGTAGTATATTATTATATTACCTTATTTTACATAGCTTTTAGTTTTTCCTAGAGTTTCTAATGGCTTTTTTTTTTTAGTAATAACGCTTTTTGGAATCCTTAAATGCTTTTACCTTCTAAGGCAATTGAAAGAAATCTTTAGAATGCTCCCTTTTCCTGGATACCTCCCTCTGTCCTAGGCTGGAACAGCTGGTGCTTGTGTGTAGATATCTTGTCTTGCACTGCTCTTCCCTGACCCATGACATCCCTTTTCTCACTTTAATCTCTTGTACCACTGAAGCACATCCTCAAGAACCTTCTCAGAGAGTACAGGCATCTCTATATATCTGAAGGTGTCTTGAGAAAATGTGTAGGATGGATCAAGAGTTGTTAAGTTAAAAATAACTTTCCCTTTGAGTTCTGGAGACATGGCTGTGTGTGTCTGTGTGTGTGGGTGTGGGTGTTTAGCATCCAGTATTGCTGATAAATATGAATCTTGGAGTGGGTATTTGATGTAGCAGTTAAGATGCTCCCTGTGACATCCACACCTCATATGGGGGTGCCTCGGCTTGAGTCCTGGCTCGGCTGCTGATTCCAGCTTCTTGCTAATGAGCATCCAGGGAGACAGCAGATGATAATTCAAGTATTTGGGTCCCAGTCAACCCCATGGGAGACACAGGTGGAGTTCCTGGCTGCTGGTTTCAACCTGGCCCAGTCTAAGCTGTTGTGGGCCCTGGGGAGTGAAGCAGCAGATGGAAGATTTCTCTGTCTATAGCATCCATCTGTCTGTCTGCCTTACAAATAATTTTCTTTATTAGTTTGAAGAAACCTGGTTCCTGTCCCTTTCTCACGACTCCTTAATTTAGGAACTTGTCTATAGAACCTCTTAGCAAGACATGCAGTTCTTCATTCATGATGCCCACAAGTTGATGGACTCTCATTTTGAAGACTGACCTTTAGTGGTGGGGATTTCTTTTCAGTTACTGCTTTGATTATTTCCTCTCCTCTGTTTTTCTTTTTCTAATCCTCATTGGCATCCATCCCTAGTAGTTGGGTTTTCTGGATGGATTCTCTAGATATTTTGTCATTTTCCTGTGATTTCCATTTCTCTCTCTCTCTCTCTTTTTTTTTTTTTTTAACTTTTTGGAAAAGTTATTCATTGCCTCTTTCTTATAGAAATTTTGGCTATTATACTTCTAGTTGTTCCAATGATCTAATTTATTCTCCAGTCAGTCCATTTTTATGGAGTCTTTTTATGATTTTTTTTGATTTTTTGTATTCCCTGAATCACTCAGGTTTTCTCAAGGATTGTTTTTGCTTGTTTATTTATTTGTTTATGGATGATTTCTTCCTTTATTTTTTCACCTTTCTTCAAATGTCTCCCAGTAGCTGTTACCCAGTTACATTCAAGAACGAAAATTTGACTGGGAAATATGTGTCATCGAGGATGGTGGCCTGAGGTCCTGCTTTTTATGATGTTTGTTGGAAATCTGATCGTTTCCTTGCAGGATTCTTCCAAGTTTCTGTGTTATTTTCATCAGCCTTCTGTGTCACATGTCACAGGTTATAGCTTTATCAGTTTTCTTCCAGAGTTTTTCTGCGATATTTCATCGGTTTTTATTTTCTTTGACTTTGTTGATTTATTGCCCTGTGGCTCCTTGACTTTAATATATCAGAGATACCTGAGGAGGTGTGGAATGAACTAATGTTAGCAATGTACCATGCTCACTTGAATGCATTCAAATCTCATGTCTTTTTATAGTTGCTTGAAAGCTAAAATGTGGAATAATTTGATCACTATAGGTTTCTCTTACTTATTTTTTTCCCTAAGATAATCAGTATTATCTCCCTAACTTTTGAAGTCAGAATGGTTTTTGAGTATTGACCTTTTAAAAAAATTTATTAAGATTCATTGGCATAAAATGCTATATATATTTAGTGTATATAACTTCATGTATTTAAGGACAAGTGTTTACCTGGCCAACCATAATATATGCCATAAACCTAGCCAATCATCTCCCAAAGCTCTCTATTACTTTATTCTAATTTTGTGAAATGATCACCATCTGTGTTTAAGTCTGTGATAAAATACTGTTACCTACAGACAATGGACCATACAGTAGATCTTTAGGACTTACTCATTTTTTACAATTTATACTTTATACCCTTTCCTGTTTTGTCCTGCCCTTAGCCCCTCACAGCCAGCCTAACACTATCTGCTTCTATGATTTGACTACTTTAGATTCTTCATCTAGGTCATATCATGTAATGTTTCTTTTCCTGTATCTGGCTTATTATGCTTAGCATAATATCTTCCAGGTTCATCTGTGTTGTTGCAAATAGCAAGATTTCTTCTTTTTTTAAGGTGGAATAATATCCCATTGTATGTACATAGTACACTCTTTTTGTCTATTTGTCTGTCCATGGGTATGTAGGCTGTTTCTACATCTTGGCTATTGCAAATCGTACTGCAATGAACATGAGAGCGCAGAAATCTCTTTTAGATCCAGATTTCAACTCATTTGGATGTATACTTAGGACTGATCCTATAAAAAAGTAGTTCTCTTTATATGTTGAGGCCTCTCCATACTGTTTTCTATAATATCTGCACCAATTTACTTTCTTAGACATAGTGTATAAAAATTGCCCATTTTCTGCATCTTCATCTACATTTATTATCTTTTTTTATTAATAGTAGCCAACCTAATAGATGCAGGGGTTTTCCCAGATGATTAGTGATGCTGAATACATTTTCATATACTAGTTGATAGTTTGTATGTCTACCTTAGAGAATTATCCATTTACTTTTTTGCCCATTTTAATTGTGTTGAGTTGTAAGAATTCTTTATATATGTCAGATACTAACCACCTTTTTATGAGATAACTGTTTTAAATGCATTTTCTATCATTCTGTAGGTTCTCTTTTCATTTTGTTGATTTTTCCTTAACTTTTAGGCTTTTCTTTCTCCCCCCTTCCAACCAGCCCCATACTTCTTTTTCCTCCTCCTCCTTTTTTTATTTTTTATTTCCGTAATAAATGCCAAGGGGATTTTAATAGGACTTTCACTGGATTCATAGATTTCTTTGGATAGTATAAATATTTTAGCATGAAATCCCCAATTCATTAACATGGGGTGGTTTTTTCCATTTATTTTTATATGTTTTAATTTCTTTCATCAATGTTTTATAGATTTGTATTCAAATTTTTTTACCTCTTTGATTAAATTTATTCCTAAGTATTTTATTCTTTTTTGATATTACTGTAAATGGGATTGTTTTCTTAATCTCCTTTCTGGACATTAATTGTTAGTGTGTAGAAACAGAAGTGATTCTTTTGGGTTGATTTTGTAGCCTTCAGCTTCATTGAATTTATTTATTCTAACAGTTTTTGTGTATTCTTTAGAGTCTTCAACATGGAAAATCATATTGGCTAACAGAGACTTCCTAATTGTGATGCTTTTTATTTTCTTTTTCTTAATTGCTCCAGCACTCTGTTGAAAAGAAATGACTAAAGCGGATCTCCTTTCCTGTTTCTGATTAGAGTAGCTTTCAGGTTTTGTTTTGTTTGTTTAATCATTGAGTATGATGTTACTTGTGGTGTGGGTTTTTTACAAATAACTTTCATTTGTGTTGAGGTAGTTCCCTTATCTACCTAATATGTTGTCTGCTGTTATCATGTGAAGCATATTGAATTTTGTCAAGTATTTTTTCTGGCCTTAAGATAATAATGTGGGCCAGCGCTGTGGCATAGCAGGTAAAGCGACTGCCTGCAGTGCCAGCATCCCATATGGGTGCCAATTCAAGTCTGGCTGCTCTACTTCTGATCCAGATTTCTGCTATGTCCTAGGAAAGCAGTAGAAAACAGCCCAAATCCTCGGGCCCCTGCACTCAGCTCTGGTATTTACAGCCATCTGGGGAGTGAACCAGCAGATGGAAAATCTCTCTCTCTCTCTGCCTCTGCCTCTCTATAACTACCTTTCAAATAAATAAATCTTTAAAAAAAAAAAGATGATAATGTGCGGTTTTTTTAATCCACATTCTGGTAATGTGGTTTATCACATAGAGTGGGTTTCATATGTTGAAGCATACTTGCATCCTGAGATAAATACCATTTGGCCTTTATATATTACTCTTTTTTCTTTTTTTGACAGGCAGAGTGGACAGTGAGAGAGAGAGACAGAGAGAAAGGTCTTCCTTTTGCCGTTGGTTCACCCTCTAATGGCCGCCACGGCCGGCGCGCTGCAGCCAGTGCACCGCAATGATCCAATGGCAGGAGCCAGGTACTTTTCCTGTCTCCCATGTGGGTGCAGGGTCCAAGTACTTGGGCCATCCTCCACTGCCTTCCTGGGCCACAGCAGAGAGCTGTCTGGAAGAGGGGCAACTGGACAGAATCAGCGCCCCGACCGGGACTAGAACCCGGTGTTGCCAGCGCCGCAAGGCGGAGGATTAGCCTAGTGAGCCGCAGCGCCGGCCTATATATTACTCTTTTAATGTGTTTTTTAAATTTGGTTTGAGTTAGAAACTTACCAGGGGATTCCAATTCAATCCCATCAAGATGGCATGTACCAATGCCATCTCACTAGTCCCCAGTGATCAATTTCTGTTCACAGTTGATCATAATGATAGGACTAAGAACCAAAGGGATCACATAAACAAGAGTAGTGTCTGCAAATACTAGCTGATAGAATAAAAAAGGGAAAGAACGATCCAACATGGGAAGTGAGATACACAGCAGACCCATAGAATGGCAGATGTCCTAAACAGCACTCTGGCCTCAGAATCAGCCCTTAAGGCATGCGGATCCAGCTGAAAAGCCCATGAGAGTATTTCAGGCATGGAAAGCCAAGACACTCTGGGGGAAAAAAAAAAAACCTAAATGAAAGATCTCCGCAAGTGAGATCCCAGTGGAAAGAAAGGGTCATCAAAGAAGGAGATACCTTTCTCTGAAGGGAGGAGAGAACTTCCACTTTGACCATGGCCTTGTCTAAATATTATCAGAGTCGGTGAACTCAGGGGGCTTCCATAGCCTTGGCAGCTCATTACAAGAGCCTAGGGTGATTACTGATGCCATAAACAAGAGTGTCAATTTGTTAAGTCAACAACAGGAGTCACTATGCACATACTCCTCATGTAGGATCTCTGTCCTTAGTGTGCTGTACATTGAGATTTAATGCTATAACTAGTACTCAAACAGTATTTTTCACTTTATGTTTCTGTGTGGGAGCAAACTGTTGAAATCTTTACTTAATGTATGCTAAACTGATCTTCTGTATATAAAGAGAATTGAAAATGAATCTTGATGTGAATGGAAGGGGAGAGGGAGTGGGAAAGGGAAGGGTTGCGGGTGGGAGGGACGTTATGGGGGGGAAGCCATTGTAATCCATAAGCTGTACTTTGGAAATTTATATTCATTAAATAAAAGTTTTAAAAAATTGGTTTGCTATTATTTTGTTGAGGATTTTTGCATCAGTACACAGGGTTATGAGCCTACTGTTTTGTTATGTCTTTGGGTTTTTGTCAGGGTGACTGGCCTCATAAAATGAGTTCAGAATTCTTCCCTCTTCTGGTTTTGGAGATGTCTTAGAATATTGGTGTTAATTCTGTAAATGTCTGGTAGAGTTCACCTGTGAAGCAATCTAGTACTTGGATTTTTGTTGTTGGGAGATTTTTGATTATTGATTTAACCTTCTTATTTGTTACTGATCCGTTTAGACTTTCTGTTTCTTCATGATTCATTCTGATAAGTTATGTGTTTCTAGGAATTTATGTATTTCTTTTTGTTACACAGTTTGCCAACATATAGTTGTTCGTGATAGTCCCTTATGATCTTTTCTATTTCTGTGGCATTAGTTGTAGTGTCTCCTCTTTCAATTCTGATTTTATTTATTGAGTTTTTCTCTCTCTTTTTTCCTAGTTTAGCTAAGGTTTGTCAATTTTTTTTCCTTTAAAGAAATCCAATTTTCTTTATTTTTACTTAACCCTGAATGATTTCCTAGGCTGGTTGCTGCAAGTTGTGGTCTTTGTTATTTGATGATTTTTTGTGTATGTGTGTGTATTTGTGTGTGTTGATATACTGATTCTCTTCTCCCTATTCTTTTTGTATCTACTGCAGTTTTTCCTTTGTGATTATCCAGAGGCTTGTTTCAGACTTCCTATCACATTTTATTGTAAGGAGATAACTCCAATTGCATACAACAGTACTCCTCTAGTCTACATATACACACATTTTGATATCCACGCTTACTTTGTACAGTATATATCCTTTAACAAATTTTTGTTGTTACAGCTATTCTTAGTACTTCTGTTGTTTCACTTTCTTACTAGGGTTAAAGTGAACCTTATACATTGATATACTTTTCTGTTTAGTGTCCTCTCACTTCTTAAAGAACTCCCTTTAGCACATCCTGCAAGGTAGAGCTAGTGGTGACAAACTCCCTAGGTGGTTTTTTGTTTTATTTTGTTTTTCCTTTTGCTTTTTTGTCTTGTAACATCCTTATCTCCCTTATTTTTAAGGGAGTTTTGCCAGGTATAGTATTCCTGAATGGCAGTTTCTTCATTTAGCACTTGGTATGTATGGTTCCACTCTCCTTTTGCCTGTAACATTTTTGCTGAAAAAATGTGCTGATTATCTTGTGAAGGTTTATTTGCATTTGATGAGTCACTTTTCTCTTGTTGTTGTTGATGTTTTGAAAATTTGTTTCATCACTTTTTTAGGTTCAACCTATTTGGGTTCTTTGCCTAATTAATCTGGATTTTATTTCTCTCCACGGATTTGAAAGTTTACTGTCCCTATTCCTCTAAATAAATTTCCAACAACTTTTTCTCTCTTTTCTTAAATTTTCCATAATGCCTAAACTGCTTTCCTTTATGATGTCCCGTAACTCTAATAGGCTTTCTTCATTTTTTTTATTATCTTTTCTTTATGCTCTTCTGACTGAATATTTGAAGTGGCCTGTCTTTGAGTCTGTTGGTTGTTTCTTCTGCTTGATCTCTTCTGCTGTTGGAGTTCTCTATTTAAGTTTTTAGTTCGGGAGTTGGAATTTGAGCTTGAGACTCTTTGATATGGTTTTTGTCTTTTTGTTGAATTTCTAATTTTGTTCACTTATTGTTTTTGTGACATTGTTTAGTTTGTTTGTACTCCTTGGAATCTCACTGAACTTCTTTAAGATGATTATTTTGAATTCTTTGCCAAGCAGTTCATGGATCTCCATTTCTTCAGGGTTGGTTATTAGGCTTATTATTTTTTTCCTTTTGGTTGTATCCTGTTTTCTTGGTTCTTTGTGATTCACGTAGTCATGTATTGGTGTCTGGACATTGGAAGAAACAGTCACCTCCTCTGCTGTTTGTAGACAGACATTAGCATGCAACTCCCTTCACCAGTTAGCCCAGCTCAGGATTCTGGGAAGATCAGTTGACAGGGTTGACAGGTGGGCATTTAATGAGGTTTGTGGGTGGGCCTGCTCCTGGGGTCTATGGATAGGTTGGGTTTACTGTTGGGGTCTGTTTGTGAGTGTAAATACTGACTTTTCTTTCTCTGATGGCACCCTGCATCCATTTAGAAGTATTTGTTGCCAGCGCCGCAGCTCACTAGGCTAATTCTCCGCCTTGCGGCGCTGGCACACCGGGTTCTAGTCCCGGTCGGGGCGCCGGATTCTGTCCCGGTTGCCCCTCTTCCAGGCCACCTCTCTGCTGTGGCCCGGGAGGGCAGTGGAAGATGGCCCAAGTATTTGGGCCCTGCACCCCATGGGAGACTAGGAGAAGCACCTGGCTCCTGCCATCGGATCAGCACGGTGCGCAGGCTGCAGCGCGCCAGCCGCGGCAGCCATTGGACGGTAAACCAACGGCAAAGGAAGACTTTTCCCTCTGTCTCTCTCTCTCACTGTCCACTCTGCCTGTCAAAAAAAAAAAAAAAAAAAAAAAAAAAAGTACTTGTTATGCCTAGTACTCATGATAGTACCACTAAATTGCCCTAGTGTAACTTTTTTACTGTGGTTCATGTACCAAAACTAAGAGATTAATATTGGTACAGTACAATTAACTGTAGTCCAACTTTATTCTACTTTGCCAGTATTTCAGTTTTGTGCTTTTTCTGTTCCAGGACCCAGTGTAGGATTCCACAGGGATTATGTTCATATTTCAGTAGTCTCTACCAATCCGTGATAGTTTCACAGTTTTTCCTTGACTTTTCTGACTTTGATAGCTTTGAAAAGTACAAGTCACATATTTCATAAAATATTCTTCATTCTTTTCCCTGATGTATTGTCACAGTTAGACTAGGCTTATGTATTTAAAGGTAAGAATGTCACAGAGTTGAAGTGAATTTCTCATGATATTAAAGGTACATGCTATCAGTGTGACTTTAATCACTTGGTTAAAGTGCCTGCTAGGTTTCTCATTTTCCTTTTCCGTATTATATTCCTTTCAAGCAAATCAAGGCCACAGTCAAGGAGAGAAAAATTAAGCTCCATCTCCTAGTAGGAGAACTATCAAATAATTCTAGACATATGTTAAAACCACCACATGTACTTTTTTTTGAGACTGCTTAAGTATCTGGATCTTATAAATGTTTTACCCACTTATGTTGGTATTCCTCATTGGATATTTCCTATAACAGTTACTGGTAGGTGTTCTAGTGATTCTATTTTCCTCATTTTTAAAAAATTTAGAAATCTTCAAGGGAGATACTTGTCTGTTCTCTCCATTCATTCAGCTCTTTGTTCAACCATTTATTACATCGCTATGGACTCATAGATACTTATTTTATTCTTAGGATCATATGGTGTAATCTTTTATTATTTAGTTTATCAAGTAGCTACATTTTTGGCCATTGAGAGATCTTTCAGGGTGGCTCCTGTGAATTTTGATGCACTGAACCTCAGTTTTAATTATCATTATTTTTAACATTTGCATGCTTATGTCCTGATGAGATGCTCATCCACAATAGATATTAAACTAACCCATGGAGCAGGCAAATCAGTAATTCCAGAAATATTTATTGAGTGTAAAAAGATTGTGCTAAATGATATGGAGAACAATGAAGCTTAAAGTATAATCTCTAGCTTCAAGGATCCTATGTGCTATTTTACAGAGATAAAATAAACTAAGGAAGAAAAATGACAAATAAATGACAGTGAAGCATTAAATTAGTAAGGATTGCAGAAGCTCTATGAAGAGGATACAATGACATTGAACTTAATGTCAAAAAATGAGGTCAAAGGCAGTAGATATAGTTTGGCCAAGTGAAATGGATAGAAAAAAAAAACTATAAGAATTATTACAGGATGTAAGAAAATCATCTCAGATATAGTGGAAAGATTTTACTTCTAGTGTGATAAAATTCTCTAAAGCTGACATAAGAAGAAATAGAAAGTGGGAGTAGCTCTGTATTTTTGGATAAATTGAATTTTATAATTAAAAGCCTTCAAAGAGAATTGCAGATACTAAAAAAATGTTTTAGTGAATGCTTTCAAACATTTAAGAATGGAATAATATTCATTAAAGTTGTAAAGAACACTTTTTAAGTCTACATGACCCTAACCAGGGTTGGAGACTGTCTGGCCCATGGCCGGATAACACCTGTGAATCCTTGCAAAGGCAACTGAAGTTGGGACTCAAAATTAAATATGTCTATATTAGGCTCATTTTTCAGTTGATAAGTTTATATGACCCGGGAATGATGTCACACATATCCAGATGTCCCTTTGTACCCCTGCTACCAAGTCCTGATAAGGACATTGTGACGAAAATTACTCATCAGTATCATTCACGATCATAGAGCATATATAAAATATTTAATAATACAACTAGGAAAGAAATTTTAAAAATACATGATGAAGTGATGTGTAAAAACAATAATATATCATGACCAAGTAGATTTACTCCAGATATGTAAGTATGTTTTAATATTAAAAAAATTATTCCCAGTAGTAGACTACATGATTAAAAAAATCACATGAGTATCTTCATAGGTGTGGAGACAGCATTTGATAAAATTATAACAACTAATCATGATTTAAAAATAGCTCAGCCAAACCAGGAATAAAAGAGTTCTTTAATCTTTGTAAACAGATCTATGAAAAGCCTACAGCTAATGTTGAAACAATGAATGCATTCGTTCTAAATCAGGATAAAGGTGTGAATGTCTAATCTTACCATTTTCGGCCAGGTTTGTACTATGTGTAGATCCTAGCCATAGGGCTCGTAAAAAAAGAAAAAGAAGCATATAAAATGGAAGGAAAAAAAAATAATAAATCTATCTCTACTTCTAAAGAGTAATTACAAACTCTGTATGGAAAGAAAAAATAGTGTACAAAAATCCCAAGAAAGTTAAAAAGATTTATGTAATCAATTGAATTTAGTAAGGTCTTACAATTCAAAGTCAATATAAAATACCAATTCAATTTCTATAATTAAGAAGCAATTAGAAAATTAATTACAAACTATCAGTATAGTAGTATTCAAACTATAAAAATTTAATATAATTAAAGAAAGAAGTTAAAGACCTGTACACTGAAAATAATAAGATATTCCTAGGAAAAATTTAGGAGGCTTAAAAAAGTAGAGAGATACACAGTGTTTTACATGAAATATTCAAGTAATTAAGATGTTGCTTTTCCAAAAAAATAGTACAGTACCAAATGGTAATTTTTATTTTTGTTTTTGATGAAAATTGATGCACTGGGTCTAAAATTTATATGGAAATACAAAGACTTGGAAATGTCAAACCACTTTCAGATAAAGAATGACACTGTTGTGAGACGAACCTTGATTTCAAGACTTAGTATCAAGCATCAGTAATTAAGAAAATATGATATTAGGGGGCCAGCACTGTGGCTCACTTGGTTAATCCTCCACCTGTGGCACTGGCATCCCATATGGGCACTGGGTTCTAGTCCCGGTTGCTCCTCTTCCAGTCCAGTTCTCTACTGTGGCCTGGGAGTGCAGTGGAGGATGGCCCAAGTGCTTGGGCCCTGCACCCGCACAGGAGACCAGGAGGAGGCACCTGGTTCCTGGCTTTGGATTGGCGCAGTGCCGGCCGTGGTAGCCATTTGGGGAGTGAACCAACAGAAGAAAGACCTTTCTCTCTGCTCTCTCTCTCTCTGTCTATAACTCTACCTGTAAAATTAAAAAAAAAGAAAATATGATATTAAATAAGGATTAACAAATAGATGACTGAAATAGAATAGATTGTCTGGAAATAGACAAATACTTAGAAAGCTGATTGATTTTTCACAGATACCATTGAAATTTCATGGGATAAAGGAAGGGCACATTAAGAAACTACTCTGTGAACCTTAAGTAAATTGAAAATAGATCTTTATAAAAATCAAGAGTGGGAATGGGAGAGGGTAGAGGAAGAAGGGTTGGAATATAGGCAGGAGGGAGAGTAGTGTGGGAAGTCTCACTATGTTCCTAAATCTGTAGATATGAAATACATGAAACTTGTATCACTTAAATAATTTTTTTAAAAAATAGAAAAAAGAAACTTTATTAACTGTAATGGAATAAAGTAAATGTCAATGCATATTTCACACCATAAAAAATATATTTATTCTGTAATTCACACTCTAGTTTTTTTTTTTTTCTCCCAACTCTGTAGTCTTTTACATAAATGTAAAAACTTTAAGTCTTCTGGAAAAAAATAGTGTAATGTATTGGAAAGATGACAGCTCTTTCTTGGGATAACAAAGGCAATCACATAATGAAGAAAAGTTATACTTCAAAAAAAAAAAAAAAAAGAAAAGCTAATCATTGAAAGATACTGTAAGTAGACAAACCAGAGTGAGAAAATAATTTCCCATACATACATGACAGGGGAGTTGAATCAAATATAATCTTCACAACTTCATACAAAGAAAACCCTTCTCCTCATGGGAAAGTTAATCAAAAAGAACCTGCCCCAAAGAAGATACAAGATTATTTAATAATAAGCTGTGATATTGACACCATTAGTCACAACGCAAATTCAGGTTTATGAGCCACTTCATACCCACTAGGATAGCTAAAAATAGAAAGACCCAGGGCATCAAACATTGGTGAGGATATGGTAATACAAAAACTCTGATACAGTACTGATGAGAGGGTAAAATAGTATAGCTATTTTTGAAAAACTGGTGGCTCCTTATAACCTTAAACATGTTCCTGCACTATGTCCCAGCAACCTCACACCTAGTTAAATGAAAGCTTTGCAGCTCTGTATAATAATATAAAGCCTTATAAAAATGTCATAATAGTTCTTTTATAATAGCCAAATACTGGATCAATGCAGGTGTCCATGAATGGGAGAATGGATAATAATCTGTGGCGTGTTCATACAATGGATTCATATCATGGGAGATGACTGACTTACACAGTAGAATAATACTCATGAATTCACTGCTAATAGATTTAGCAGGAATGATAGCTCTCAGGAAGAGAAGCCAGACATGAAAGAACACATGCTGTAGGATATAATTCTATATCTATGGAGTTCAAGGACATGGAAGAAACATCTATTGTGAGAGAAATTAGAATCTTATGTTTGGGAGGGCTTGCCTTGTGAGGGTGGTGAACATGCCTTTTATCTTGACTTGAGTGTAGATGTATACACTTAACATCAGTGTGTCTTACTGCATGTGAATTGTACACCCACTGGGAAAAAATTAGACTAGTTTTTGATATTCTCTACTGATATCTGAGGGAAGGATTTATGAAACCTTGGGTTTTCAGTAGTCACATAGGAAGGAATGCAGCATTTGTCAGACTATGCAAATCTCCAAGCACAGGCACCACTGCTTTCACTAGTGGCCATGCAGACACACACCAGCTCCTCTCTTGAATTTCTACACTCTGCTAGCAGTTTCACAGTTTTCCCCAGACCCAGGCTCAGAACAGTCTTCTAATCTTTGACTATTTATTTTCTCACATCATCAGTTTCATGTAATCCTAGAATTTCTTTTCAATCTATACATTTTTCTTCTAAGCAGTCCTTGTTTTATCTTATCCCTGGTGTCTCTCTGACTCACCCTTTTAGCAACAGTCTCCTCCTTTTCCCCTTATTCCAGACACTGATGCCAAATGCATGTTCAAAAACACTCCTCATCAAAATCCATGGCATACAAAAATGCTTCTGATAACTATAAACCAGACCACAACAGAAGTTAATATCTGTTATTATGGAGTTCACACTCTAGTTTCGTTCTCTAACTCCATAAAATTGCCATGTCAGCCTGTAGTGTGCCATGATTCTTCTTACCTCTACTTCTTTGCTAACTATTGTGAAAGAATATTTGTGTTCTCATACAGTTTTCATGTTTATTTGTACCTTTTTTAAATGCATTTAGAAAGTAATTAGAATTCAATGTGGTGTGCACTCTGGGGGTTGTCTCATATTATTCTCACAGTATATGTTGGTCAATGCATTAGTCAATTGTGATTATTTTAATGGTTGATTTTGGATGTCAACTGGATTAATGGATAGCCTGATAGCTGGTAAAGCATTGTTTTATTTTCAGTGCTATATCAGGCACTGAGCCCATCCCTCTTCTGCTGAAAGGAAAACCCAGGTGGTCTGGCATTTGGTTAGAACAATTGGGCTGTTCTGAGTGTGTCTGTGAGGCTGTTTTGAAGGAGGTTGGTATTTGAGTTGTTGGACTGAGTGGGGAAGATCTGTCCTCAATGTGGTTGGGCATCAGCCAGTTGGCTGGGGGTTCAGAAGGAACAGGAAGGCAGAAGGAGAGAAAATTTGTGTTTTCTGTCTCAGAACCAAGACTCTTTTCCTTCTGCCCTTGGGTGCCAGAACTCCAGGTTCCCAGCATTTGGACTGCACGACTCCAGCCAGTGATTCCCTGGGTTCTTGGGCCTTTGACTTCGGATGGACATTTATCTCACTGGCTTCCTTGTGTTCTGAGGCTTTCACACTTGGACTCAACTATTGGCTTTCACACTTGGACTCAATACTATTGGCTCTCCTGGTTCTCCAGCTTGAAGATGGCCTGTCATGGGACTTGAGCCAGTTTCCTAATAAATCTTTGCCAAGTGCATGTTTCTCTCTCTCTCTCTCTCTCCACATACATACACACACACAAACACATATAGAGAGTGAGAAATGGAGATATATTTATATTCAGGGATGAGATGATGTTATTTTGAAGACTATTAAATACAAAAATCTCTTCAGCAGCCCAATAGACGAGAGACCCAGGGAAGAGTTGATACTGCAGCCTAAGTCCGAAGGCATCCTGGTGGCAGAATTCCCTCTTTGCTGGGGGAATCTAGATCTGTTTGCTTTTAAGGACTTCATTTGATTAGGTGAGATCCACCCATTTTATAGAAGGCGCTCTTCTTTATTGAGATTAATTTGACTACTACTCTATTGGTTTAAATGTTAATTTCATCTAAAAAATAAGCACTATAGCAATAGCCAGACTCATGTTTGACCAAAATTCTGGGTATTGTGGCCCAGGCAAGTTGATACATAAAATTAACCACCACAGTAATCTGTACATGGTTTAGCTGGGCCTTAGTGCTGGCTCTCATAATTCATTGGCCAGGCCCATTGTCATCCCAGTTGGGGCAGGGACTACAGTCATATTTCACTCACTGGTTGTGGGTAGGATTCAGTTCCTGAGGCTGATGGACTGAGGGCTTCAGTACTCCATGGGCTACGGCCTCAGAAGCTTGCCTCTGTCCTATTCCAGAAGGCTTATCCATAAGACAGGCCACAGCATGGCAGCCAATGTCTGCAGAGGGAGAGGTCAAGAGACCTGTGATTTCCTGTCACTTTTGTCAGACTGTGATTCTTTAGAAGCAACAGATGCAGCCTACACTCAAGGTACATGGGAAAAGGAGGAGTGAGTAGATATACAAAGGGAGAAATCCTGGTATGGAGTCAGGTAACAAGTAGAATACAGCTTAGACGTCCTTGACGACTTTGCTTTAGGTTGCCCAGTGGTGAGGGAACAGGAGTCTTCTCGAAACACAACGAACGACATGTGAAAGGACCCAGGTTTGAGGTTTGAGATAGGGCATAGGTGGTAGGAGGACGGTTCTTGACGGGGGAGAGGAAGGAACATTGTATCCTCACATGGCAGAAGGTGGAACAGCAAACTACTGAGGGCTGCGTGGAATCTCTTTTATAAGGGCTGTAAAGCCATTCACGAGGGAGGAACCTTCATGGCCTGATCACCTTTTAATTTCTGTACCTCCTAATACTATCACATTGGAAACATCCTCAGACTACAGCATTCTGTCCTTGCCCCTGCCCCAAAATACATGTTCTTCTCCCATAGGCCAAAAGCCTTCACTTTTTCCAGCATCAACTCAGGAGTCTGAAGTCCACAGTCTCTGAATCAGATATCTGTGACAAACACAAGGCATGAGCGATTCATCCTGAGGCAGATTGCTCTCTAGCAGTGAACCTGTGAAATCACAGTTATGTGCTTCCAAAACACAATAGTGGGGTAAGTGCAGGACAGACATTTCTATTCCAAAGGGGAAAACAGGAAAGAAGAAAGGAGCAACAGATCCCAAGTAATTGCAAAACCCAACAGAGCAAACATTGTTCAATCTTCAAACTTGACAACAGCCTTCATCTTCATGTCTTGCTTTCCAGACACACTGGGGCAGGAGTAGAGTCTCAAAGGCTCAGCTCACTGCTTCCCACTGAGTGGCTGGACGCAGAACATACAGTAGCTGCCATGAGTTGGAGCCCACTGCTTCTGCTTCTTCTAGGCTGGAGTTGCATGCTAGTAGCTCTACAGTTATGAATTCTTGGGTCAGGCAGGCCTCATCAGGCAGCTAAACCAACTAGCACCATGATCATATACTTTATAACCGTATGGTTCCTTCACATATTATCCTACGAGGGCCCTCTGCAGTGGCCCAAGCCCCAGTTCTGCTGGGCATTGCCCTAGTGGGAGCTGTTCGCCACAACCCCACCCCCATGACAAGTCTTTCTTGGCCCCAAGCCTGTCCCAGACATCCTTTGAAATCTAGGTAGAAGTACAGCTCTTAACACTGCAGCTCTGCAGAGTTTGTACAGCCTGTTCTTGCTGCAGTGGTGGCCCAGGTTGCACCTTGGCCCACCTGGGCCACAGCAGCCAAAGAGCACTGCAGAAAGCAGACGTGGGGCACAGAGATAGGAGGCTGGCGGCCCCGTGCAGGAAGCCCAGAGGTCCCTTCCTCCAAACTCTCCAGCTCTAGGCACTCGCACTCTGAGGTTGTGATGGGTATGGTGATCTTGATGCTCTCTTAAATGTCTTCAGAATCATTCTCTCATTGTCTCGATGATTCATATGATGATCTGGCTTTCTTCTGTCTCTCCTGATCTTCATACTGAGTGGTTGCTTGGTCGTACCCAGGCATTCTATCCTAAACACTCTTCTTTTATTCTTTACATGGCCACTTTGAGAATTTCCCAAATCTTTACATTCTGCTTCTCTTAATTGTAACATCTGCCAAGTCATTTCTCTCCTCTTGCACTTTGCTATAAGCAGTTAACAAATTCCATGTGGCATTCTGAATGCTTCCCTGTGTAGAGATTCCTTCCACCAAATAGCCTAGTTCATTGCTCTGAAGTTCTACCTTCCACAAAATCCTAGGACAAGACATTATTTGGGTACTTTTTAACAAAAAAAAAAAAAAAAAAAAAAAGAGGCCCTTTGTACCTTCTCCAGTATCCTGTGTCTTTATTTCTGTCTGAGATAGCAACAGAATAGCTTTCACATCCATATTTCTAAGGAACACTCAGTTCACAGCCACCCGAGTAATTCCAAAGAAGAATGAACCTTTCTTTACAGCACTCTTCTTCTGAGCCCTCACCAGAATTGCCCTAATGCCGCTTTCCTATCCATACATGGTTCTTCCAGCTTTGGCTGCAAAATTCTTCCAGCCTGTACCTGTTACCCAGTTCCAAAGTCTTGTCTGCATCTTTAGCTATTTGTTGTAACTGTATTCTACTTCTCTGCTTCCAATTTATCTTAGTTCATTTTAATAAAATATCATAGACTGGATAATTTATTGGAAAATGATTTTCTGTCAGTTCCGGAGGCCAGGAAGTCCAAGATCAAGATGCTGTAAGGTTCAGCTTTCTGGCGGGGACTGCTCCCTGCTTCCAGGTAATCCTTGGGGTGGGAGGAATGCTTCTACTGATTGCTATGAGAAGCCTCTTTTATAAGAGTCTTAAATCCTATTCAGGAGGGAAGAGATGGCATGGCCCAATCACCTCCTAAAGATTCCCACCTCTGCACACTAACACAATGACAGCATGTTAGTTTCGGAGGGGGCATTTGAAGCATGGCACTGTCCTTAAGCAGACACCCTCAGGCTAGGAAGCAAGGGAAGTGTACTTTTGTTCTTCTGTTTAATACAATATTATGTGGGCCTCCAAGTCAGTACAGTGTTGTATGGGTCTGGCGTGGGCAGCGTGGCTTGTCTCACTGAGCCCTTATAAAGGGGGTACGTTGAGAGTCTATATTTTAAATCCATAACTGATGAGATTCCTGCCAAGCTTCTGAGTTGAACAGAGCCCAGAACGTGGAGGAAACAGGAATGTTCGCTAACGCAATAAGACGTTTCTAAATGACTGATACAAAGTCAAACAAAGGCTTTGTTTTCATGACTTCTAAAGATTCATGGCCACAGTCATTTTGTGGTTCTGTGTCTCTGACAATATAGTGCATCTTTTCATTACACTGTGCAGAGGAAAAGGGTGTGTGGTTTCCCTCCACAGTGACAGGCGTGTTTTCTTGAACAATACCCAGGAAAGGTCACATTGGAGATTTGAGTTGCAAGCTCTAGGATTTAAATTTGAGGCTCAGTTTAAAAATGTCATGTCTAGAGCTTGCCAGTTTCCATTGAAAGCCACCATGTCATTTTGGATTACAGCTGACTAAAGCAGGGGCCTGTGGGACATGGCAGTTTTCTTAGGTGCAATACGTATGTTTTCTTCTTTGCCTCGTTTCCTTGCTGTGTTGTGATGGTAGCCATCTACCGTACACAGAATTTTGAAAAATAATCTCTACTTTCCTGGACTTTTTTTTCCTCCCTAAAATACCTCATTTGCTGACTTTCCAGTTATCACCACAGGATGTCCCTGAAAACCTAACCGTTTATGTGTGTTTGTTTAAGTTGGTCTTAAATGGTTGCTTCCTCACTGACACCTGCTGTGTTGCCCTCAGCGCCCACGCCCACGGAGGGGATCTGCTCACTCCTCTGAAGCCCCAAAGCACTTGCAGCCTCACTGCGGTCCTCAGGCTGTGTCGTCCAGCACCGCCACTGTGATTTCCTGA
Source organism: Oryctolagus cuniculus (assembly GCF_964237555.1). Classification (NCBI taxonomy): domain Eukaryota; kingdom Metazoa; phylum Chordata; class Mammalia; order Lagomorpha; family Leporidae; genus Oryctolagus; species Oryctolagus cuniculus. Next base: position 62,664,087 of record NC_091440.1, on the reverse strand, counting down.
CCCCCCGTGGGCTCTGACTCTCTGCTTCTCAGTGCACCAACATTTTATCTGGCTCATCCCACTTCATCCTCAAAATGGTATTCGGCCGGCGCCGCGGCTCACTAGGCTCATCCTCCGCCTTGCGGCGCCGGCACACCGGGTTCTAGTCCCGGTCGGGGCGCCGGATTCTGTCCCGGTTGCCCCTCTTCCAGGCAAGCTCTCTGCTGTGGCCCGGGAGTGCAGTGGAGGATGGCCCAAGTACTTGGGCCCTGCACCCCATGGGAGACCAGGATAAAGTACCTGGCTCCTGCCATCGGATCAGCGCGGTGCGCCGGCCGCAGCGCACTGGCTGCGGCGGCCATTGGAGGGTGAACCAACAGCAAAGGAAGACCTTTCTCTCTGTCTCTGTCTCTGTCTCCCTCTCTCTCTCTCTCTCTCTCACTGTCCACTCTGCCTGTCAAAAAGAAAGAAAAAAAAAGAAAAAAAGAAAAAACGGTATTCGAAGAAAATGTGTCAGGTGGGGGGAGCTCGGGTTAAAGAACTTGGGTGCCTTGGTCAAGGTCACACAGCTAATAAGTGATGGAGCCAGAATACCCGCAACAGTCTAATCCCAGACCCCATTGTTTGAAACACCAATGGGTGCCACCGTCGTATATGTTTTGGCATTTTAGTTGTATCCCTTTACAAGACAGGATGTTGCTTAAGGAAAAAATTCTCTTGCTATTCCAGTGTTCTTGGAGTTTTCTGACATTGTTTGACTGAAAAGTACCCGATAAATTGTGACTGGTCAAATAATTGCAAATTGCCATTGGGGTTTTCTGGCAAACTTGTCTGTTAGCTTAGGCATATAACCTGACACTTGCTTTTACATGATGAGGAAAAGGAAAGTTAGTATGTTTACTTTAAATTTTTTTTTGATTTTTAATTATTTTTTAACAGAGTCAATGGGATACATAGATACACTTCTAAGAACATAATAATTCTCTTTCTCCCTTCCTCCCCCCTACCCTTTCTTCTACCTCTCTGTTGGTCTTTTTTTTTTTTTTTGGTCAGGTAACATTTTAAATTTACTTTATAGTAAGAGGGCTTAATACTTCACCAAATCACCGAATCAGAAGTTTAACAAGTAAAGAGCAAAAAGACCCTCATTTTTGCTCTTTACTTGTTAAACTTCTGATTCGGTGATTTGGTGAAGTATTAAGCCCTCTTACTATAAAGTAAATTTAAAATGTTACCTGACCAAAAAAAAAAAAAAAAAAAAAAAAACCAACAGAGTTTCTGTTTATCTTGCGTTCCTGTCACTTAGGTTAGATTTTGTGGTCCAAATACTTGTCTCCCCATTCTTTGTCAAGCTTTTCTTTCATGCAAAGATATGCTGGCTGTGTTTCACTTTGTTCGTTTTTCTTTTCTTGTTTTTTTCCCCCAGGGACTTGAAAATGCTATCAATCATTTTCTTTCCCCTGTTTCTGTATTCATGTTTTCAGCCTCTGTTGCCAAAAATAAAAGAAACTAAAAATTTTCAAAGTTAGGCTCGACCTTCCCGACTCTCTCCCTTTCAAGCTCAGTGTGGAAATGAGCTCAGACTTCCAGGACCCAGACAACAGTCTGTGGCAGTAGAAGCCGGCACCTGGAGGGACACTTTGAAGCGCTCAGTTGGTGGGCACTGACCCTGAAACGTACCTTGAAAGTGGGTGTTGGGAAGGCTGGTGGAAGGAGGCTGTGGGCCTGTCTGCACTGGCACCAGACCACCAGAAACAAGTAGATAATTGACGAGAGACGAGAAGGGAAATCCAGATAGAGCCGGTGCTGAGGCGTGCTCCATCACCCCCAGCCATCACGATGGATGTAGCCACATCCATCACTCAGTGACATCCACAGAGGATGTGGGCTCTGCTGCTAATTGCACTGGGAAGACTAAGTATCCTCTTCCACCCAAAGTAGGGGAACTCCGCGTCACGTGGAGAGGCCAGGGGAAGGCGAGAGATGTGCATCACCACCACTGATGCAGCGAGTTGGAGCTTGGGAACCCACGCCCTACCCAAGGGAGCTCCTCCATTTCCAACGCACCCTGTGTCTTTGCTTAAGGAGGAAAAGTGGGAGAACAAGTCCACTGCCTGAAGCGGGATGTCTGTGTTTCTTTAGGCCTGATGGAATAAAGATAATAATTGATATGAAGGTAGAGCACATTAGGAAAGATGATTTCTTTGCTCATTTAGTCATATTTGAGTTAATTCTCTATATCGCAGCACTATCTGCTCGCCCATCAGTTCTGTGCTTGATTTTTTTTTTTTTTTCTGAATCATGTACGGCACAGAGTGAGAGGAAGGAACGAGCTAGGCTTAGGGCCTGTGACTTGAGCTCAGCCATCTGTGTGTTAAGTTTTCTCTTCTGTAAAATGGAGCTGGCGCTCAAACTGCAGGGCTGTTCCGATCAGAGAGTCCACGGATACACGGTGCCTCCTGCGTGACAGACGCTTAGTGACTCAGGGAGCAGCACGGGTGCCCACAGTGTGCACAGACCCAGCCTGATCAGATAGCAGGGATCCCTGTGCTTTGTTATAAAATCCTCGCCTTTAGAAATTTCTGAATGTGGTACTGAAAGGTTAATGGCCTACCCCGCTGTTGGTGAAGGGGCACCAAATGAATAGAAATCCCTAACGTCATCTAGTAATACCTGCAGGTGCCAATACGGTACCTTCCGACACGAGGGCTGTTTCCTAATGGTGTGCTTTCCTTTGCTTCCAGAAGCACCTGGCATGTCCGAGCTGCACTGTCTTAGACGGGGCTTCCCTTGTGAACAGCTGTCCTTGAAAAGCCTTCCGTGAATAAGTTGTTTCAGTCAAGTTCCTCCAAAAAACACATTTGCCTTCTGATCGTCTGGCAGTTTTAAGGTTGGTATTAATTTTTCCATTTTTCTTTCTGCAGTTATGAATTTTGAGGGATGCTTTTAAAACGGAGAATAGTCGTGCTGTATTTCAGTAGCAGTTTTGGAAGTAGATTATGCGCAGATTGTAATCCTTTGATTTCATTGGGAGATACAAATGAAAAGAAATGTGACATGCTATTTGTCATACTTAGGGTATACTCCGTGGGGTGTTACAAGGATATTAGAAATAAAATATACTCCAAATTGGCTTAGAACAAATTTTATTCCCAGGTTCATAAATTTTAACTTAATAGTTTCAACAAATTGAGATATTAAGTGCCTATATATCATAATTACTTTCAATTAGTTATTACCTTATGGATAAATTCTATTTTAGAAAATTGAAAAGGAAAACTGTATTTGTCAATATCAACTAGTCTCATCTTTATATTTTTATAATTCTTAAATCACAGTTGAAAAAAATGTTTTCATTTAGTTCAACCAGGGGTCTTCACTTTATGTTTTATCAATGATAATATAGGGGGTTTTTTTTGGGGGGGGTCACGTGTGTGTGTGTGTGTGAATTAACAGTTTAGAAAATACTTAACAATATTATTGCTTAAGGAAGAAGCCTGTTTGTAGAGCAGCAATTTCATCTTGGAAGTGCATTTACTGTTGAGATAGTACCATATAGAACACTGACAAAGACCTAACCAAAAGCTAAATTCTCTCCATGCATCTTTCACAGCTGGAAAAAAAAAAAAGAGAGGGTGCAGGGCAAGGCTTAGTCCGTCGAGTGGATGAAAACTAAATGAAGAGCATACAAAAAGAGCCGCTGTACGTTCTAGCATGACACGTCTGTTCCCAAGGCATTTATTTCATTTGGTGGGACTTTTATTCTGTCCACAGTGACAAATGTTTTCTCCCTTAATGGCCCTTTACTGTGGTTTTACTTTTTTATTTCTTTTATTTCTACAGAGAAACCAAAGTAGGTTTTACTGCAGTGCTGGGCTAGATTCCAGTTTTCCCACTGCACCCGTCATTGTTGGGCCTCATGATTAACTCGGCAGGGAGTGTTTATGATGGGACGTGGTACATAGGAAGTCGCGCCTCCACCTTCACTCTGCGGACTGGGAGTTTGGTAGGATATCAGCGTGTGTCAGAACCAGGGCTAAGCAAGTGCTGGAAACACAAGTGCTGGAAACAGCTCAGGAAGTCACCTGAGTGCTCCTCCCTAGCCTACCACGAAGACTCTGATTGGTCTGTCTGAAACCAAGAAGTTTTTTTTTTTTTTTTTCCTTAGATAAACATATAATCCTTGTGTTTCTTTATGTGGTGAAGTGCAGTATTTCAACACATATACACGCAGCAAACACCAACCAAACTAGGCAACTAAGCCTTCCCATTTCTTTTTATTTCTACTGTATTCAGAGCCTATTTAGGAGGCTCCTAGCCTCCTCCTCTTCTTCATATGGCATATAATACCTTACTATGAATTAAGTCACAGAATACAGCCACCCTGTAGCACAGTGGAACAGGAGAACTGGCTGCTTTTGTCTGACTGTGTTTTGGTACCTGTTTGTACAACCCCATGCTATCCCTATAATCCCACCCTTCCCAGCCTGTAGTAATCACTGTTTTAAATGTGTATTTTTTTTTTTAATTTTTTGACAGGCAGAGTGGACAGTGAGAGAGAGAGACAGAGAGAAAGGTCTTCCTTTGCCGTTGGTTCACCCTCCAATGGCCACCGCGGCCGGCGCGCTGCAGCCTGCGCACCACGCTGATCCGAAGGCAGGAGCCAGGTGCTTATCCTGGTCTCCCATGGGGTGCAGGGCCCAAGGACTTGGGCCATCCTCCACTGCACTCCCTGGCCACAGCAGAGAGCTGGCCAGGAAGAGGGGCAACCGGGACAGAATCCGGCGCCCCAACCGGGACTAGAACCCGGTGTGCCGGCGCCGCAAGGCGGAGGATTAGCCTAGTGAGCCGCGGCGCCGGCCTGTTTTGGTTTTTACTTCCACTTATGAGAGAGAACAGGCAGTATTTGTCTTTGTCTAACCTCCTTTTGTAAACAATGATCTTCAATTCCATCCATTGTGCTGCAAATGCCGTGATTTCATTCCTTTTTATGGCTAATATTCCATTGTGTATTTATATCCTACTTTCTCCATCTAGTCATCCACTGGTGGAATTAAAGCTCGAATCTGTAACTTGACTATTATGAATTGTGCTACAAGGAATATAGTAGTGCAGGTGTCTCTTTGATAGGCTGATTTTATTTTCCTTAGATATACATCCAGGAATGGAAAAGTTGGGTCGTATACAATATTGATTTTTTTTAAAGATGTATTTATGTGTTTGAAAGGCAGAGTTAGAGGCAGAGGCAGAGAGTGAGAGAGATCTCCCATCCACTGGTTCACTCCCCAGATGGCTGCAACGGCCAGAGCTGGGCCAATCCAAAGCCAGGAACCAGGAGCTTCTTTTGGGTCTCCCATGTGGATGCAGTGGTCCAATGACTTCGACCATCTTCTGCTGCTTTCCCAGGTTCATTAGCAGGGAGTTGGATCAGAAGTGGAGCAGCTGGGACTCGAACCAGCACCAATATGGGATGCTGACAGTGTAGGCAGCAGGTTTACCTGCTGTGCCACAGCTCCAGGCCCCTGATTTTTAGTTTCTGAGGACCCTCCATGCTATTTTCCATAAAAGCTACACGGATTTCCATCCTCACTTTCGGTGTATAAGAGTTCCCTTTCCTCCACATTGTCACGTGTATTTGTTTCTTTTTGTCTTGGTAATAGCCATTGTAACTCTAGTGTCATGATAGCACATTCTGTTTTTGCTTGCCATTTCTCTGATGTCTTGTGATACTGAATATTTTTTCACATATCAGTTGGCCATTTGTACTTCTGAGAAATGTCTACTCAGATTATTTGCCATTTCATAGCTGGATTCTTTATTTTCTTGTTGAGTTTTTTGAGTGCTAATATCCATAGATATTCTGGATGTTAGTCTTCTCGCAGATGAACAGTTTGCAAATATTTTCAGTCTGTAGGTTGTCTCTGTGCGCTGTTGGTTGTTTCCTTTTCTCTACAGAAGCTTCTTGGTCTGAACAGTCCCATTTTTCTATGTCTGTGTTTGTTGCCTGTACTTTGAGTCATATCCAACAAATTGTTGCCTATACCGATGTCTTGAAGTGTTTTCCCTGTGTTTCCTTCTATTAGTTTCCTAGCTCCAAGTTTCACACTTAGGTCTTAGATCCATTTTCAGGTTGTTTTTTGTTTGTTTGTTTTATTGTGTAGGGTACGAGGCAGGGAGCAGGTCTTTCAGTCTTTTGCATTTGGATATCTGATTTCTCCAGGACCATTTCTTGAAGAGACTATCCTTTCTCCAGAGAGTAATTTTGGTACCTTTGCCAAAGATGAGTTATCTAGATGTGTGAATTTGTTTCTAAGGTCCCTGTGCTGTTCCCTTAGTCTGTATTTCTGTTTTTATATCAGTCCCGTGCTGTTTGGTTACCATAGTTCTGTAGTATGTCTTGAAACCTGGTATTGTGATGCCTCCAGCTTTATTCTTTTTGTGCAGGGTTATTATTGCTATTTGAGGTCTTTTGTGTTTCCATATGAATTTTAGATTGTTTTTATACCAAGGAAGAATTTTATTGGTATTTTGATGGGGATTATGTTCAATGTTTAAATCATTTTGGATAGTGTGGATATTTGTATAATACTAATTCTCCCAAACCATGGACATTGAAAGTCTTGTGATTTTTCCATGTGCCTTATTCAATTTCCTTCACTAGTGTTATTTTATAATTTTTGTTGTAGAGGTCTTCCAATCCCTGGTTAAATTTATTCAAAGGTATTTAATTTTTTACAGCTATTTTGAGTGGGTTTCATCTTATAAGTTCTTTCAAAGTAAATTCATTATTGGTGTATAAAACACTACTGATTTTTATGTGTTTATTTTGTACTCTGCAGTTTTACTGATTTTTTTCTCAAATATAAATAGTCTCTTGGTGGAGTCTCTAGTCCTCCGTATACAGCATCATGTCATCTGAAAACAGAGATAATTTGATTTCCTTCTTTCCTTTGTTTATGCCTTTAATTTCTTTCTCTTTCCTAATTGCTCTGGCTAGAATTTCCAGTACCGTAGTAATAAGAGCAGTGAGAGTAGACATTCTTGTCTGATCTGAGAGGAAATACTTTCATCTTTTCCTCATTCAGTATGATGTTGTCTGAGCGTTTGTAATATATAATATTTATTATTTTGAGATATATTCCTTCTATACATAATTTAAGCTTTTTTTTTTTTTTTTTTTTTTTTTTTTTGACAGGCAGAATGGACAGTGAGAGAGAGAAACAGAGAGAAAGGTCTTCCTTTGCCGTTGGTTCACCCTCCAATGGCCGGCGCGGCCGGCGCGCTGCAGCTGGCGCACCGCGCTGATCTGATGGCAGGAGCCAGGAGCCAGGTGCTTTTCCTGGTCTCCCATGCGGGTGCAGGGCCCAAGCACCTGGGCCATCCTCCACTGCACTCCCTGGCCACAGCAGAGAGCTGGCCTGGAAGAGGGGCAACCAGGACAGAATCCGCGTCCCGACCGGGACTAGAACCCGGTGTGCCGGCGCCGCAAGGCGGAGGATTAGCCTAGTGAGCCACGGCGCCGGCCATTAAGCTTTTTATTTTATCATGAATGGGATTAAATGTTATTGAATGCTTTTTCTTTGTATATTGAGATGATGATATTATCTTTATTCTTCACTGTGATGGATGTTTGTAGAGGTGTGTCACACTTATTGATTTATGTATGTTGACCCCTCCCCACACACTTGGAAAAAATTCTACTTGATCATGGTGACTGATCTTTCTTATGTTGTATTGAATTTTCTAGTATTTTGAGAATTTTTCAATTCTTTTTATTTATGTAAGTTGAAAATTTTCATATATTTCATATATACAGATACAAGAGCATTATAGTCTTTATTAATGTAAGGTAGACAAATTTCATGTGTTTCATATATACAAATTTAGAAACACAGTGATACTTCCAACCCTCCTCTCCCCCCAGCCAATGCTCCCACCCTCCTTCCTCCTTCCTTTCTTATTCTTTCTTGTAATTTTTACAATGACGTAATTTGGAAATTTATATTTATTAAATAAAAGCTAAAAAATGACATAATTTCAGTTATTTTATAATCATAACCTTAACTTTCCACTAAGTGAGGAATTCAACAAATAGTTAGAAGAAAAACAAAACAAAACAATAACAGCAAAAAAAAACACTGTTCCTCAATAGTACAGACAAGGACTGTAAACAGTAGTCAAATCTCAGAGTGTCAATTTCACTCATATACATTACATTTTTATACTCTATTAGTTACCACAGATAGGGAAAATAGGATATTTGTCTTTTTGGGACTGGCTCATTTCAATAAGTATAATGGCTTCCAGTTGTATCAATTTTGTTGCAAAAAACAGTATTTCGTTCTTTTTTATGGCTGGGTAGTATTCCATAATGTTTATATACCACATTTTCTTCACCCAGTCATTGACTGACAGACATCTGGATTTATACTACATCTTAGCTATTGTGAATTGAGCTGCAGTAAATTTGGAGGTGCAGATAACTCTTTCATATGCTAATCTCATTTCATTTAGGTAAATTCCCAGGAGAGGTATGGCTGGATTATATAATAGATTTATTTTCAGCTTCTTGAGGAATTTCCATATTGTCTTCTACAATGGCTGTTCTAGTTTATATTCCCACCAACAGTGGATTAGGGTACTTTTTTACCTGCATCCTTACCATCATTAATTGTTTGTTGATTTCTGTATGAGAGCCGCTCTAACTGGGGTAAGGTGAAACCTCATTGTGGCTTTTTTTTTGCATTTCCCTGATGGCTTGTGATCCTGAGCCTTTTTCATATGATACTATCTGTGGGTTTGTTATACATTGCCTTGATTATGTTTAGGAATGTTCCTTTATACCCAATTTGCTTATGGTTTTCATCATTAAAGGATGTTGTATTTTATCAAATGCTTTCTCTGCATCTATTAAAATAGAGATTCAAATTTTTTTTTTTTTTTTTTGACAGGCAGAGTTAGACAGCGAAAGAGAGAGAGACAGAGAGAAAAGTCTTCCTTCCATTGGTTCACTCCCCAAATGGCCGCTACAGCCAGTGCGTTGCACTGATCTGAAGCCAGGAGCCAGGTGCTTCCTCCTGGTCTCCCATGCAGGTGCAGGGCCCCCGCATCCTCCACTGCCTTCCCGGGCCACAGCAGAGAGCTGGACTGGAAGAGGAGCAGCCAGGACAGAATCTGGCGCCCCAATTGGGACTAGAACCAGGAGTACTGGTGCCGCAGGTGGAGGATTAGCCTAGTGAGCCGTGGCGCTGGCCAAAATTCATCTATTAAGATAGTTTTAATTATTAATGTGATATATCACGTTTATTAATTTTTGTATGTTGAATCATCCCTGCATCCCAGGGTTAAATCCCACTTGTTCCTGGTGAATGGTCTTTCTGATGTGTTGTTGAATTGTATTAACTAGTATTTTGTTGAGGATTTTGCATCTATGTTCATCAGTGATATTGGTCTCTCTTTCTTTCTTATATCTTTTTCTGGTTTTGGAATTAAGGTGATGCTGGCCTCACAGAAGGAGTTTGGGAAGATTCCCTCCCTTTCAGTTGTTTTGAATAGTTTGAGAAAAATTGGAATTAGTTCTTTTAAAGTTTGGTAGAATTCAGCAGTGAAGCCATCTAGTTCTGGGCTTTTCTTTGTTAGGAAGGACTTTGTTACTGATTCAGTTTGCATCTGGGTTATTTGCCTATTTAAGTTTTCTGTGTCTTCATGACTCAATTTTGGTAGACTGTATACATTTTACAATATATGTATTTCTTCTAGATTTCCCAATATGGTAATTAGTGATGATTCTTTTTATTTCTGTGATATCCATTGTAACAACTCCTTTTTCATATCTGATTTTATTAATTTGGATCTTTTCCCTTTGTGTTCATCAGGGAGATTGATCAGTAGCTTTCTTTTTGTTGTGTCCTTATATAGTTTTATAATGAAGCTAATGTTGGTCTCATAGAATGAATTTCAAAGGAATCTCTTTGTTTCCATTTTTTTTTTTTTTTTTGATAGTTTGGGAAGAATTGGTTTTAGTTCTTCCTTAAAAGTTTGGTTGAATTCAGCAGTGAAGCCATCTGGTCTGGGATTTTCTTTGTTGGAAGATTTTTGATTAGTGATTCACTATTGTTGCTCATTATTTGTTCAGGTTTTCTGTGTCATTGTGGTTCAGTTTTGGTGAATTATATGTATCTAGAAATTTATCCATTTCATTTCTGCTTTCCAATTTTTTGATGTATAGTTGTTTGTAATAGTCTCTAATGATCTACTGTATGGCTGTGACACCATTTTTTAATATTTCCCTTCTATTCTCCAATTTTATTTGAGTCTTTATTTTCCTACTGGTTTCTTTTAATTAAAAGTTTATCAATTTTATTTACCATTTCAAAACATTAACTTTATTTTGTTGACCTCTTTTGGAGAGAGGAGTTTAGTTTCTGTTTCATTCATTTCCGCTCTAATCTTTAATATTTCTTTTCTTCTTTTTGTTTGATTTGTTCTTGTTTTTCTAGTTCTTGAGATGTTTTTTAAGTTGTTTATTTGACTTTTTTAATACAGGTACTTATAAACATCTCCAGTATTACTTTTGCTATGCCCCATATATTTTTGTATGTTATGTTTCCATTTCATTTGGTTCAGAAATGTTTAGTTTCCCTTTAGATTTCTTAAGTGAACCATTGTTGTTTCAGATGCATGTTATTCAGTCAGCATACATTTGTGTAATTCTAAAAATTGTTTTTGTTGTTCACTTCTACTTTATTCTGTTGTTAAAGATAAAGCATGATTTTGACTATTTTAAACTTGTTGAAACTTATTATATGGCATAATATATGGTCTATTCTAGAAAATTGTTTCATGTGGTGATATAAAGAATGTGAATTCAGAAGCTGTTGAATGAAATGTTCTGTAAATATCAGTTAGGTCCATTGATAGATAGTATAGTTCAACTCATATTTCATTGTTGACTTTTTGTCTGGAGGATCTGTCTTTTGATGAAAGTGGGGTGTTGAAGTCCTCCATTTTTATTGTATTTGAGCTTGTCTCTTCCTGTAGATCTATTTCCATTTGTTCTAGAAAATTGGATGTTTTAGTATTAGGTGTATGTCTATTTATAATAGTTGTAATTTTTTTGTTGAATAGAGTCCTTGCTCATTATAAAGTGATATTCTTTTTTTTTTTTTTTTTTACAATTTCAGATAAAGTCTGTTTTGAATTTGTTTGATGTAACTGTTCCTGCTTAGTTTTGATTTATGTTTGCCTGGGATATCTTTTTATATCCTTTCACCTTCAGTTAGTGTATGTCTTTACTGCGACATCAGCTTCTCACAGCAGCATATTGTCGGCTCTTGTTTGCTTACTCCATTCAGCTGGTCTGTATCTTTTAACTGGGGAATTTAATTCATTTGCAATCAAGGTTGTTATTGATAAGTCATGACTTAGTTCTATCATTTTGAAATTTTTCTTCTATTTAATTTGTATAGATTTTGTTCTTTTTCTTTTTTAAAAAAAGACTTTATTTCTTTATTTGAAAGGCAAAATTACAGAGAGGCAGAGGCAGAGAGAAAGGGAGAGAGAGAGAGAGGAATTGTCCATCTGCTGGTGCACTCCCCAAATGACCGCAATGGCCAGAGCTGGGCCAAAATGAAGCCAGGAGCCAGGAACTTATTCTGGGTCTCCCATTTGGATACAGGGGCCCAAGTACTTGGGCTATCTTCCAATGCTTTCCCAGGCCATAACAGAGAGCTAGATCAGAAGTTGAACAGCTAGAACTCAAACCAGCACCTATATGGGATGCCAACACTGTAAGCAATGGCTTTACCCACTGTGCCACAGCTCTGGCCCCATCTTTTGTTCTTTTTCTAGTGAGTTTTATGATCACGTATTTGCATGAAGATAGTTATCTTTCTTTCGTTTCTTTAAGTCTGACTTTCTTAAGCATCTTTTTAAGACTGATCTGGTTGTGATGAATTCCTTTGGTTTTTGCTTGTCTTGCAAAGTCTTTATTTCCCTCTAATTTCTGAAGATAACTTTGTTGGGTTTGGTATTCTTGATTGGAATTTTTTTCCTCTGAATATTTGAAGTATATCATTCCATTTGTTATTGACAAGTAAAGTTTCTGTTGCAAAATCTGCTGTTAGTCTAATCGGATCTTGGGGGGGGGGATGCTTAAATGTGACTTGATACTTTTCTCTTGCAAATTTTATGATTCTTTATGCTTTACTTTTGAGAATTTAACTATAATGTGAGGAACTCTGGCCGTGTCTGTTTGGGGTCCTCCTGTACTTCTTCTACATCTTTTCTCCATTTTGAGAAGTTTCTAGTTACCATTTCAGTGAATCATTATTTTATGCCTGAACTCTTCTGTTTGCTCTCAGGATTCCCTATAATCTCAAAATTTGAATATTTATTTGCTTAATGATGTCCCAAAAGTCTTTGAGGCTGTCTTCATATTTTTTCCCAAGGAAACCTTTTATTTAATGAGTACTAATTTCATAAGTACAACTTTAGGAATATATTGATTCTTCCCACCACACCCACCCTCCCACCCACCTCCTCCTCCCTCTCCCATTCCCAGTCCCATTCTCCATTAAGGAAAAAAAAAGTGCTGTTCAAATCATTGCTTCTCAAAGTGTCAATTTCACTTCTACAGATTTCCTTTTAGGTGCTATATTAGTTCCCACAGATCAGGGAGAACATATGGTATTTGTCCTCTGGGGAATGGCTTATTTCACTAAGTCTGATGTTTTCTAGCTTCATCCATGTTGTTGCAAATGATCAGATTTTGTTTGTTTGTTTGTTTTTACACTGCTGTGTGGGTATTCCATGGTGTAAATATCTCATAATTTCTTTATCCAGTCTTCAGTTGATGGGCATTTGGGTTAATTCCATGTCTTAGCTATTGTGAATTGAACTGCCATAAACATAGGGGTGCAGATAACACTTTTATTTGCTAATTTCATTTCCCTTGGGTAAATTCCTAGGAGTGGCATGGCTGGGTCATATGGTAGGTCTATATTCAGATATGTGAGGTATCTCCAATCTGTCTTCCATAGAGGTTTTACCAGTTTACATTCCTACCAGCAGTAGATTAGGATACCTTCTCCCTCTCCCCCCCATATCCTCACCAGCATTTGTTGTTTGTAACTCTGCTGTTTCCTTGCTGATTTTCTGTCTGGTTTATCTGTCCATTGCTGAAATTGGGGTATTGAATACCCTATTACAATTGTATTTGAGTCTTTTTCTCCCTTTAGATCCCTAACATTTCTTTTGAATACCCAGGTGCCCTGTAACTAGGTACATATATGTTTATAATAATTGCATCTTCCTTTTGAATTGATCCCTTAATCATTACACAGTGTCCTTCTTTGTCTCTTTTAACATTTTTTGTGTTAAAGTGTATTTTGTCTAATATTAGGATGGCTACACCAGTTCTTTTTTGGTTTCAGTTAGCATGGAATATTTTTTTCCAACCTTTCACATTCAGTCTGCATGCATTTTTGTTGGTGAGATGTGTTTCTTGTAGGCAGAAAATACATGTTTTTTTTTTTTAAATCCATTCACCCAATCTATGACATTTAACTGGAGAGTTAAGGCTATTTACATTCAAGGTGACTATTGATAAGTAATGACTTTGCCCTCACATTTTTCCATAAAAATTCCTATTTTTAATTTGGATTTCCTTTGTACTTTTCCTGGGAAATTTTCTTCCTTTACTTTCTTCTGTAGTGATGACCATGTTTCTGTGTTTCTTTGTGCAGTACATCCTTAAGCATTTTCTGCATGGCTGGATAAGTGGTGACAAATTCTTCCAGTTTCTGTTTGTCATGGAAAGTCTTTATTTCACCTCCATTCATAAATGAGAGCTTTGTCGGGTATAGTATTCTGGGTTGACAGTTTTTTTCTCTTAAGACTTGGAATATATCTCAGCATTCTCTCCTAGCCTGTACAGTTTCTGATGAGGAGTTCACTGTGACTCTAATTGGAGATCCTCTGAAAGAAATCTGGTATTTCTTTTGTGCACATTTTTGATTCTTTTCTTTGTGTATTACTGTGGAGAATTTGATTACAATGTGTAGTGGTGAAGATCTTTTCTGATCATGTCTATTAGGGGTTCTATGTGCCTCCTGTACTTGGCTGTCCCTTTCTTTCTCCAAATTGGGGAATTTTTCTTTTATTATTTCACTAAAAAGGCCTTTCTCTTTTCCCACACCTTAGGAACTCCTAGAACCCATATGTTTCTTCATTTGATAGTATCCTGTATATCCTCAGCTGTGTTTTTTTTTTTTGTTTTCTAATCTCTTCTTCTTGAGTTTGGTCTAGCTCTATAATTTCCTGTGCTTTGTCTTCTAAGTTGGATATTCTTTCTTTTGCTTCACTGAATCGTTGTTCAGGCTTTCCACTGCATTTTTTTGTTTGTTCTGTTGAATTCTTCATTTCTAAGATTTCATTTTGATTTCTGTTTATGTTATTAGTTCCATGGGAGAAATTTTCTTTCATGCCATGTGTGGATTTCAGTAGTTCATGCATTTGCTTGTGATTACTTCTAAGTAATCCTATGATCAATTTTTTGAATTCCATCTCTAGCATTTCTTCAATCTCATCATCTTCACAATCTAATATTGAAGTGTGTGTTCTTTTTGGGGCATTGTGTTGTCTTCCTTATTCTTGTTTCTTGCATTGGTGTCTTTGTTATTTGGCATTTGTGGAGATACTCATTTGGTTCTTTTTTTTTTTTTTTTTCCTGTGGAAGCTTTGGATGATGTCTGTGTGGATTGGTGAAGTGTCTAATTTCAGGGAATATCTAGGAGTGTGTGGTGGATGTGGCCAGGGAGCTCTGTTCAGTCCACAGTGAAGGGTGTGTCTGAAGTGATACACCCAGGTTTGGTGTGGTAAATCTCCTTTTTTTTAATCAGAGGAGGGTTTTTTTTTAATCTGCTGGCATAGACTCAGCTAAGCTCCTCTGCTTGAAGCAGACCAGTGCCTTGTCACTAGCCCCAGTGAGTATATTATTTGTCTACTCTGCCACAAAGACCACACAAAGGATCTGTGCAGTCCTCAGTGTAAGCTCAGATTCCTCATCAGCATCCCACACCAACTAACCAGGGAGCCCTGATCATGTGGAGACTCCCACAGTGACTGCCCAATGTATCAGGCACACCCTGAGTCCTCCCATGCAGCCTCAGTGCTTCCCACAGTCACTAGCACCCAGCCCCCTGTCTGTTCTCCCCACTAGACTCAGGAATCTCCACTTGGCTGGGTGCTGGGCATGGAAACTAACTGATGCAGCTCTTACATATGTCCAAAATGGTACCTACCCGCTCTTTGTTGTCTTGTTACAGGACACCTTTGCAGGGTGATCAGGGAGAGAAAACGTCCCTCCCCCCTTTGTTTTTCTCCTCTAGTTTGGCAGGTACATTATTCCCCACAGGGCTGCAAGCCAGTTTCTCTCGGGATTCTTCCTACAGCTTTTTTTCCAGTGGCTTGGGCTGGGCTGTTGCAGTCTGGTCTCATCTCACTCTCCAATACTGTTGCAGAGGCTCTCGGCTGCTGGGATCCTAAGCTGTGTGCATCCTGCCCTCCACATAGGTCCACTGTGTTCCTCCAATTTTTGTAGTTTCTTTTGCTATTTTCTCCCTAACTCTTCCCTAAGACTGCATCCTTCCTCCTTTATTTAAACTCTCTTCTCCTAGACTCGAGCAGCAAGCTCCCTCCCTGCTCTACCATCTTAACCCAATCCTGTCTTAATATTTTTAATATTGTTCTTTCTTTCCTTTCTCCATGCATTTTCTGCTTTCCTACTTTTTTTCCTTCTAGTCTGGGACATTTCAAAAAAATCCATCTTCAAATTCAGATATTCTTTTTTTTTTTTCCACTCTGTTACTGAAACTTTCAGCTTTTTTTAAATTTACTGAATTCTTCACTTCCAAGACTTCTGTTTTGTTCTTTTTAAAGATCCCTCACACTTTGTTGTATTTCTCATTCAAATCATGTGTTGCTTTCCTGACTTAATTCAACTGTCTGTATACTCTTATATCTCCATGGGCATCCATATAATCATTCTTTTGAATTCTTTTTCAAATAATGTGTCAATCTCTTTTTCTTTTGAGTCTCTCACTAGGGCATTGCTGTGTTCCCTAGGGAGCTGTCTTGCCTTTTTGTGTTTCCTGTATTCCTACATTGATATTTGAATATCTGATGGGCTGCCTTTCTGTATTACCTTCAGTAAGTGGTTTTCCTGGTAAAAGGCTTTTTCCCCCTAAAAATATGTCTTCAGGTGTCATTTTCATACACTGTTCGGCATTATTTCCAGTTATTGCTATAGTATTGTTTCCCTGTATCTTCCTTCACAGCAATTCATGACAGCAGCAATGGGGGCATAGGTAGCTCCTCTGAGTCCCAGTAGGAATGCATGGATAACAGCTCAGGAAGCAGGATCTGAAGTCGTGGGGAGCCTGTCCTCCATCTATTGTGGGTGAGGTTGTGGAAGCACTGACAGAGTCCTTGAGGAATTTCTCAGGTACTTGCATTGGCAGGGGCACGTCTGGGGCATGATAATGCTGGCTACAGTCTGGTATGGAGGTACCAGTCCCCATGGTGCAATTATCAGGTTTCTGTTCAGAGTCTTAGCAACCCCTGTCTTTTCTTCCATCAAACAGACACTTACTGTGTTGGTGTTATACTACCTAGGGCTAGGGGATGAGTGGAACAAGCAGTTTTTTGGCCACCTATGCCACAATTTGAGGTCATACTTAGAACTACAGCCTACCAAGACTAATGTAGTGTGAGGTAGAGTCAAGGGCTATTTTGCTACAGGCTGCCTGATGCTTACATAGACTTGTGGCTCAAAGGCATTACAACCTCCCAAGGGTGATGCCAGCAAGTCTATAAATCCATTGACTAGGGTCAAAGGTCTCTCCACTTGGGACCAGATGAGTTCTAGGCATTCCAACCACAGGTACTGTCTTTGGGGCAGGGAACATTATTATCTGCCCTGTGATAGTTTCACCATATCAAAGATGTAGTCCTGTGCTCCCTTGCGTGCCATTCTCCTGAGCAACTGGTGTCTTGCTCCTTGCTGTCTGTGCACAGTTGAGGGGGCAGTGGTAAAGGCCTTCTTTTGAGTACTCAAGCTGCTACTCAGCTAAATTGTGCCTGAGTTTCACAGCTAGAGGTCCTGGTGCTGCCTTGTGGCTGCAGGCCAAGCCTATGAGAGGCTGAGAGTAATCTGTTCCTATGAGGGCACAGATTTCTACTTGATGCCAGAACAGGTGTAAAAGTTTTGTGCCCAAGTCCCGGTTTGGGAGTAGGGGCCTCTGGCCTCTTATCTGGTGCTGGTTCTCACCTCAGTGGGACTGGCTCTGAGCTTCAAGCAAAGTCCTGAGCTCACTTTCATGCCCTACTCCCCAGCAACAGCAGGCTTAACTCCTTGTATGTATTTGTTGGTCGTGTGTCTATCTTATGGGAAATTTATATTCAAGTCCTCCGACCATTTAAAAATTTATTTTTGCTATTGAGTTGTAAACATCCCTCCATATTTTAGACTTTAGCCTCTTATCAGATGTATGGTTTACAGATATTTGCATCTGTTCTGTAAGTTGCCTTTTCTCCCTGTTGACTGCTTCTTTTGCTACACAGAGCTTCTTAGTTTTATAGAATCCTGCTCACCTATTTTTTCTTCTGTAGTTAAGACATAATTGCCTGGTTGGCGCCATGGTTCAGTAGGCTAATCCTCCACCTTGCAGCGCCGGCACACCGGGTTCTAGTCCTGGTCAGGGCGCTGGATTCTGTCCCTGTTGCCCCTCTTCCAGGCCAGCTCTCTGCTGTGGCTGGGAGTGGAGGATGGCCCAAGTGCTTGGGCCCTGCACCCCATGGGAGACCAGGAGAAGCACCTGGCTCCTGCCTTTGGATCAGCATGGTGCGCCGGCCACGGCAGCCATTGGAGGGTGAACCAACGGCAAAGGAAGACCTTTCTCTCTGTCTCTCACTCTCACTGTCCACTCTGCCTGTCAAAAAAAAAAAAAAAAAAAAAAAAGACATAATTGCCAAAAAAGTGTTGCCAAGCTTTCCGCCTATATTTTCTTCTAGTAGTTTGGTAGTTTCAGGTTCTATGTTTAAATTTTTAATTTATTTTGGGTTGGTCTTGGAATAAGGTGTAAAGTGAGTGTCAGTATTATTCTGTTGCATGGGGATATCCAGTTTTTCCAGGGCAGTGTGTTGCACAAACTGTCCTTACTCCATCGTGTAATCTCGGTACCTTTGTCAAAGATCATGAGAATGTATATGCATTGGTTTATTCTGGGCTCTGTAACCTGTTCCATTCAATCACTACTGTTCCCATCAACAGAAAAAAAAAAAAAAAAACACTGTAATACAGATACTACCAGGATGCCACTTTACAACATCCTTACACATATGTGTAAGAATTGGTCCTCAGGACTCTAGAAGCTCCAAAAAGCATCTAATGAGAGTCCAAAGAATCCTCCATACAGCAATTCATTAAGTATCAAAAAAGAAATTTGGAGGGGGAGCTGGCACCACGGCGTAGCGAGTAAAGCTGCCGCCTGCAGTGCCAGCATCCTGGATGGGCAGCAGTTCAAGTCCCGGCTGCTCCACTTCCGATCCAGCTTTCTGCTGTGGCAGAGATATCAGGCAGTTTAGGGCCTTTAGTACAGCTTTTCTTTCTCGAGATATTTTGGCTATTCAGGGTCCTCTGTAGTTTCATTTCAATTTTTAGGAAGTTTTTTTTTTTTTCCTGTTTCAGTGAAAAACGCCACCAGAGTTTTGGAGACTACATTGAATCTCTGGATTGCTGCAAGTGAGATGGACATTTTAGCAATATTTTTTGGATGTTATTGTAAATGACATTTTTTCGTAATTTCCTTTTGAGACTATTTTTTGTTAGTATATGACTACCTTTGCTGAATTTATTTATTCAGTTAGTTACAATACTTGTGAATTTATTTATTCAATTAGTTACAATAATTGTTATCATATGGAATCTTCAAAATTCTGGACATAGGCCTCAGAATCAGCCCTAAAGGCATTCAGATCTGGCTGAAAAGCCCATGAGAGTATTTCAGGCATGGAAAGCCAAAACACTCTGGCAAAAGATCTCTGTGAGTGAGATCTCAGTGGAAAGAACAGGTCTTCAAAGAAGGAGGTACCTTTCTCTGAAGGGAGGAGAGAACCTCCACTTTGACTATGACCTTGTCTAAACAAGATAAGAGTCGGAGAACTCAGAGGGCTTCCATAGCCTTGGAAACTCATGACTGGAGCATAGGGAGATTACTGATGCCATAGACAGGAGTGTCAATTGGTAAAGTCAACAACAGGAGTCACTGTGCACTTACTCCTCATGTAGGATCTCTGTCCTTAATGTGCTGTGCATTGAGATTTAATGCTATAACGAGTACTCAAATAATATATTTCACTTTGTGTTTCTAGGGGGGTGCAAACTGTTGAAATCTTTACTTAATGCATACTAAACTGATCCTCTGTTAAAAAAAAAAAAAAAGAAAAGAAAAGAAACTATCAACTCCCAACTTGACTCTCACTGGGATTAAACATGACAATAGGTCTGATCTGATTTCATCATCATTAAAAAAAAATCATCTATTATTTTTCACTTTATGTTTCTGTGTGGGAGCAAACTGTTGAAATCCTTACTTAATGTATACTAAGCTGATCTTCTGTATTGATGCCATAGACAGGAGTGTCAATTGGTAAAGTCAACAACAGGAGTCACTGTGCACTTACTCCTCATGTAGGATCTCTATCCTTAATGTGCTGTACATTGAGATTTAATGCTATAACGAGTACTCAAACAATATATTTCACTTTGTGTTTCTATGGGGGTGCAAACTGTTAAAATCCTTACTTAATGCATACTAAACTGATCCTCTGTAAAAAAAAAAAAAAAAGAAATTATCAATTCCCAACTTGACTCTCACTGGGATTAAACATGACAATAGGTCTGCTCTGATTTCATCATCATTTAAAACAATCATCTATTATTTTTCACTTTATGTTTCTGTGTGGGAGCAAACTGTTGAAATCCATACTTGATGTATACTAAGCTGATTTTCTGTATATTAAGATAATCGAAAATGAATCTTGATGTGAATGGAAGGGGAGAGGGAGTGGGAAAGGGGAGGGTTGTGGGTGGGAGGGACGGTATGGGGGGGAAGCCATTGTAATCCATAAGTCGTACTTTGGAAATCTATATGCATTAAATAAAAGTTTAAAAAAAAAAAAAAAGGAAAAAAAAAATTCTGGACATACAAGATTTTGTCTTCAGCACATGGATAATTTTACTTCTTCCTTTTCGATTTGGATTAATTTTTTTTTTTTCTTGCCTGATTGCTCAGGCTAAGACTTTCAATACTGTGTTGAATAGATGTGGCAATAATGTGTATCCCTATCTTACTCCTGATATTAGGAAGAAATTTTTTATTTTTTAACACTGATTTAAAATTGTGAGTTTTTCATATATGTATTTTTTTATATTGAGGTAATTTTTATACCTAACTTGATTAAGTTTGTTTAATCATGAAAGGGTGTTGAATTGTGTCAAATACTTTTGTGCTTCTATAGAAATTATCATGTGATTTTTATCCTTCTGTGGTTAGTGTGGGATAACCCATTGAGTGGTTTGTGTATGTTGAACTATCCTGATATCCCAGGGATAAATATCTCTTTGGTCATGGTGTATGATCTGATTAATGTGATGTTGAATTTGGCTTGTTAGTGTTTTGTTGAGGATTTTTACATTTATATTTATCAGGGATTTCGGCCTATATATATCTTTTTTTTTTTTTTTTTTGACAGGCAGAGTTAGACAGTGAGAGAGAGAGAGACAGAGAGAAAGGTCTTCCTTCCTCCGTTGGTTCACCCCTCAAATGGCCGCTACGGCCGATGGGCTGCAGTGATCCGAAGCCAGGAGCCAGGTGCTTCTTCCTGGTCTCCTATGCAGGTGCAGGGCCCAAGCACTTGGACCATCCTCCACTGCCTTCCTGGGCCACAGCAGAGAGCTGGCCTGGAAGAGGGGCAACTGGGACAGAATCCGGTGCCCCAGCTGGGACTAGAAACCGAGGTGCTGGCGCCGTAGGTGGAAGATTAGCCAAGTGAGCTGCGGCACCAGCTGCTATATATATCTTTTCCTTATAAGTCTTTGGCTGTAGCATCAAGGTTATACTATCCACATATAATGAATTTGGGAGTGTTACACTCACTTGGATTGTTTAAAAGAATTTGAGAAGGACTGGAATTAATTCTTCTTTAAATCTTTGTTAGAATTATCCAGAGAAGCTTTTTTTAATTTTTATTTTATTTTATTTTATTTTTTTACAGGCAGAGTGGACAGTGAGAGAGAGAGACAGAGAGAAAGGTCTTCCTTTGCCATTGGTTCACCCTCCAATGGCCACCACAGCCGGCGCGCTGCAGCCGGTGCACCACGCTGATCCAAAGGCAGGAGTCAGGTGCTTATCCTGGTCTCCCATGGGGTGCAGGGCCCAAGCACTTGGGCCATCCTCCACTGCACTCCCTGGCCACAGCAGAGAGCTGGCCTGGAAGAGGGGCAACCGGGACAGAATCCGTTGCCCCGACCGGGACTAGAACCCAGTGCGCCGGTGCCACTAGGCGGAGGGTTAGCCTATTGAGCCGGCTCAGAGAAACTTTTAATCTAGGACTTTAAAAAAAAAAGATTTCCATTTATTCATTTGAAAGTCAGAGTTACAGAGAAGGAGAGGCAGAGGCAGAAAGAAAGAAGTTGATCTTCCATCCGCTGGTTCACTCCCCAGATTGCCTCAATGGTTGGGGCTGGGCCTGGCTGAAGCCAGGAGCTTCTTCCAGTTCTCCAACATAGGTGTAGGGGCCCAAGCACTTGGGCCATACTTGACTGCTTCCCAAGGCATATTTTTAGGGAACTGGATCAGGAGTGGAGCTGGGACTCCAGCTGGCACCCATATGGCACTGTCAAAGCTCTGGCCCCTAATCTAGGTCCTATTTTTTTATTTAAAAGACAGAGCTACAAAGAGAGAGAGACAGAGAGAGAGGTCTTCCATCTGTTGGTTCATTCTCCAGATGGCTGCATTGGCCAGAATTGTGCCGATCCGAAGCCAGGAGCCAGGAGCTTCTTCCAGGTCTCCCACGTGGGTGCAGGGGCCCAAGGACTTGGGCCATCTTCCACTGCTATCCCAGACCATAGCAGAGAGCTGGATCAGAAGAGGAACAGCCAGGACTAGAACCAGCGCCCATATGGGATGCTGGCACTTCAGGCCAGGGCTTTAACCTGCTGCGCCACAGTGCTGGCCCCTCTAATCTAGGTCTTTTAATGTTAGAAGGTTTTGGGACTGGTGCTGTGGGATAGCAAGTAAGGCTGTCCCCACATTGGAGTCCTGGAAGAAGCTCCTGGCTCCTGGCTTCGGATTGGCACCACTCCAGCCATTGTGGCCATCTGGGGAGTGAACCAGCAGATGGAAGACCTCTTTCTATGCCTCTCCTCTCTCTGTGTAACTCTTTCAAATAAATCTTAAAAAAAAAAAAAAAGAATGTAGGAAGGTTTTGAATTTCCAAGTGAATCTCATTAATTACAGGACTATTCAGGCTTTCTACTTCTTCTTGATTAAGTGTTGGTAGATTTTAGATATCTTGGAAATTATCCATTGCATCTAGGTTATCCAGTTTGTTGGTATATATTTGTCTCTTATAATCCTTTTTAATTCTGGAGTATCAGTTTTAAAGTCCCTTGTTTTATTTCAGTTTTTCTCAAGAAAGATGGTGTAATTCCTGACCCTGTATCTTACTAAGTTTTTAATTCTGTAGAGGAAATGTTTTGACCCACGTCCACTTAGTTTTCAAACCATCATTTTTTACTTTGGGAGAGAGAAGCCCATTCTTTTAAATTTTTCCTATAAAATTATTTAAATCCAAAATTTTACTTACCCTTGTAGGTTTTTTTTTTGTTCCGAATCTCTTAAATTTCCTTTATTTCATGTAAAATTAATTTGTTGGTATTTCTTCATCAGTGTATATTGGCATTTTGTGTGGGACAGTTTGTGATATGAGATTGCTATGTATATTCTTGCATTGTAGAATGTCTAATGATAGCCCTGGTTCTAAAGAAGTAAAGTCCAGCTGCTGTCCCAGCCCCCATCATTGTGATACCCATGTGCCAGTCTTGCTCCCCAGTAGAGATCTGCAGTTGCCCATATTACAAACTCCCACCTGACCTGCAGTTGGCAGTGCTGAAATTGGAGGAGCGCCATCAAGGGTGGGGCTGAGCCTGTACCTCTGAGCACTGTTCTTTTCCCACACTCTCAGACTTGCGCTCTGAGCTGGCTTCTAGCTTCCAGATGTCTAGAAATACACTAACATACAGGTACGGATGCTCCCTTAGAGAACTCGACATTCTGATTTGATGTTTTAAGAAGCTAATTTTAATTTGATATTGGAATGTGGGTAAGGAAGAGTAATATTAAGAACTCTGTACAGGAAAATGACCAAGACAGGACGGCTCTTAGGAGGGAAGGAAGCAACCAGGCCCCTGAACCTCGACAAAAATGGTGGGGTGGACACCACAAAGGGTCTTTTCCTGGAGTGGAAAAGGTGGGGAATCTGAAATCAGAGGGGAGCTGAGAAAAAAGCAAGCAATGAAGTAGTCTTTTAAAAATTTACTTGAAATAAAGAAAAATGTTATATATGTATATATATATATATGAATATTATTCAGCTATGAAAAAGAATAAAATTCTACCATTTGGAGCAAATTGGACATAACTGGAGGATAGCATGTTGAGTGAAATAAACCAGACACAGAAAGACAAATATTGCATGTTATTCCTCATATGTGGGAGGTAAAATTAAAAAAAAAAGAAGAAAGAGAAAAAAGAAGAAAAAAGAAATGTCTGTGTGTATCAGTATTGCTGCAAATATAGTTTTGTAGAAGTTTGTTACACCTTTGTGAAACCAGTGGTTAAGAATGTTATAGTACTATAGTTTAAATAATGATCTGTGATTACTTTAAAATTTACTGTATATGGTGAAATGATCATTTTTCCATTCAGTTTTTGTTTATAGCTGTTGTCTATATTCCCATTAAATTAAGATCTGTTTGCTTTTTACTTGTTAAGCTTCTCACTTGGTGAAGTACTAAGCCTTTTTACTTTAATGTAATTTTAAAGTATGTTATCTCAAAAACTAAAAAAAAAATAAAGAAAGAAAAAAAAGAGTAGGAGAGAATGAAGGAAGAAGAGAGGCAGAAAGAGGAAGGAATATCATTATATTCTTAGAATTGTATCTACACATCACATTGAATCTGTTAAAAACTAATTAAAAATTAAAATAAAAAATTTTTAAAAATTGCGAGGCAAAGAGACACAGAGACAGAATAGAGAGAAACATACAGAAAGAAAGGGAGAGCTGCTCTCTGCTGCTTTACTCCACGAATGCCAGCAACATCTGGGGCTGGGTCGGGGCCAGAGCCAGGGGCCGGGAACTCAATCCAAGTCTCACTTACTGGTGGCAGGGATCCAGCCACTTGAGCCATCTCCACTGCTTCCCAGGATCTGCATTGATGGGAAGCTGAAACTGGGAGCTAGAGCGAGGGATCAAACCTGTATGAAAACCATTGTCTTCACCACCAGGCAAATACCCACCCCAGAAGTAGTGTTGTTATCACTTGTTTTTCACCAAGTACCATAGATTCTACTGCTACTTTCTACTGCAGGCCTGAGGCTTGCTCAGACGTTCCAGGATCAGTCTGTGGGCAGCGTGAGCAGCCCCAGTTTCCAGCTGGAATCCCCCTCCCTTCAGTCCCAACATCCTTAGCTCATCCCCCTGTGAGTTTCCATCAGCATTTCTGGTTTCTCCCTCTCTTGTTCCCACTCCACTCTTCATGCATGTGGAGTGTGGGGAAATGACTTGAACTTCTGTTCCACTTCTTCCGTGGGCTCAGGCCAAATCGTAAATTCAAAGGCGAGTACATAGAAACCATTGGCCCTCAGGAATTTTCTCTCCTGAAAGGCTTGTTAAGGCTCTATGATCATGGTATTTTTACTGTAAATGTGGATACAGCCTCTCTCTGAGAAAAATAAATTCTCATTCACTGCATTGATCACTATTTAAGTTTAATGTAAGATTCAGTGAATTCCTTTATATAGAAGTTACTGAACGACAAACTGAAAAGAATCTGTAGGTTAAGGCTGCGGTTCCAAGTGGGGATGGTTCAGTTTTTATAAGTGAGATCATACTGCACATCTTCCTTGGCTTCCATGCAGTACACACAGAAAATAGGGCATTGAGTGTGAGAAGTGGACTGAAGGAACACTTTCTGTGCACTCTGGTAGAGCAAGGTGTCTTACAGGGTAAGATGTATCATCTACTCGAAGGCTATGTTGATGAAGAGAGAAAAAATAGTATCTGCGGACTCCTATTATCTTGTCTTGTTTAATTGATGGGAGCCTGAGGACCACGTTTCTAAGTCAGGTTCCTAGGACACAGAGATTGTCCTGCCTTGTCTTCTTTGGTGCATAGAATGCCAAGTTATATTTGACTTCCCGGAGTTTCTCATTTCCTGAAAGGCCCTACTGGCTCTATAAACATGGAAGAATAAATATTAGCTTTATGAGAACACATTCCCCTACTAGTTGAAAAATAGCATATAATAAAAGCCACAAGGATGTAATATTGAAAATTATAGATCAATATGCCCTCTTATTGTGGGTGTATATCTAATCCTCATGCACAGACCTGATTTTTCAGAGAGCTGTGTGCTGTGTAATACCACTTGTGTCTGTGATAAATTTCTATGCCTCCTATTTAACAGTATATCTCAAGTGACTCGTGGCTCACTAGTGAAATGTTTCAGGCTTATTTTCGATTATGGTTTTTCTTTTTAAAATAATAATAATAATAATAACCACCTCTCTAGCTCCATGCTATTAATTGAAAAGAATTACACATGATCCAAAGTTAGTAAAATGTTTCTGTGTTCGCGTCCTGCTGGAATCTGCCAATACTCTGCAAATGAATTCCTTGAGATTTATTCTAGAAAATGTTTATGGATAATCTTGAAAGAAAACCAAGTCTTTGTGAAAGGCAAAAAAGAAAAAGTCACTCGTGGTTTTGCAGAATCAGTACTTGCATGTGTGCAGATTTTTTTTCCCCAAAATCCAGACTACAGTTATACATTTGTAGAGGCAATGAAATATGGTATCCATTAACTGTGTCCCTTAAACCTTACAGTCACACCCCGTAAGGACAGAAAAGAGTAGCCCACATGAGTAAGTGTATGGGTTGAAAGATACTTTCAATGCTAGGAGACTCAAGAAATTACCTTCAGGTAATGCACTTCCATCTTTAAATGACCAGCCATTTGCCAAAAGTGCCACTGACTTCTCATATCAAGGGCAGTCTTTGCTTCTACAGTATCTCACTGATGTTCCTTGTTCTAAAAATGGAAAATAAATCAGCTTTGTATGTTCCCGTCCCCAAAATAAGAAAATTAGAGTGTTGGAGTAGCTCCTCCTAACAGATTTCCTCTTTTAAATAACAGATTTCAAAATACATATTAATTTTTATCATGAGGTACTTTAAAATTACAGAAATGAATAAGGCTTATGTATCCACCCTCATAGTTGAATATGTTGACACTGCCATATTTTAAAACTCTATGTTTTTAAAGGCAAAAACCTCACCTTCCTTCTTAGTCTTCCTTCCCTGCAAGTACTATTACCACAGTAATGTTGTTTAATTACCCCGTTTATTATAAAATGGAATAATATATGCACATTTATGCCTGTGTCTACTTAGATAGTTGTACAGTATTATGTGTACATACTCCCAGAGAGGAACATATTAAACATGTACCTTTGCAAGTTGTTTTTCCTTAGCACTGTTTTTTGGTAGAATTCTCTCTATTAATATGTGGCCATCTCATTGATTTGTAGGAGTTAACTGATGCATAGTTTCTATGCACCATATGACCACCTTCTCCTATTAGGACATTTCCTGTCTTTTGCTTTTTCTGGCCAGTCAATTGCCTGTAGCCACAGCCAATTGACAGTGTTCACAGACGCTTCCTGTGTGAGGCTGCTGTATCCCACCTGCTGCGGACTGGGCACTTAGGGGAACACCTTCTGTCCTTTATATTCCACTACAAAACCTTTGATCTACTTTGTGTCCGCAGAGGCTTTGTTCTGTTTTGTTGTTAGGGTTAGATTTGCCTCTACTCTTTTTTTTTTTTTTTTTTTTTTTTTTTGTGAGCAGTTTCATGTAAATGGAGAATAATTGTGCCGGAAGGGTGAAAAATGACATAGGAGTAAGAAAAGACAACCTAAGGAGAGTCAGAGAAGGAACAAGGGTTCTGTGCCGTCCTGAGCTGCAGAGGTTCCGCTGGTGACTGTGAGAGACATACTGTCTGAAGAACATTGGCACATTTCTTTCACACGCCATTATCTCGCCGTTCAGCTTGTTTTACAGGTCTTTCTCTTCCATTAGACCCAGAAAATTTTTCCTATTATGTCTTTGTTTCACAATAACAGTAGAAAAATATTCATGAGTTTTTAAAAAGTTGTTACATTGTTAATATTGCAGACCCATCTCTACATCAGTGCTTACTTAGCATCTATTACACACACAAAATGGGAGCTGGCAGAAATTCTCAAATGAATATCTATATTTCTTGGTAGATTTTAGAGTTGTTTCACGGGTTGTTTTCTCTGGCCTGTGCTAAATAAATCTCTGTTTTTGAATGATTGAATGAATAAACAAAGTACTCTATATTTGTAGAAGTTACAATAATAAAATTTCTAGAGGTTACGTGGTTACTTCACTGGGAGGTATTTTAGAACTGCTGGTAGTCATCTTTCAGCTACTGGTAAACGTAACACTTAGACGTGCTGGGACTGAAAACTGAGGTCCAGAAACAAATTGAAGGTCAAAGTTCATTGAAAACATCAATCCCCAAGAGCTGCTAAAATCCAAGCCTGTTTACTTAGGGCTCCCATCCTGTGTGTTAAAAATTTTAGGACTATATTCCTTAGAGCTTAGGATATTCTTAAATTCTGTGTTGCTTTGCTACTCTGAAAAATTAAAGCTTGTTTTTGGTTAAATATTTTTATGCAATTATGGGCTGAGCCCCTTTCACCACAGTAAAAATGCAACTTAAAAAATTTAAAGAATGTGGGCAACCGTTATGATGCACTGCTTGGGACATCTCAAAGCCATATTTAAAGTTATGGATGCATTGGGAGGCAGCAGATGATGATCCAAGTGCTTGGGTCCCTGCCCCCATGTGGGAGACTCAGATGGAGTTTGGGCTCCTCACTTCAGCCTGGCCTAGCCACTGGTGTTGGTAGGCATTTGGGAAGTGAGCCAGCAGATGGAAGATTCTCTCTGGCTGTCTCTCTCTCTCCATTCCCTCCCAGCCTCCTATTTCTTTCCCTCTCCCTCTCTCTCACTCATTCTGCCTTTCAGGAAGATGAACATAAATTAATAAATATTTTAAAAATATTAAAGAATAAAACCAATTATTTCTAGAATGGATATAGCCATCCCAGAGTTAAATTATTGTTCTTTTCAATTATTTATTCCCTTCAAGATACTGGAAATAGTATTCTGTAGGTGATCTTACCACTTTCCAAATGTAATTTGTTGAGGATTTTGTTTGGTTTCCCTTGGCAAAGCTTTGGACTTTTCTGAAGGCAAAGTGTGTGTGATGTCCTCTCCCAACCCCTATTCTTTATTTTTGTTGTAGTCGATGGAATCTTACTACGCTAAGATTTGTGCCAAGTTTAGTTTTCAACAGACTTTTGTAACTGAGTGTAAGTTGTCAGAAAATAGGTTTTCTGTCAGAAATTCTGATAACACATTTCATATTGCTGCTTCATTAAGCTTTCATGGCCATGTGGAGTCATCAGGGAAATGCTTTTCAGTCTTGGCTCGTGTATGTTTTAAGCAGAATTTGTTTTGGGGTGTCATGGATATTCCCAATAGGATTAATACTACTTTCTTAACAATAAAGTTATGATTTATCAATATCTACCATAATAATAGATACACCAATGCCCTTGTGTTCTCATTTGGCACATTTGGTAATGAACGTAATGGAATTCCATCAAGTTAAAAACTATATTTCTGGTGGATTTTACTTTAGAAACTCAGGTAGCTCTTCTATCCCTCTGTCTGGGTTCAAGTTGTTGCATCAGAACTCATCTCCCGTCACCACCTGCTCTGCGGCCTTCCGTACCTAGTCTGTAGGCCCGTGCTGCGGTTTGATGCCACTCAAGAAGATTAAGCTGCAGAGGAATAAAAAGAAACATGTCTGGTAGTGGTCCTGTTGTTATCCCTCTATAATTTTATCTTTTTGTACCCGTCTATGTGAACTTACAATAATCAGACCATCGATGGTTTGTTTATTTTTTAAAGATTTATTTATTTATTTATTTATTTATTTAAGAGACAGAGTGGTGGACACAGAGAGAGACAGAGAGACAGAGATCTTCCATCCACTGGTTCACTCCCCAAATGGCTGCAATGACCAGAGCTGGGCTGATCTGAAGCCAGGAGCCAGGAGCTTCCTCTGGGTCTCCCACGTGGGTGCAGGGGCCCAAGCACTTGGGCCAGCTTCGGCTGGTTTCCCAGGCCATCAGCAGGGAGCTGGGTCGCAAGTGGACCACCTGAGGCACGAGCCAGTGCCCATATGGTGTGCTGGCACTGCCACAGCACCGACACCCCCCACCAATGTTTTAGCATATAGGAGTTTAGTCAAAATACTGGATTCTAAGTTTTTCAAGTGAAACTTGAGACTATATCCATTAAAATTTGAAATGGAATGGAAAAGAGTGAAAAAGATAAGCATGGTCCTTAATTCAGATCAGAGGGTCAGCAACTCCATTTTGAATAAATTGAAACCTGAATGTGGATTCCTTAACACAGAAACAGCCATGCAAAGCTTTAAGATAAGCAATACATGATTCTCAAAAGTGTTGCGAACACAAAATTAGATTAACAGGTCTAGGCAGAAAACAAAGCTGATAAGTGTTCGCAACTTAGAAAAATCTTGAGTTTCAAGTGTATTCTTAATACTTGAGACATAGATATAAATAATTAAAGACAAAGAATCTCAAGGGTGCTTGTGTGAGAGACAAAATTGATATAGAGAAGCCTTCCTAATTTGGATGAACTAGGGAGAACACGCTTGCTAGAATTATGTGATGTTTAATTTCAGGGGCCGTCGTGCACTCACAAGTAAATACAGCAAGGCAGGCTTATAGCTGATGCGACCTCAACAACAAATACAACAGCAAAAACTCTCCCTCCTCCTGAGTGAATCCCTCTTTTCTCCCTACCCATTATACTCTTAAGATGATTCACACTGGGAGGAATTACAAAGTTTGGTCTTTTACCAATCTAAGCTACTTTTTTATTATTATTTAGAAAATAGTGAATTCACCTAAAGCCCATGGTCAGCTTAATATAAATACAGGTCTTCTAAATACATTTCTTTGACAATTTCACTATAATTAAACTTGAAAGGATGATTTGCAATTTCAGCTGTATCAGTAGTGTAACTCAGGAAGTTGACCTTTAGTTGACTATTTCCATTCACATATAACAGTTTATA